>NW_010972992.1:5779335-5835047 GCF_000737465.1 Haliaeetus leucocephalus
CCTCAAAAAAAGGGGGTTTTTTTTCCCCCCCCCCCCCCCCCCGCCGCAGACGTGCGGCAAGGTGTCTGGCTAGCGTAAAATCCAGGCTTCGTCTTGCTGCATCAGAGCAAGGCTCTGGGCCAGGAAAACCGTTTTGCCTCTGCTCCTGTGATGGTAAAACTGCTTGCTCAGCAGCTCTGCCTTTGAAAGGGTGCAAGCAAGTCCAAGTAAGAGCAGCTAGGGAGCGATGGGGGGGGGGAACCTGGGCTGCCAGCGGTGGCTTTATTTGAAACGTGGTTTGTACTGCTCAGCTGGGGAACAGAGGCTCTCGCCCACCTTTCCCTGAGCCATCCCAAGCAATGCTGTGGAAAAGGCTTGTGCTACTTACTCTGGAGTTAACGGTGGGATTTTGCTTCTGCCGATGACTAGTGTCGTAACGGCAACCAAAGGCCAGAACCAGCCCCCAAGATCCCTTTGCAGTCCTGGAGTCCTGTAAAAGAAAGCGAAAGGAGAAAAACCTTCTCTCCTACCTTGGATGGAAGCGCCCATCTCATCTCGTTGTGGCAGCGCTGCTGGCTATCCCAGTCGTGCTGTGACTTGTAGCAATTTTCTTGTAACAGTGGCTCTTCAGTCCCTTTACCTACATATCGGTCTTTTCTATGTAATTTTTAATGGTATGCTCATAGTGCGTTTGCAGGGGAAAAAAGCTTTGAAATGGGGCTTGGGGTGTCTTAAGGACCTGAAAGCAGATAAATATCTCCTAACTGTGACTTAGCAGGGCGTAACTCTCATGACTTGTAAACATGTAGCTTTGCAGCAGCTGTTGGCCTGTTTCGCTCTTAAGATCTCTCAAAGTATTGAAACTGCTGTGGATTCTGCTGATGCTGGGTTGCAGGGTTAGACATACTTGCATTTTGTTTCTTGGGGTTTTTTTTGGTTGGGTTTTTTTTTTTTAATTTTATTTTTTATTTTTACCAAGTACCTAGATTCCAAAAGGGCAGTTTGGGCATTAAACCTGACCGCTGGCTCCTAGTGCCCCGTGGAGCCGGAGCAAGCCAAGATGCAGAAGGGATCTTGCTGGTTAGCTGGTGAGAAAACACGTGTCCGCTTCCTCACTGTCATACTCTGGTAACTGTTCCTTAGGCCCTGCGGTTACCTCCAAATACCACAGTTATCTCTTGTCAGGCTCTTCTTTATCTGAAGAGGAAAGGCAAGGGCCAAGTGTGTGGTAGGAGTTCCCTAGAGCCCACACCCAAAATAGTGAGTGTTATTGGTGCTGGGTGGTCTGCGAGGGAGCAGGCATGTGAATATCTGCGAGTGCTGCATTAGTGTATTGTTCTTCCCAGTTAAACTCTAAACCCTCCCAGCTGAAGCCTTTGATGGATGAAGATAAGCACATTACAACTCAGAAGAAATGTGAAGTTAATGTTAGATAAACACCCTTAAATAGCTACCAGCCATTCATTTGCTACTAGAGATGAATAATAAGGAAGAACAGGCTGAGAGCGCTCCCAAAATCGACTCCGAAACTGGCTGTTGTGCCGCTTTACCGAGGGATTTGACATGGGAACCGGCGTGCTGGGCTTGCTCCCGACTGCAGCCCTGGGCTTGTCCCAAGCTTGCGGTGCTGCCGTTCGTCCTATTTACAGCCTGCGTGTTGGCATTGTCCCTTCCTGCTTTTGAGTCCTCTGATGTGCCTTATTCTCGGCTGCCCTGATATTTGTGATAGACAGCTCCTATTTATAGGACTAACACAGGTCCTATATGCGCTATAGGAAGCGTCGAAAAGGATGTGGATCCTGTTCCGAACAATAGAGCCCGTATTTTGGGGGGGGAACGGCAGCGTGTTCTCCAGCCGGGGTTGGATGTGGAAGTTGCTGGGGAAGGGGGGTTCGGAGCTCTGCTAGCCCCTCGGAAAAGGGCAGCTGGCTTCTGCCAGGGAAGGGCACAGAGAGTGACAAGCAAGGGGAGAGGGACGATGTGCAGTCAGGAGGGAAGGGGTTTGGCAGAGCTGATGCTCGCCCGTACCCTTCGTCTTTAAGAACCGCCGTAATCTAGCGGTGACCCTTTTTACTTCTGTCCAGAGCGACAGCTCTCTTCCTGAGGAGACTGCACTCTAACTTGTCATCTTTCTGTACAAGACCGAGGCTGGCGTTTCTCAAAGCATCTTCCTGGCAGGAATTCGCTAGCACCGCACTGTCTGTACGGGCGGCCCCATTCCCTACTGTGGGATGGACCCCCGTGGCATATTGGAAAATCCTTTCACTTACTGGTTTTGTACTGCACTTAAAATACACCCTTGCAAGGATCTGCTTAAATAAAGTTTTCACTGTTCTTACTCTGCCTCCCTGTAGCTGCCAGGAGTCTTGTAAAACAGCCTTAATCCAGTGTTTTATGTGCTCGCTGGCAAGAGTGAGTCTGCTAGAACCTCTCGGAACTAGATTCCAGCCCATTTCTTCCTCTCTCTCCCCTTTTCTTCCCCAGTCCTTGATGTAGCTGGTGAGTCAGCAGTGACAAAGTGTAATTGTGTGTGATGATGAATGGGATGCCCTACAGGTAATTGCTTGGTCTTTGGTGCCTTCGTGTCCATTCATTATAGAGGATAAGGGTGGGGAGAAAGCTGGTGGACTCTGATGTTGCTGGCGAATGCTGTGGCCTGGCTCTGAGGTGTATGACTAGAACAGCCATGCTAATTAACTCAAATTACCATCTGCTTCAGAAGAGGGGGGAGGCTTTTGCCTTTCTCCACCCCTTAGACCTAGCTGTGAAAATGCCCTGACTGGCACCTTTCAGCAAAAGCCTCAGGCTGTGCTCTCTGCCTGCCTGGCATATTTTATTTTATTTTTTTTTTCCCCCCCCCCCCCCCTTTTGTCTCCTTTGCGTTCCTGGGTTTTTGCCCCGGTTGCTTGTGCACCTCGCCTCCTCTCCTCGCAGCGAGCGCCTGCCCTGCGGGCTGCAGGCTGCTGCCGAAGGAAGAGGAGGTGGAGCTGGTGGGGCTGCGGGAAGGTGTCTTAACTTGACTGTGGGGAGAAAGAAGCCCAACCACAGGGAGTTTGGGCTGCTGCAAAGTGCTGGAGGAACAGCTGGTCCCGGGTGGGGAAGCAGGAGGTTTGCTTTAGCACAGGCTTGAGCTAAAGCTGTGCAAGCTGTGCTCCTTAGCACCCCGTCTCCTCGGCTCACCGGAGGTGCCGCGTTCGTTCGCAGGTGGCCCCGAGACTGGCTCTTTGAAGGGGGAGTCTCTCCTCTGGTACCACCTGCCCGTGGTGGAGCAGATGTCTGCCTCGGGACCGGGATTCCTGCGAGATCAGAGGGGAGGAAAGCTGCCTGTCACAGCTACCCTTCTTTGCCATCTGAAGCTCCCTCTGTTTGCTGGGTGACTGCCATCTCTCAAGAAAAAAAAAACCAAAAAAAGCTCAGGCTGACGGGGCCGCGTACAACCGAGCAGTCGGCTTTTCGAGCAGGCTGCTTTGTGGGCTGAAACGGGCTGCGTTTGCTTTCTCGGCCCCTCTTCTTGCCCCTGCCCAGCGGCTTGGACTTGGACTGTATGGAGAGGGATGGTAGCCTGCGTCTAAGTTATCGCTTGTCCTTTGGTTGCTGCGGCATTGCTTAGCGCTGGCCCAAGGGGAGCTGACTCCCTTCACGCTGGAAGACAAATGAGTGTGAGAGCACGTGGGTACGATGTTTCTCGCTAACCTCTCCGTGTCCGGGAGCAGCTAAGGCATGTGCGGCTTCCAAAGAGGAGCTGTCACAGCGGTGTTTATACTTGGGATGGTTTTTGATCTCGGGTATGCAGGAGAACCGGGCTCACCTCGGTAATATACGGTGGCTGCTGTTTGGATCGCAGGACCTGCTGGGCTGGGTGGGAGCCGAGACCCATCAAGTCCAGAGTCCTCCTCTAAGGCGGGCAAATATTACACCTTAAGGAGAAGGTGCGACAAGTAGGAGGATCTGCGACTAAAATGCACTCCTAAACTTTGTTCTTAACCTTCAGCTGCACCTGTAGAGTACATGTGACACTAAATTCATTCCCTTTTTCTGCTTGACAGGTGACTTTTGTGCTGAGCAGGAGGGTGTATCACCCCAGCCCGCTCGCTCCTGTGGCGGTGGGAATGGCCCAGTTCCCTTGCCCCAGCAACTGGAGCTGCCCACTCCTAGTCGTGGCAGGGACAGCCCGTGGGAGTTCGGCTCAAGATCGATGTGGGCCTTGAAGCATCTTGATCAGGACTGAGACAGTGCTGAGCTCACACCCCTGAAATTCTGGAGTTAGGGCTTCAAAAAATCACAAGATTGATTAAAGGTCATGAGACTTGCATTCCCCCTAGCCCCTAACGTGTTTTTACCCTCTCGTTTGAGCTTGGCAGTGTCAGATCTTTGTGTGTGTCTTCTGTAGTCACTGAGTAATGGGATGGAGGTATTTGGCAAAGAGTAAGCGTCTCTGGATGGTCTCAAGGAAGCCCGGAGGGGAACACAACGCACTTGAAGCGCCGTGCATGGAAGAGGCCAGTGAGCTGCAGGTGCAGATAACTATAAAAACGGTTCATTCTAGAGCGGGGTAATGTCTGCTCCGTGCTTTCCTCCTCAACCGTCACAAGTCCCCGCACCCCAACCCCTACGTCAAGCATAGAAGCTGTAGTGCAAACAACCGACTGCCTCGCTGCCGCCTCTGGTGTCCCCCAAGGGTGGGAGAGACCTGTCTGCCCACATGCGTGTGAGCATCCTTTCTCTGCCCCTTGTGTTCCCTTCGGAATTGCACTCTTAAAGTACATATGTTTCGGAGTGGGGATCGAGAGCCCCCTTATCTCCGAGCCGCCACCTCCCTGGCTGCTTTGGTGCTTGGCACGGTGTGCTGAAGTGCTCTTTGGGCAGTGGAGGTAGCTGGAGAAAGAATGCAGGTGACTGGGCACTCTGGCTGTGGTAGGAGGGCAGATGCTGGCAGAAAGCATAATGAAGCATGCTCTGAGCATGCCAGCCCGGGGATGCCTGTGGTCACGGTAATATCCATGTACTACAGCAGCCACCCTTGCTCGAGAGCCGCCCTTGCTCCAAGCTGAAACCTCAGGCAGCTCTCTGATGAGCTGTTCCTATTACACGCAACTCGCCGACTCTGCTCTCTGTCATGTTTCCCCTGCAACAGAATTGCAGCAGCAAGCAGGAGGATTTCTGACCCGTCACGAGTGGATGGGGACACGTCTCTGGTGACCTGTGTGCACTAAAGATTCATTTTAGGGCTGCTTCCCTCCCATGTGGGTGTTTCTTTTGAGCAGTTTGCCGCAGAGAGTGTGGCACTGGAGAGAGGCTGGCTTGCAGTTGTGTGCAGATTTTGCCATTTCTGGGCAGGGGGATGAGCCAGCAGTGAGGTCCAGGGAGACTCTTCTAGAACCGCTGGCAGCGGGAGGGGGAGAGCGGGACAAACTCTTGTGGCCAGGACTTATTTTTCTTCCTGAAGTTTGGATGAGTAAAGGGAAATGGGCTCCTCCTACCAAATCCTCTGTGTATTTTAGCAAATCCAGTCCGCTAAGGCAAAGGTTTTCTTTAGTTGTTTGTAGGAACATAAGTTGCCTTTGGCATTTCTACGTGGAATGAGATCTATGGTATCTGGTCTGCCTTTTGTCTTCCCAAGGTACTGGTGCCTTGTCAGAGCTGGAGGACTCTCTTCTTTCATTCACCCAACGCACCTTGCTCCTCCTGCCCCTGTTTTTAAGGCTCCTGTGTCACTGTTCAGAGCCTCCCCCATGGATGGACGGTGCGTTCTTTAGCTGTGCAGCCTTCCCCGGTTGGGGGTTTCCAGCTATTTAATGTTCCCCTTCAAAGCTTTTTTTTTCCTTATTCAGAAGTGTTTTCTTCTCCCTTGATACATTTCACCACTGAGATTTTGCTGCGAGTCAGGATGTCTCTGGGAGAACTGTACCAGCTGGAGTCTGTCACCTTGAAGGATGCTGCCTGGGAGTAGAAGCGGGGGTTCCTTTGGGAAACTCTTGAGCAGCCTTCCTGGTCTGAGTTGAGATGTGCCGCAGGGGCTGCGGGGGTCTGCTCACCCCTTCTCCCACCCCATCTCTGCCCCTGCCTGACTGCTTGTCCTCCGCTGTCCCGTGGGAGCCCCCACCTTGCCGGACCTGGGCTCTCCTGCACCATGCGGGAGGCTGGTCTCTGGCTGGCAGTGGTGCCTGCTGGTGGCCCTCAAGTTTTTGCTGAGAAGCTACAGCTTATCTGGAGCCGTTATTCTTGCCTGAAGAAAGGAAAGGGGCATGGTTACCCTCCACCAGCCCCGGGATCCTTTGTGCCGGGGGCTTGCTGGGTGTTTGCGCTTGAGATGGGGAAGGCGAGCCCTCCCCGGGGTTGGTGAGGAGAGGAGAAGAAGAAGAGGGTGGTTTCAGTTCTTGTGTCCCTGCAGGCAGAGTGGGCCTCCGGAGAGGGGAGTCAGGGTGGTTCGTGGCACGGTTTGGTGCCGGGCAGCTCTTTCTCAGGCTTTTTTGGCAGCCCGCTTGGCTTCGGCTGGGCTTGGAGTTTGCTACCAAGGGAGGAGAGCCGGGAAGGGAAGGCAAATCCTGGCTCTCTGCACCAAGGGCGATGCGTCCCACGCGAAGAGAAGATGGGTGCAGGGGGACGAGGTATCTCCGTCCCTTGCTGGAGAGCCGGTGTGGCTGAGGGGCCCCTTGCAACACAAGCCCTGTCCCCCTTTGCTCCCCACAGGCTGTGTGGGGAAGGGGCCAGGAGTGCCGAGTACCTGGGCTGGAGAGTTGGGTGCAGCTTCGGCAGAAAGAGCAGTACGTGCTTTAGTCTTCGTTGCCCACGTATTTTGTGCTTTTAGAAGGACGGCTAATGAAATTAGCTCTGCTGGAAAGCTTTGCCAGCCCGAACCACTCCTGTGCATCTTGTGACAATGTGATAAAAATTAACCGGGCCAGAAGGTGCCAGTTGTCTGCGGCCGTGAAACGTCTCACCGCTCTTTCTCCCTCTCGTTCCAGGTGAGAGTCTGGCGTTACCTGAAAGGCAAAGACATCGTCACTCACGAGATTCTCTTGGATGGTGGGAACAAGGTGGTTATTGGTGGCTTCGGGGACCCGTTAATCTGCGACAACCAAGTCTCGACTGGGGACACGCGGATTTTCTTCGTCAACCCTGCCCCGCAGTACATGTGGCCGGCACACCGCAACGAGCTGATGCTGAACTCCAGCCTCATGCGGATAACGCTGCGTAACCTGGAGGAGGTGGAGCACTGCGTGGAAGGTGAGGCTGGAAGCGTGGGTGCCTGGCTTTTCCCTGGGGTGCTTTGGGCGAGCAGATGCAGCAGCGGCCGAGCCCTGGCTCTGTTGGCCACCTTGTCCTCTTAGCTTGTAAATGATCGATTGGCAAATGATTTCGCTGGGGAGGAGGGGGATCAATCCTGCTGTTCGACATGGGTCTAGGGTAGAGTCATACCGCTCTGTGGACTCACTTGTCATGGGGACAGTGCCTGACGTTGACCTCGTTGTCAGAGGCAGTGCTTGCAACCAAGGTACAGCCAAGCAAAGTTATTTTATGTTATTTTTGCTCCAGATTTGATGCAGGTTCTCGGTCCTCTCTGCAATGAGTCTGATGTGGTTGGGAGCATCCCCAGTGCAAGTCCTGTCCTAACACAAGTGTGTGGCAGGCACTGATCAGGGAACTTCTGCTCCTCACACCTGAGTTAGATTCTCCTGTCGGTTTAGAACTAATAAGTTAATGGGTTAATCTTGCTGGGAAGGCCTGTCCTTTGTGGTAGTCACCCCTAGCTTCCTCGCTTGCTAAGTCAGCCTTGTGGACTCCTTCAGGGATCTGAGAAGCCAGCCGAGTTCTGCTTGGGGCTAAAGGTATAACTAGGTCAGAACCAAGCCGAGCAGCTAAGTGATTTTGGGGGGCATGAGGTGTGCTTCTGTATTGCTCTGGTGAAGCCCTGTATCCCTTGCACGTTAATCTCTCTGGAGCGTTTGTGTCTGCTCCCAAAAGAGCTGAGATGAGGTGGGTTGTAATGTTGTGCAGTGCTCATGGAGTACACGTGCACCACGTTGACGCTCAGCACAGGGACCGTGGGCTGACTTGTAGCTTGGGAAAACGTGAGGACGGCTGACGTGCCCGTGCCAAAGAGGGTGGCTGAGTTACTAGTGCTGCTGTGGGTGTAACAACAAAGCTGTTGGGAAGAGCTGGTGGTGGGGGAGACAGCCCATATGTGCTCTTTGATAGGGTCTTGGACCTCCAGGTGTGGAGCTCTGCTCTCCGTAGAGGCACATCTGGAGAGAATTGATCTTTCCTCTACTTGCTGCCCAACCACCTTGAAAACCTACCTCTGTAATAACCCATTTGCTGGCTTCTTTCTTCCCCCTTTATGCTTGTTCTCTATTCCAGCAAGAGTTCTGAGCTCATGGGGGAATGTGGTGCCCCAAAAGCCCTTTGCTGGGGTCTGAGTATGTCCTGAGAGCAGATGAGTAAACAAGGGAAGGAATGCAGGAATTCTGCACAGACAACAAATAAACATGCAGATTGGCTCCCTCCTCCCCTTGGATGTGCAGAGGAGAGGCCATAACCCCTTTTTCCAGCTGTGAATGCTGACAGAGGTAAATGACCGAACTCAGGCTGGGAGAGAGCTAATTCAGCGAAGTGGCTCACAAGAGGCACCCGTCTCAAGTGGGTTTTGTAAGCGGGAGGGATGCTGGACGTTTTCTACGCGTATGTGTATTCCATATTGCACTTGAAAGGTATCAGTCCTGCTCCTTCTTTGCACCTAGTGGAGAGGGAGGCAGGAGAAAGAAGTGCGTGTGTGGTTGTTTTTGTTAAACCTGCGCAAACATTTGGAAGAATTCCATCTTCACTAGTTTGCTGTGTTCTTTGGGACGTTCATTTTGCAAGCGCTGGATGTGAGCTGGGGTGGCTGAGCTAGGTGGTTCCCGTTTGTGGTGAAGGATGTTGTCCCTTAAGGCCCCTGGGAGCTGATGAGAAATCTAGTTTTCCTCCTAATACTATAGATTCAGTGGAGAATTGGGACCCGTTCCTGCTTTCGCCTTCCGTGGGGGAAGATTCAAAATTGCCTTGCGTTGGTGTAATGCTCGTTACAGCTCCCGGTGTGTTGGGGCTGGCTGTGTTTGAGCTCGGCTGGGACCTGCTGCAATTGGGGACGCATCCTAGCCATGGAAAGCTTTTCTTGCAGAGGGCTGGGGTGGTGACGGGACTGTTGTTCCCGGTGTGCTATACCCTGCAGCTGTACGGTGTCCTGGTCCCAGGAGGGGAGAGGTGTGGGGTGCCTGCGTGCACCAAGCTCTAGGTGGACGTCTCTGTAAGCACGTCCTCTGCTGCAGTACCACAGGAAGGATTTGCTTGGTGTTTCTCCCATGCCATTGTGCAAGGGAGTTGAAGGTGCCAAAACTGGGCATGTCTAAACCCTCTCTCTCTCTCCCGTGTGATTAAATCGCAGGTCCATGCAGTTATAGGTAGGTTTATCTTTCCTCGCTGCTACATTAACCTTTCCTGATGCCAGGTAGCAGATGATGCCTTTTGGGACTCCCCTCTTCCCTGAAGATCATTTGCTGCATAGCTTCCTTCCTTTAACTCATTAGTCCCCTCTTCCCAAAGGCTCACCGGGATGCTGTTGGCGTGCAGAGATAGGGTCAGCCTGCACGGCTGGCGGCTCAGGCTGGTGTGGGGAGAGTGGGGACTGGAGAGGGCTGGAAAACAGCCTGCAGACAACTAGCCGTGTGTGGTGGACCTGATTTCTCCAAACTGATGGACACCTGTCCAGACTGCGTTGCTGAGAAATGACAAAAATGAGGCAACCTGGAGTTACTAGTGTCTCGGGTAGGTCAAAAAGTGTTGCTCAGGGGAGATGCAGTGATTCTTATTTTGGTATCTGGCTGAAGTAGTAGCTCTTTCACTCTCCTTGATAAACCCACCTTTCTTGTCATATCCAGTGGACTTGCTTTTCTTCTTCCCGCGTCTTGGAAGCCTGGTTGTTGTGTGAGTATCCTATATGCTGGGTGCTAGCAGGTTTGCTGTAGAGAGGATGGAACAAACTGACTCCCCAAACCTTGGTTTCCCTTGAGCCCTACCTAAAGCTCAGGCCCCTCCTGAGGTCTGTGGAAGTCCCTTTCAGCTCGCCCAGTGCAGCTGCCCTGCTGGCTTCTTGGGAGGCCGTGCAAAACCAGCCATGAGAACCTGCTCTTGCCACCCTGGGAACTGTTTCTGAGCTCTGAGTCTGAGAATTTAGCTCCAGGACTTGTTTCCCATCAGCTCCCCACAGGAGGGTTCAAAGCAAAGCTGCCCAGAACACTGCTCTTTGCTGCACTTTGAGTTTAAAAACAAACTTTTGAGTGCTTTTGCAGAAAGAATTGGAAGAATGGTGGCAGCCGAGTGGAAAAACACGAATGTTTTGAGTATCTTCATCTCCTGTCGCTCCAGCTTGGAAAATTCCTAGACATCAAAATCTTTCCTGTCTAAGAGGGGAGTTCAAACCAGGGCATCTCTGTGAAACAGCTCAGGTTAGAGTAAAACCAGTGTGTTTTGATTACACTTAATTGTAATAGAAATGCTTTGACCGGCTGTAGTCAAAATGCAAGACTTCAGCTAAGCTCTGCAAACTGGCTCAGCGCTGAGGGTGCCCAGAGGGAAGTTTTTTGGTGCTAAACGGCAGAGGAGCAGCTCTGGGGCTTGCGCAGGAGACTGGGACGCAGGCTTGGACTGGGTCCCTGGGCAAAGGAAGATATTTGCTCTGGTGCCTCTGTGGGGGAATGCACGGAAAGGGAGCCGGCCCCAAGCAGCATGCAGGGAATGGATTTCTTCTTGTTCTTCAAGACATCTGGATGAGGCTTCCCGGGGAAAGAATTAGCCTGATAAGCCCTGGCCTCGCTGTATTTGTGCCTTGAACGCTGGTGCTGCAGGAGGAGGGCTGGAGTCAGGTGTTGGAGCTTCCCAAGGCACAGCACCAGCAGGCTCTGTGCTAGGTGCAGTGCTTTCCTCTCCTTGCTCTCCCCTGACCAAGGCCATCGAGCACGGTCTTCTGGAGTTCAACAGCTGACTAATCCCCAGGAGATCTTTCCTCTGTGCGTGTCTCGTATTTCACTTTGATCGGCACTGCGCTTGAAGAAAATCAAGATTTTTTTTGTGTACGGTGTGGGAGGGGCTGTGTGTTGGCTGCATACTGAGCTGTCTGGGTGGAAGGAAGTTCAGACTAAACCTTTGTTAGGGCCTTGGTTAATGAGAACCCACAGCTCCTCTTAAATAGTGCCTTGCTTGTGGCATGATTTGCATTAATGCTGGTGCAACTGCCCCAGCCAAGACTGCTTTGCTAGCTTTGGAGATGTGCGTGGACTTTGAACCTGCTGGGAAAAGCCACGTACGTTGGCTTTACGAGCACGGTGCATAGTGAAACTCGGAGGCGTTGGCTACGGTAAACACACGGCGCTGTAACGGAAGGTCCTGCTGGTGGCTCGAGACCCTCGTCCCAGAGCAGTACGTCCAACACGTGTTCAAGAAGCCCTTGCTCTGCGCTTTAACTAGTGCGGCATCACTTTAGCTTCTCAGGTGACCTGGAAAATAGGGCCCATGAACCAAGCGGGGGGGTTGTTAAGCCTTTTGGTAAGGATGGATCTGCCTGCCTTGGGGGTAGTATACGGGCGATGCTCCTGACGGGAATTATTCCAGCACCGAGAGCAAGGCTGAGGACTGACCCTCTATGTGCGCATACAGCAGCCGTCCCAAACCCTTTCTGGACTACCCGCTGGTTTCCCAGGCTGCTGAGAGCGGTCGTGGTTAGTGCTGCGCTTGTGCTTCCATAGCACGAGGTAACTTCTCTGCTGCTTCTTCCAGCCCTGGTGCGGCTGTGGGCTTGGGGCTGCTCCCTCTGGGTAGGCAGGGATGGTCGGTCACCTTTGGGTGCTGCGTGTTACCCAGCCTCGGAACTGGAGGGGGCCAATGTGGTGTCTCGGGGTGCTGCTGTGAGGATAGTGTGCCGGCCTTTGAACCTCTGTTCCGTATAGATGCCCATAATAAAGCTAGCTGCTTTGGCTGGTGTTCAACATGCAGTGTGCTGCAGATGCTCCATATGTTTAAAAATGGCACTTAGCTCCTATTGAAATTCTGATTCTAGCCAGAACTCTCCTCTGACTTTTCATCTCTGTGAAAACCCTCTTAATTACTCCCATGAAGGAATTGCATCCAGTCCTGAAGCTTTAGTTCTCCCATGTCTACTCGGGAGCGGGACTGCTTTGAAAGCACCTCCCTTTAAGTTACACTGTCCATTCCGTTTTGTCTTCTGCCTGTTCACTTTTATTCTGTCCTCTCTTTCTTTTTAGGTTTCTGCCTCCGTAGAACTGAGACGTTTTGTTCTTGTAAACCAGCCCATGCAAAATTTTCTTTTCAGGCTCCTTGCAGAGACTGTAAGGCATGCACAGTAGGCTCCTCTCAGCAAGGAAATTGCTGGCATGGGTTTGTGTAAGGTGATTTGGGCTGCAGTCACTTCCCATGCTCTGGTCTCTCTGCAGCCCTTCCCCACTCCTGCAACTATTTCTTTTTAATCCATCCCTGGCATTTCATTGTGCTTCAGAACAGGCGAGGGAGGGGGCTGGAAGAGGGTTAGTGTGTGGGTTTCTTCTTCAAGAAGGTTTTTCTTTCCTTCCCTCCTCTTCTTGGCTCTGCTTCGAATGGAAGATAATGAGAACAGCATCAACACCTCCGTCTCGGGAGGGTGAGCGAGTTAGCCAGCAGCTGTAAAATGTAGTAAACCGAGAGGAGAGAATCCACCACTGAACGCTCCTGGGGCCCCTTCTTGGCTCCTCATCCACGGGCTGGGGTAGCACGGGCACAGCAGGCAGCTCAGCTAGCTGCCGGGGCTGGAGGAGGCTTCTTCTCGGGGCTGCCGTGTCAGAGACTGGCACTGGGGAGAGCAGGGGCTTACTGGTGGGTGATGGTGCAGAAGCCAGCCTGCCCCTGGACCGGCTGGACCAGCGGTTGCGGGAGATGCTCTCGCCGCTATCGTGGGGGGCCCCGTGCGTGGGCCAAGCGTGAAGGGTCTGTTTCCTCCCTCCCTTGCGTGTTAGTAATGCAAAACATCCCAGGGGTTTATGGCGGTAGCTAAGAGAGTCGATTTGTTTAGCAAATTCCTATGGAATTTTAATCTGGTGTGGGAGGCTACTGGTCTGGGAAGGCTCCTTTGGCCCCGCTTCCCGCTCTGGCACATCCTGCTGCATTTCTCGGTGGGATCGGCTCTAGGGCTTGTTGGTCAGCAGCACAGATGCCGGATCTCTCGGCAGTGCCGGCTGTGCAGTTATGACAAGTGCTGGGCCCTGGCCATGTGCTCTTGGGTCTGCTTTTCCTTTGTTTGCTCCGCTAATAACTTGGAGGGGGATTGTGGCTTGCTGTCTGCTGCGCTACGGAGGGGAGCTGGTGCTGCGGGCTCTGGCAGGCTCTGTGTCTCCTTCTGTGGTGTGTTTTCCTGTTGAACGGCGAGGTACCGATGGGTGCTGATCCGGGGCTGGTACATCATCTCCTGACCGGTGGGAATGCCCAGGGAAGCAGTGTTCTCCCAATTTCATCCTTTTCGTACGGCCGTGGGGTAGAAGAGAAGGGTGGAGAAGGGATGCGGGAGTGGGAAAGGTAGTCTGAGTTCCCGTAGGGGACCAGTCTGAAACGTTTCCACATCCCACTTCTCAGTCCCTGCAGGCTCCTTTTGGTGCTTCCCGCTGCAGGATGCTTGCGCAGCATCAGCCCCGCTCAGGGGACTTGACACGAGGTGTGTGCAGGGGATTGCTGCAGGGAGCTCCTCCGTGGGCATGTGTAAGCCTTTGGTGGTGGTGCTGGGGAGAAGAAATCCTGCTGTGGGGGCGGCAGGGAGTGGGTGCGAGTGGAGTGACGCTTCCTACTGGCAGGCATCGCCGTTCCTGTTGACAAGGCTGGCTCCGAATTTCTCCCCTCTGAGTATCTCCTAAACCGAATGCCTGCAGATTTGGGGCTCTGGCATCTCCTTCGGTCTCTTTGCATCCCCTGGCGTTGCAGAACTGGTTTTTGGACTCCTTGATAACCTGTCGCAAGGCAGGACTCTGTCTCGTTGCCTTTCCCTGACACCCTCTGCCCCTATCCTGCAGCCACCCTGTCAAATGGGGACCTGCGTCCCTCCCTCCCTCCTCCAGCTTGGATGAGAGGTCGGGAGCCTGTACTACACCTGGGCACACGCTGCTTTCGCTGACGTGCTGGAGGTCAGCCCTGCTGATGCCGCAGGCTGCGGGGCCAGGCTTTGCAGGCAGCCTTGCTGTGTGAGCCTTTACACGCTGACCGTTTTTTGGTCACGGTGTCACTTTAACAAAAGATGTTGCTGTGCTGTGGCTGCTTCTGTCCAGACCTTCCCTGTCACTTGTTTCCCTGTCTGCTCCGTATCTCTTTGCACGGCACCAGACATGGGAAGGAGTGGTCAGCCCTGTCACGCTGTACGTACTGGAAGTGTAAATTAAATATACAGGCATGGCTGCTTGCAGAATGCAGCCAGACAGTCACATGTATGAATTTAGATTGTTTTTAATGCTGTAACCAATTTACAGCTGCCTAAGACTGAGTGGCCCTTCCTTTCTGGCAGGGGCAGAATTCGACTCTCCGTTTCTCTCTGCTGCAAATCGCCCGCTCCTGCTGCTCCAGGTGGGCAAAGCTCTCCCTTCGGTACACCCAAACTTTGTGCCGCTCGTCTCAAACTCTCTCTAGCCGAGAGCTGGGGCGCATGGGTCAGCCTGGGTATCCACAGAAGCTGGCCCAGCAGAAGGGACGCGAGGGAAATGGCTCAGTACTCAACTGGTTTCCAAACGAAGCCCGGGAGATGGGTTCTGCTGGTGAGGAGGACAGAGCTGACCTGCCCCAGCCTTCGGGCTGTCCGGAGCTGTGGTGGGGTAATGGGCAGCACTGGGCAGGTCAGCCTTTGCCCGTGAGCATCTGCCTGTCAGAGCTGCCAGGCGCCTGCTGGAACTGCCGGCACCCGTCCGGGCTTGTTCCCTGCTAATCCTTACAGGGGAGCGGGACTTCAGTCTGTTTATATTACTGAACGCTGCAAAGGTCCTGCATTCCTTCGGGATGACTTCCAGGAGCAGGAGAGCTCTTTGATGTGCTGCGTGGCCAGGCTGGGGATAGAGCGGCCAGTGCCCCGGGACTGGATGGGTAGCCTCCGGTCCCCGATGGGCTGTGGATTGGAAGAGGTAAACGGTGCTCTGCAAGCTGCTGCCTCCTTACAAAAGCCATTCTAGCAGTGTCTTTCTTTTTTCCGTGAAAAGCTGCTGCTCTTCCCGCGTTTTCGGCTCCCTGGAATCATTTTCTTTGATTAGCAAAGGAAATGGGACTCTAGTGCTTTCAATAATTCATACCCAATTTGGCTAATTTCAGGCTGGCTGCAGCACAGACTACTAAGCAAGTAAGAATGTGCAAAGTTTCAAACTACTCTTTCTTATTTGCTTCTAATTTTTACTCCCCTGGCTCCTCCGGTGTCCAGCGGCCGCGTCGGTCTCCGTTAATCTTCCTACTCAACGATGGCAAGCTGAACGGCGCGGCCGGGTGCGCGCAGCGGTACAGCCTGGGCTCTGTCCCCAGTCCTGCCTCAAGCCCCCTTGAATTGCTCGTCTTCCGAAGCTTGTACTCTCCCACCCAGTGTCTCGCCCGCTTTCTCTTGTTGCTTTGCTGCTTTCTGAACGACCTCTATCACCATTGCAGCCTGAGCAATACCGCCGTGTGAGCTCTTGTGCCTTGGACAGATCCCAGCCCTATTAATTCCCCTTGCCTCCTTAGGTCTGTATTGCAGCTTCACCTGAAAGCCGAATTTCTCCGCTCGGTAAACGTGCTGCCTGTTTGCGTTGCCTTGCGCTGCCACGCAGCTGCTTTGTCCCATTCCAGAGGCAATGCCAGGCAGCGGAGATCTTGTGGATCACGCAGAAACCTGCTGGTAAAAGGTCTTTTGCAACGCGAACGGCTGTAAGGGTGTCTGTTACCTCTGTCTTTAAGCGCCTGGCAGAGTAGGAACCGCGGCTGGTGTTTGCCCGGCGTGCTGCAGAAAGGAGTCTGCGTGTGTCATTCTTAGAGTAACTAGGCAGTGGTTTTTCTCCTCAAGCTGAGGCCACGTGGATTTAGCTGGATTTCTTGGTCTTAGTGGATTTCTGCCCTGAAAGAGGACCGGCACTGCTACTTGCTGTTTATAGGCTAGAGATGCTCTTTCACAGCTGGGCTTTGCTTGTAGCCTCTCTCTGCAGCTCGCTTATTCCATTATCTCATCTTGAGCTGCCTTTTTGGGAGAAGTAAAGCAGGTTAAAATGGCTCTGCTGCCCCTCTCCAGATTCAGGAGCCAAACCTTAACATCTTCCGTGACTGACTGCCTCTTCCTATCCTTTTTTTTTTCCCCTGCATAGTAGTGAAGTTGGAAGAGAGCTGTGCACTCCCAGAGGATGTTGTGTCATCTTGATGGGCTGTAAGTGCATCTTCTGTCTAATATTAGACCACTGTGCTCTCTCAGTCTTGCAGGGATGCTAATTAGCTTAAATGAACCGGAGGACTGGCTGTGCCTCAGCATCTTTGATTTGTGGGTGATACTCAATTAAAACAAGGGGAACAGAAAAAGGCTGAGGGAGCTTTTGCTGATCTCGGGACTTCTAAGTGCATTGCCTATCTCTGGGTATTTAGTCCTCAGCTCTGTGTTTCAGGTGAGCAGGGCCAGACCAGCGTGGAGACCAGCTCGCAACTCTCTTCAGACACGTAGGAGTGCTTTGGGTTGGAATCGGTCTCGTCCAAACCGCTGCTCCTGGGGAGAGAGCGAAGTGCGGAGGCTCAGAATTGGTTGGAGAACAGTGTGAAGCAGTTATCTTTCTTTTAAGGGCTTTAAAGCAATTTGCCCATGTTAACAAGCTGTTTGACTCCCCTAGGCGCTGCCTGCCTTTCTGCCGACTGAGACAGGTATGGCAAGTAAGCAGCGATACGGTCCCAGTTCGCAGAGCAAGTCTCTGACCAAGCAGGGAATGGGACCCAGGAGTCCTTACTCGGTGGGCTGCTCACCGCTGCCAGCAGAAGGGGAAAGCTCAGGACAACTGAGATAACCCACCTGCATCTCCAATCTGAACGGCTGGGGCACACACTTGACGCTGCAGCCAGAATACCGGAGCTTTACGGATAGATAGCCAGGCTGTTGGCACGTAAAACGGGAGGAGGGCTGATGACGGGAGATTTCCCTCGAGGGGCTGTTGAGGATCCTCGTCGCTGTGGACTTTTTCCCTATTACTTGTGGATTCCCTGGGACTCTCCCCGCTATGGCACTCCCCTGGATGCACTGGCAATGGCGATGTACTTTGAGTTTCTTTCTGCCGGCTTTTCCTTCGGCCTTCCAGGCTGCTTATTAGCCTGTTCCTGACTCCATCTACAGCACCAGGGAGTATGGGGCTGCTGCGAGCACCGCACGCTGGTCATACGTGCATGGTGCTGAGGTGGTCTGCCAAACACGCTCTTGGACATTATACCTCGGCTTGTTCTTTTCTCTGCCTGGGTAAAATCCTAGCATCCCTGCTGGTCCGGAGGAGTAAGCAAATAGAAGAGGCATTGAAACTGGACTTCCTCAGCTCTTTAGCTAAGGAGAGCGTGGCTAGAGCTAGTCCCTGCCTTCCTTCTAGCATAAATGCCACCAATGCAATTTATCCATTCCTCGGAAATATAGCTGCAGACTGGAAGGACGGCTCATGCTGCAGAACCCAAAGGCCAGGAGGGATGCTCAGAGTTTATTTCTAACCACTTGCCGCTGTTGCGTGCGTGCCGTGTGGTGTTGAACTAAAGCCCCCATCCGAGGCTAAATTCACGTTCTGAAAACTAGTCTTTAAACGACTTCCCAGCCCCTCGTGCTGCGGCAATGTTTGTTGCAGGTGGAGGATCGCAGCCAAAGCCTTTAACCTGGCCGGGTGCATGTTAACTCCTACTGGAACAGAAACTGCCGGGTGCTTAGCTTTGGTAACCAAAGGGTTGAGTAAGTTGTAGCCTTCCAGCACTTGCAGTAGTTCTGAACCCCTAAACTGCAGAAGAGAAGTTGCCGGAGGGCGGAGGGGGAGAAAAATCAACTAATACATCGCTTGCCAACTCTATTTCAGCTGCCAAATTGTGATTGTCTTGGCTCTGAAGCTGTTCTCCTTGGCCAAGAAGCACCGTATCTCGTTCTGTTTCTGGGAAAAAAAACAATGCTCTGGGGCCTTAGGTCAGTTCAGGCTTTCAAGTACTTCTGTAAAATCAAGGAATAACTGTATTACAAAGGAAGCATCAGCCCCAAAGTGGTGGCGAGGGTCTAAAAGTGATATGGATGAATCCTCTGACTGCATAAGGCAAGCTGGATTCTGGCTTCCCACCCCAGACAGGACAGCCCTAAACAAACTTTCCTGCTTTGCATGGCCCAGGAAGCAGCTGGCAGCGATGGGCATGGACACAGAAAATCGAATTGGCCAGTTGGAGCTGTAAGCTGTGTTTCCAGCTCTGTGCGTTCTCGGTGAACGTGGTGAGATTCCTTGTTCCTGCGGAAGGCAAAAATCATCTGAGCTTGGGAAGGAAGGAGAGAAAAAGAAGTTAGAGCGTGTTCTGGGGTCTGTGCCTCAGTACCTGGGGCTCCCTTCATCAGTACCGTGGGCTGGCTCCTCCGTCGCCTTTTCAGCAGTGCCGAGACCCCTGTTCCCAGCGCCTGCAGTGGTACCTGCAGGGCTCTGCCATGGGGGTCTGTAACTGCCCCCCCCGAGGGTCAGGGCAGGCTGGGGCTCACCCTGGTCTCATCCCTCGGGCAACGATTCCCGTGGGGACCAGCGGAGGCTGAGCGAGAAACCTCCGGGGAGGGAGCGAAGTGCCTGTGCGAGGTGTGCGTCTCGGAACAGAGAGCAGAGGCAGATGGTGGTCAGGGATGGTTTTGGATTCCTTCCTAGGGTTTCTCTGTCCTGGAGGCCATTTATTTCCTTGTTCCTCCATGCAGCCAGCCCGGGAGAGACGTACTTCCCCGGGCTTGGTTGGGTGCTGCCTGCCAGCAGTACCAACCCTTCGCCTTGCACCTTTCTGCCGATAAACCCTAATCCGCTCTTGCGCTAACGGGCAGTGGCCAGGCGGGCAGCCAGGGACGGCATTCCAGTCATAGCTCAGCCAGGTAGGCTGGCAGGAGAAGTCGTGCTTGGCTGGATCTGCGGAGCGAGGTGTAGGAGGAGCAGCCTGCCCGCAGGGAAGGGGTGGTGTGGGGAGCAGGGTGTTCCCAGTAGTGCTGGGGCGATGGCCCAGCAGCAGTGGGTGGCACTGGCCGCCCAGGGGTGCAAGAAAGGGGAGGCATCCTTCCTTGGCACGGCTGGGGTGGTCTCTTGTTGCTGACTGTCTCCTCTCTGGGTCCCTGCTCCTGTGGCGTTAAGCAGTGCAGCCGCCTTTCTCTTGGTGGCTGTCCTGGTAGAAGAGGACATAACTGATTATTATTTTTTTTTTTAGATGCTGTTATGCCATCGCTGGGGAAAACCCAGCACCTGGCATTATGCAGCAGACCAGAAAGGTCCTTGCTTTGAATTAGGGATGGATCCTGTAACTCCTGGATGGCTGCATTTGAAACAGACCCCCAGCAGGAGAGGAGCTGGAGAGGGCTGGCTGTGTGCCGCTGCCCAGCTGGGCTGCGGGATGCTGCCGTCCCGTTACGGACCAGGGCAAGCTTCTGGGGAGTCCGCTCTTCCCTGTGTGCTTTCCCAGAGGGAATGGCTCCTTCACTGTCATGTTTTATATAATTTGGATCCTCTTCAGTGATTCCAGTGGCACTTTTATCATGGTGGCCGAGGAGTATTTTTCCTCTGCGGGAGGTGCAGGATTGTAATGTGGTAGTGATATTTTGCCAGAGGATTTGTTTGGGCTGATCCTTTTTCTGCCACTTCTCATTCTGTTGGTACCTGAAAACTTTGCTAACGAAGAGATCAGTCAAGGCTATGGGGTCAGAACTGAGTTCTCTTCCTCGGTTATTACCCAAGCAAAAATTTTTGACTGGGCTGCGGGAGCCCTTCGTGTGGCTTGGGATTGGCAAGAGCTTGGCCTGAGATAGGCTATAGCTTCGTTGGGGACAGTTAGGCTCTTGGAGAGTCAGCCTTTGCGAAAAGAGGTTCTTTGTTTTATTTGTCCCTCTCCTGCTTACAGCCAGCTTCTCCCTCAGCTTTCCTTGTTACACTGCGCTGTCTGTTTATGTAGTGGTAAAATCCCTGAGCAAATTGTTTTAACTGATGCTGTTTATCTAAGAGATAAACTAGGATCAGTGGAAGCTCCTGGCAGTTGCATGGGGAAACTCTATCGTGAGGAGCCATTTGAGCTCCGTCTAGGTGAGAGCTGCTTCTTTCAGCACAGTTGCCTTCTTAACAAACTTGTCCCGGACTAAGCAGAGGGGCACAGAGACCAAAACTTGCAGAAATCCCCTATTTCTTGCTGCCTTTGTCTTGTGGTCGGAATACCGGTGCAGCAGAGGCATGCTGATGGATGCAGAGCTTTGGGAGAGAGGTGTTTGCTGCCAGCCTGTGCTGGCGTGGACTCTGCCTGGGGGTGCAGCGACCGGGGGCTGTGTTTCTCAAGTGGTCTGCAGCCCCATACCCACCCCATAGGCTGCTGTTCCCTCTCCCTTATCCCAACCCTGCTTCTCCATGAGGAACAACCTCTTCTTCAGTTTCAATGGGTCGTGAAAGCCCGGGAGCTGCCTTCCTCAGTAGTGCCACATAAGCCATAAACCAAAGCTCAGCTAGTTCTTACAGGGCATCTCTGAGCAAGCAGAGCATCAGCTTAGGATTTGGAAGTCTCGGAGGATGTAGAGCTAAGCAGATTGGATCAAAGGTGGATTTAGATACGGGGAAACTTCAGCCCCGGGACATGTGCGGATACGGCTCCTGCATCTGCGCACGCTTTGTGTGACCGGCTGCTCCGATCGCCGCGGGGTCCTGGAGCTGGGCGATGGAGCTGCTCTCACCTAGCAGCCCTCCGCTCTGGGGGCGGCTGGTGTTTCCTCGGCTAAGTAGCCAGGTCACTCGTGGCTTTGTTTAATAGACGCGCTGAGGAGCGAGCTCTTCTGCGCAGGAAGCATTTCCCACCCTCGGCACGTCTCCCTGCCCCCACAAGCCGCTGCATTCCTGGGCAGTGAGGTTGCCTGCAAACAACGGCACCGAGATGCACGTCCCTGGACGGCGATGGGTGATGTAACCCTGGCGAGGGAGAGACCCCTTCTCCGGAGGTTGTCCTTTGTCTCTGTTGCCGTTGCCTTTGGTTAAGTCTTCATCCTGGGTGCCGAATTTCTGGGTTCCCACAAGCTCGGGAAGGAGGAGGGAAATCTCCGGTCACTCAGTATGACTGCTTGAAGCCGTGGCTGGGGACACCAAGTGCACGGTGCCCTGTGCCTGCTGCTGCAAGCCAGGGCGGGAGGGAATCACGGGGCTGGAGTTGGGCTACCCGCTCTGCTGTGTCACTGGCAGGTCTCAGGTTTGGTGGCTCTGGGCACAAGGGTGCGTGGCAGGGAGAGGAAAGAACCTAACAGAGGTTGCCCACTGCAGGGGGCTTCCAGCCTTGCCTTTGAAGAGTAACGCCCAGGTCTCCTAAAAACTGAGCATCCCTCTGGCCTCTGTGCATGCCCGTCGGCATGTCTCAACGGGATCGGGCAGCCCACAGCCCTTCCCCTGTGGGTGCTGGGGTCTCTTGGCTTTCACTGGGAAAGAAAGGTCAGTGTAAAGGGGTGTGATGCAGAGAGGTGTGTAGGAGGTGAATTTGCTCCTGTTAAAGACTGGAGGGGTGGAGGAGCTAGGCGGCGGGCTCAAAAGGGGGCTGCTCTTCCATGGAGACAAGTTAAACTAAGGGATTTGTTGCCAATGGATGGTGTAAGAGCCAGAAATATTAAGGGGCTGAAAAAGGATTAGGCAAAATCATGATGGGTGGGTCAATCAGTTATTTGGCAATGGTGTAAGTTAAGCCAGTTCTGGCTGAGGAAGCTCCGAAGAGCTAATTTCCACATCGTGGGATGGTATAGGCAAGCTTGCTCAGCCCTTGCATGGCTCTGGCACTCTTCCATTAAACATCTGCTACCAGCAGGATACGAACCAGAAGGATCATTGGTTCTGCCACAGTGGCCTCTCTCGTTCTGGTCTCTCCTCCAGCATCGTCACCGTAAGGTTTGGAAGAAGAAGGTGAGCTGCAGCGTGGGAGCAGCGGGTCTCGCACGCTGCCTGCTCGCCGTCCTCGGGCACGGTGGCGGGGGAATACAAAACCAGGCTCTCGTATGGGATCTGCCGAGACTTCAGTCCCCCCAATGCTGCAACCCCAGTCCCCCCAGTGCTCCCTCCTGGGGTGGTCTGGTGTGCCCCAGCCTGCGGGGAGGCTGCACGCCTGCCTGCGTGTGCATGCTTGGGTGCTCTCTCGTTTGCAGGGCGGGCGCATGGCTTCCTCGGCGCAAGGCTGGGCACGTCCTCGCGCTGCAAAAACTTGCCTGAGAAGCTGCCTGTCTCTTCAGTCCCCTCCTGGCCTGCTTTCCCTCCCGTTGTGCCTGTCCTCCCCCGTGTTGCTGGTCCAGGAGGCTGCAGGTTTTGGGGTAGGCGATCGCTTGGCCATTTGGGCCATGGGTAGCGCTCCATCCTCGATGTACTTCTCCCCGCTCTGCTCCACGCTGCGGGTCGGAAGGAAGGGGGATGCAGCAGCATCCCGGTGAGTCCTATTTGAGCTTGTGTCCCGGTTTGTGGTTGCAGCGCCCAGACGAGGGTGGCAATGCTGGCAGAACAGCTCCGCTCTGTTCCTGCCCCTGCGGGAACGGGGGCGAGGAGATGGGGTTGAATCTCTCTCTCCCGTTGTGGTGCACAGAAAGGACAAATCTCTGTCATACTTGCTTGCCAGTGCCGAGCGGGAAGGGTCAGAGTGCTCTGCAACCCTGCCGGAAGGATTTGGCTCGAGGACCCTTAAATGCGTAGGGAGTATACGGCTCCTTCTCCGGCCTTTTTTTCCCCGTTTCCCTGCCCGAGACCGTTCTCCCTCACGGCATGCGTGCGCTCTGTTTGCGTAACCTGTTCTGGCATGTGCCCTGGTCAGGTGGATTATGTGCGGCAGAGCTCTGCCAGTCTGGAATGCCAGCTATGCATCCCCTGAGCGCCCCTGGATGCAGAGGCAGACGCTCCTTTTAACGATGCCAGTAGCTTCCAGTAGCTTTCCTGCAGCACCGGTGCCTTTGGGAGAGAATTTGGGCAATGTCAGAGCTTGTCGAAGGATGTGAGAGGGGAATGCTAGGGAGGCAGCACTTCTGCCGAGCTGGGGAAGGTGCCCAGCTGAAGAGCAGCACTGGTGCAGAGCTAGGTCTGGTGGTTAGGGCGTGAGGCTGCTGGAAAGCAGTTGGCATCCCTGCCTCGCCAGGGGCTTCTTGTGTGAACTTGTTTGGGTGCTGCGAGGCTGGGAGCTATTTCTCTCCTTCCACGGGAGACGTGGGAGGCTGTGGGGTGGGGAGCTGCAAGCAAAGCTGGAGTCGCAGAGCGCCTGTGGAGCACCAGCAAAAAAAGGCAGCGCTGCCCTGGAACGGCTGGGAAAACTCAGGGCACAGTCCCTGCTAGGGAAGAATCGGGCTCTGCCTTCCGAGGCGGCTGCCGCTGGCTTAGCAGTTCACGTCTGCAGAGCAGAAGCGTGATGTCCTGTGTGCACGTGCTTCCCGCAGAGTTCCCCTTCCCTCCCTCGTCGGCTGTTGTTCATGTAAAAAGGTTTTTAATCTCTTTATGGAGAGAACTGCTGGTTATTTTCCACTGACACCCAGGCGGGACTGCGCCAGGCACAGCACTGCACTGTTCTCCGCAGGAAGCGGAGGGTGAAACTTCTAATCCTGTAGAAAAAGCAGTTTTCCATCTGAGGCAATGCTGAACTAGCCTGCAAATCCATGTTCTTTCAGTCCTGCCCCAGAGCAGCGGGTTCCTGGCTCCCGCGTGGTACCAGGGGTGTAGTGGGCAGGAGGGAGCTAATTCCTGTGATGTTCTCATAGGCAGTGCAGTTATTCTTAGAGGGCTGGGCAAATCCTACAATATTATCAGGGTTCCTGCAGTCCTGTTGCCAGGGTTTGTCAGCAACCCCTAGGGACTGAGGCATATATTTAGCTCTCGGAACAAGCCCTGTTTTGCTTGGTGGAATAGTATGGCTGGAGATAGTTGCCTTAGAGGATGCTGAAGGAGTACCCTGTGCCTGTAGAGATACTTCTCACAAAAACAGAATTCTGCCGTACTTGCTCGGGTCTCCTGCTCGCAGCTCTGGCTTGTCAGCTGGGGCTGTGCTCCACTGCTTGGACCAAATCTTTTGGGTTAGGTGGTTCAAGTGCTCACCTTTGCCTCTGGACTGTGCTGTCACTCAAGGCAGAAGAATTGCAAGGTCCGTATCAGCTGGCTATCTGAAGCTGAACTCACTTGTCCCCAGACTTCTTTAGGGGCCCCTATTGGTGCCCAAAAGCTGAACTTACGAGGTTATTCATAGGTGTTCAGCGTGGCATGGGAGTGGAAAGCTGGGATGAGAGGGGTGCCAATGGGGGAGGTCCTGCTGTTTCTGGTAGCAGAGGCTTTTGTCCCTTCATAATGCTTGTGAGAACCGCTGCCTTATACTGAACAGGCGCTGCAAGGCTGAGCCCCCTGGTACGTCTCGCGTGGCCAGACGCGATGCCAGGGGTCTCGGTGCTCCTTGGAGCAGTACTGCATACCACTGGCGTGTAAGCTGTGTGCATCCTTCTTTTGACAGGTGAACTAGAGCGGTGAATAGCAGACGCGTGGGGCAGAGGGATCTGCGCGCTTCCCGGGCAAGCCCTGGTGTTCGCGGTGATGTGCTGCACCAGCTCGTCCCTCTCTCGCGTCTCAGATGAACAGAGCCCTGGGCTCACCACGGCAGGGCTGGCAGTGGTTTGCACAAAGCTCCTTGCCACGTGACAGCCCTTCTTTCAGCTTTGTAAAAAACTTCCTTTTCTGCCGGTTTTACATGTTTAAATTATTGCATAGATGTGGCAGAGGGCTCCGGTCGCGGCTTAGATAGTAGAGGTGGCACTGCCAGACTGCAAATGAGGCTTGTCGCTCATTATTCCTTTCTTCCCTCCCTACTGCCTTAAGCTGGGCTTTGCAGCAGCAAAGCCCCATGTGCTGGGCTCATCTGTGTCCCTATTGAGCTCTGGGGCTCTTTTCAGGGGGAAGAGGATGGTGAGAGGAAGCGGGGAGGGGGTGGCCACGGGCTTGCTGGAGCTGGGAAGAAAAGCAGCTTTGTGAGGCTGCCCTGCCCCATCAACCCAGAAAATGCCTGGCCAGAGCGTGGCGTTGATGCAGGCACCTTCCTCTCTTTGCTGTGCTGCCTGGGAGGGTGTTGTGGTCTGGGCTGCTGGGAGATGGAACCGAACTTGTTAAGCTTCTCAATGCTCTGGCTAGAAAGATCACTAAAGATGGGGAAATGGCTAGAGTAATAGGATGGAAACTCGCTTTCTGGGCTGGCCTGTCTGAATCAATGGTAGCAACTTGCACAGATCATCTTACCTGTCCACCCTGATATGGAGAACAGCCTGCTCCCTCTTCTATTCAGAAGCTGCTTATCTACTTGAAAGCAGTTGATCGCCTCTCCCCTCCAGTGCCGTTCCTCTAGATTGAGCAGCCATGGCTCTTTTGGTCTGTGCTAGTCTGTCATTGATTCTGGTTTCCAGGACCAAAATCCGTGCTAGCAATGGATTGCTACTGCTTTTCAGATTGCATTTTTCAGCCTGCTTACTTGTGTCTGATGCCTGTTGTGCTGACCGTGTGAATGATGAGGTGGATCATCTCCACCTTGCAGGTACCTGGGAAAGGCTTTTGCTCTCTGGGCAGGCTGAGGTAAGGGTTAGAAGTGCTACCTGCTGAGCATGCGTGCAGGGAGCAGCTTTGTTGGGATGGCTCTTCTTGGAGCCCTAACACAGGTTTTGGGCAGTCTGTACCACCCAGTTTGCGCTCTGCTGGTGTGATATCTGTAAAAGGCAGCGTGTGCTGGGAGTGGAAAACAGCTGCCATTTGGTTATTCCATGGACCGCATGCAGTCTGCCTTCCATGGAAATTAAATTCTTTCCCACTTTATCTACCGGATATATCCTGTTGTGAAGTTTGTTTGGTGTTTTTATCTCCTGTAGTCCATCTTTGTTTTGGAGCCACTCAGTGGAACATCAAAGGCTGGATTTTCCCACCCACTTACTTGGGGAAGTACGCAGCTGGCTGAGCCTAGGGGCAGTGCCGCTTTATGGTAAAGCGAGAGTCTCCATTGGAGCAAGTGCCCGCTTCGCTTCTACATGCACTGAGGGATGTTGAGCAATAACCCAGGCCAACCTTAAAGGTACTGACAGAGTCTCCTGGGCAAGCCTTCAAACCTGGGAATGTGAGAGAGAAGCTTCTGCCTCCAGAAGTGGCTCTAGTAAATAGAAAAGAAAAAAAAAAAGGATGTCTGAGTTTAGACCCCCTATCAAAGGGATGTGATCACTTTCTCAGGACTTCCCTGAGAAATTCTTGGCCCCCAGATCAAATCGCATGTCCCGATGGCAGACTGCACGTGGACCGCAGTGGGGCAGAGAGGTGAGGGCTGCAGGTGCTTGGGCACCCCTCAGCATCTGAGGGCACTTTTTCCTGGGGAACGATCGGAGCGGGTTCCTCGGACCTGGGGCTGTGGGGGCTGGCACTGCTGAGCCTGGCAAGGGCCACTCGCTGGAGAGCCCGTGCCTGGTAGATCCTGCTGCTTATGGCTTCCGAAGTACCACCTGGATTACGAGGGATGGATGGCAAGACCTGAGAAGGTCTTACAGACCCAGGGTGGTCCGTCACCCCAGCTGTAGGCAGCAGCTTTCCTGCCGCTGGAGAGAAGATGGGACTCTATTTGGACAGAGCTGCTTGGAGTCAGGATGCTCTGGGGTGGTGAATGGTGGCTGGCAGATGGGCTGACAGGCTTGGATCCCTGCCTCGCCTCACCTCACCTGCGGGGAGACATTCTTCTTGCATCTGCTCATCAAGCTCCGTGCTGGCTGTGGTTCACCTGCCACCTCCTTGGTCTTTTTCCCAGGGAAGGAGATGAGATGTGCTCCCTATGGCAGCCCAGGCTCAAGCTATGCAGCTGCATTCGTGGCGTTTTCCCTCAGTTTGCTTCCCTGCTGCGAGTTGGCTGCCTGTGCCAGGCTGCTGCCGCAGACAGGGACCGGGGGGCCGTGCCGCGTTTCGAGGGGCTCTTAGCCGCAGTCCTCTGTCTGAGCTGGGGGATGAACCAAAAAGCCTTTCCAGCTAGCTAATGCTGATACTGCTATTGTTATAAGGCTGTGACTCCAGCTATAAAAACCAAACACCCTGCTACTAATGGCTTCCTCACAGAAGCCTGGAAGGGTGCTCTGTAGGAGCTGGCTGTCTGATGTGGCGCAGGGTAAACATGCACTTCCCAATCTCACACCGTGTGGTTTTTCTTTTCAGATGAACTTGGTTTCTTCTCTCCCCAAGCGTGCTGAATTCTCATCCCCTGGGAGAGGAGCTGTCTTGCTTCCTTATCCTTCCCTGCAGGGTCTTGCCACAAGTTCTGATCTTGCTGGGGCTTTGACAGCTCCCTGGTTTGCAGGGTGTTTCTCTCCTTGGCAGGGCAGTTCCCAAGCCAGCTCGTGTTCCAGGCTTTATTTGCTAACAAACTGCAGGAGTTATTTCAGAGCTGCGTCGGTGGGATGAAGGGTATAGCCACACATCTTGAGCTAGCCTGTTATTTTAAAGCTGCCATTCCTTTTGCTGCTGCCCTGGGCACCCTTGAAGAGGTGGTGTGCTGCAGACAAGCCCAGGTACCTGCTCTGCCTTCCTTGGGGTAACACCTTATTTGCTCAGCAAAAGGGAGAGAAACAGCAGCTTTCTTGGTGCTTGGTTGTGCTGCAGCACTCGCTACTGTGCTTGCACATCTGACGTAGCCCTCTACAGCAAGCTCTCGAGTGCTCTTTGGGGCAAAGCGCTAGGAGTCCGTCTGTCTTCAGCAGGGTTTCACAGCAGCATGGGCAAATTGAGTTGGACAGAACACGACCCTTCCATTTGTGGGTGAAAGTGAAGCTGGTAGATAGAAATAGCTCAGGGATTTGTTAGTGGATGAAGCTTTGGTTGCCTGGGAGCATCTCTGCTTTGGATTCAGGCTGGGGGGGCATATCTGCCAAATTCCTCCTAAACTCTGCCTTCGTCCCAAGCTTCCTACCGACACCAGCTGATCTACTTCATGCTCTTCTGGCTCATGAGAACCCTTGCCTGCTGAGCTCAGAGCTGCTGGCTGGAACCCAGTTCCCAGGCACTGAAGCAGGAGGGAATCTGAAGAAACCCAGGCTGGAATTGTTTTTCTAGACTGATAATTTCTCCCAGACAGCTCTCAGTTAGACCCCTAGCCAGCTGGACTTGCACTTTCTTTGCCCAAGGGAGTCTTTTCTAGATGTGGATGTGCAGCCCGGCTCCCTTGAGGCTGCGAGTGATGCTTTCAGCAACGTCCCATCCTGCAGCTCTGCTTGTGGCATCTGGATTGAAATGCCACGGAGCCAGAAGGGAGCGGGGCAGGGCTGGTGGGAGAAGCTGGCTGTGACTGGAGGGTGCGTGGATGGTGATGTGTAGCCTTACAAAAGCTGGAAGCATCCTCTGCTCAGGGGTACAGTTCTGGGAACAGCCTTGCCAGTGGGAGTATAGGGTGTGCAGTGTTGCCTTCTGCATTAAGTGTAGCTGCTCTGAACTCATCTCAACTTGTCATCACGCCCACCCATGTGCTACTGTTGTGCGGAGTCCAGTGCAGGAACTGCAGGTCCATCTGGATTTAGCCCTTCTTCCCCACATACTCGTTTTCCACGGAGCGTTGCCTTTGTGCTTCAGGCTGGGCTTTTACAACTCTGCCTACAGGATTGCAGCCAGAAGAGCGGCGGAAACAAAAGGAAAGAGATGCTTTAAGATGGCAGCCGGACCATTCCTGCTGGTGCAGGCTTGTGGGCAAGCTGCTTCTGAAGGCAGGAGGTTGTGTTCATGCCCCCCAGCCTCCTGCCTTCCCACCTGGAGGGGTGGTGGCTGTACCTGTGTCGTCTTGTGTCACCTTGGCAAGCGTGCTGGCGTTCTCTCGCTCCCGCAGAGCCTGGCCCTGCTTTCTGGGAGCATCACGCTTGGCAGGGGTGGCTGGTGGTGGCACTGGGAGCGCTGGGCTCTCGGGTGCCCAAAGGGAGCTGCCTGTTCCCGGCTGCGTGTGCTGTTATGCCGTCTTTGCAGAAAAAGGAGTGTGTGATTAAATGCTTTCTTCCTCCCCAAAGTGAGGATGTGGGACATCCCACCCCTCTCCGCCCAGCTGAAGCGTGGGAACCCTTTGGAGAAGGGCTGCCCCCGGAAATCGGTCCCCCCCGAGCGGGTCGGTGTCTTTCTGCCAGAGGATGAAGAAGGGAAACAGCAGTGTGGACCGGAGCCCCTGCCCTGTGAACCAGGACAGCGAGCCTCCAGCCCCTGGGGACCCTCTGGCCATCGCATCTGTCGCAATATAGAGAAAATACTGCTCTGGGGCTTCTGTTTCCCTAGCGGAGTCCAGTGGCTGGCTCCTTCGCACATATTCCGTGCCTTTTGCTCTGCTTTCCAGTGGGGGCTTTTCCTCCCCCGCCGCAGAGGTCTGCGCCCTGACCCTCTGGACGCAGATTTGCGAGGACCGGGCTGCAGAGGACGAGTGCTTTCTGCACTGCCCTGGGCTAGGCTGTCTATGCAGAGGGGTCCCGGGGGTGCGCATCCAGCCACTTTTGGGCTAACAAGGCAGTGGTTCCCGTCCTAGGGAAGGAGAGGGAGGACACCAAGGGGTTAGGCTACTGGGGCTTTTATGCAGGAGACCCCCACTTGCCTCTCGAAAGGGGAGGTTTGGGAGCTTCCTACTGGGAGCATGCACTGGGGGAGGAGGAAGGATGCTGCCATGGCTGTGGAAGGACACTGGGGATGCACACAGCATTAGTGGGACGTGCACCGTTTCTGCGGGAGGATACCTTGCTGAGGGACCTCAGACGGACCGGCATGGTGGGAGCTTTGCGCAGGGAATGCCGGCTTTGTCAGAGGGAGTTTCTGTTCCTCCTCCTGGCCACCCTGCCCTGTGGCTTCTGTGCTGTATTAAGTGGGGCATAATGGGACTTAAGCGAGGTGGGATTCCGGAGCTTTGCTCCCTGCTCTGCCAGACGGGCTGGCCTCTGTGCGGCACCTCGCTCTCAGGATGGTCGTGGTTCACAAAAAAAACGTACGGCCCAGAGTTCTTGGCAGAAGTGGCTTCGCCGCGCCTGGCCAGCGTGCAGCTCGTGGCGGCACGTGCCCGTCTCTCCGTGTGTCACTGCCTTATAGCACGGGACGTGAGATAGCGTTACATCTGAACGTATATGCATGTACCCTTCGTGTCTCCAGCAGTTGGTGGGGCTGGGAATCTGCGCTGCCATGTCTCCTAAGTACAGCCCGCGCTGCCACGCTCCTCCTGAGCGACAGCCGGTCCTCTACCAGCGTGACGGCGCGTATATGAGGATAGAGTTGAAAGGAGCTGGCACTTGCTTGAAGCCTGCCTCAGATTAAAGGCTTTTCCTTCACAGTAAATCTTGCATGCCTTACATCTTAATGTGTTACATTCTTTGCCCCGGAGCGGGGCTGGAAACCGGCCACTGTAACGCTGACCTGTTACGGGAATCGTGCCTGCGTAGGATGTGGGAGATCCGGGTGTCGTGCTGGATGCTGGTCCCAACTGGGGTGGGAACCAGTTGGCCTCGCGATGTGGGAGCCTTGGTCAACGGGACGGGCAAAGTCACAGCTCGGGCTGTGGAAGCTGCGTGGTGAGACTGTGGGGTCTGCGTGGCACTTAATGCCCGTAGGGGACAGATAATTGGCTCTGCTGGTTTGTTTCAACTGCATCTTAACTTGTATGCGCGTTTCGGGCGTTTGGTGGTTGTTTCAAACTAATCCTAGCACTAGCTCTGCATCTGTAGCTAATGGCAGTTTAACACCAGTTAACAGCCTTGCAGTTCAGACAGATGGTCTGACTACGCTACGGGGGTGTCAAAATACAGGAATAATTGTTTACAGGCAGAAAACTGCCTACGTGGGAATCAACACCCCAAAGTTATCAGCATTTGTTCAGAAGGAGCCCATGGCCTCAATCAATAAAGGATGCGTGCAGCGGGCTCCCTCTCCCAGAGAAGGGGCTGTCGGAACAGCTTAAAGACGGGAGAATCGTGGGGCTGGAGAAGGGAGAGCTGTCACCTGGCGTCATGGGGCAAGCAGTGTGACCTGGCCAGGCTGGCGGGCACCGTCCTCCGGCTCCCAAGCGCCGTTCTCCCGGAAAACAAGTGCTTAGAGGGCAAGATGCTTTACGGTGGCACGACGGAGCGGGGCCCCCCGCTTCTGCATATTGTGGGGACGGTCGCAGGCCAGGCAGCAGGTGAAGAGCGAGAGAGGTGGCTGCAGGAGCGCGGTCTCTCCTGCCCTGCCTTGGCGGAGAGTAGCAGGGCACATTCCTCTGCCCTGACTTCAAAGGTTGTTGCTGCATATACAGAGCCCAGCAGCCTTGGCAACCCTTGCCGGCTAGAGCGTTGGCAGCAGCTGTTTGCTGCTGTTCCCCAGCTCTGCTGGGCTCTCGCTGCCCTTTTGGCCTTATCGCTTTGGGAGAGATGCCCGCTCCCTCGCTACGGGAGCCAGGGTATGTGCTGTGGGTATGTGACTCTGCTTTCCCCAGCCTGCTGCTCCCAAACCCCTTCCAGGCGGTTTACGTTGGCATCTTTTCTACCTGCTCTCTGTCCTGTCCGCCGTGCTGGGCTTAGGGGAATTTCGGAGCGCCTCTAACCCGCGTTTCGGTCTCGGCACCCTTTTGGAGGGGTATCTCCTCATTCGACGAGGAGGGAAGCTGCAAGAATGACACCCTCAGCTTAGGTCCTTACGTTAAAATGGAGCGAGATCGACCTGATCCCAAGGGCATACCCACTGGTAGGATGGGACGTGGCCCCTGATCTAGAGCACCTTTACGCCACACCATACCACAGTCCCATGGGGACACGCTGCATCTTTATGGGAGGAGCGGACAAATAGGTGGTCACCTGAAAGAGATAGCAAGGGGACTTATCAGGGTTCGTAACTCCTTTGGGCTGGGGCAGGATCAGCAAGCGCAAGCCTAAGTCCTCCTCCGTTGTCACTCCTCTGTGCAGTTGACAGAATTGTGTTTGTTCCTGTTGCTTTGTATGCCAGCACTGGGTGGGGAGGGGGTATTGCGTATCGACAGCAAGCTTCTCCCTTCAATCAGGAGCAAACCTTTCCCGTGCCTACCGTTTGCATCCTTAGGTCCCCTCAGGCGAGTCCCTGATGTCCCGTGGTTTCTCCCCTGATTTAAGCAGAGCAATATCCCTGTGTCTCCAGGGGAGGGTGAGAGAGAGAGAGAGAGCTGGGTTGTCCGGAGTGCTGGTGGAGGTGTTGGGGCTTTTCCAGCCCTGGCTCCTTGCCCAGCATTTTCTGAGCCATCCAGGTGACTTCAGCTGCATAACCCTGTCCCTGTGCTGGGAGCATTGCTGCAGCCCAATTAGGAGATTAAAATCTGCTATTAGGAAATGAGGCTGATGCAGTGTGGGCCAGCGGTAGTTTCTTGCTTTCAGCTCCTCCAGCTGATAGTGGCTCACTGCCTCCCTCATGTCTCCTGAGCTTTGTCCACCTGATCCCAGCCCTCCCAGGGGACTGCAGAATAAGACTCTTGTAATAGTTGTGCGTCCCCCCCCCCGCCCCGGAGTGTTTCAGGTATATCCATTGCAGCAGAGAGAAAAAGGGGTCTGGCTGTGTTGTACGGAACAGACACTATGGGGAGGTTGTAGAGGAAGAGGTGATAATGGAATTGCCAGCAACAGCCTTTGGAGGCCCTGCTAGCCTTTGCCGCGTAAGCCAGGTGTCTGGTGCGCGTGATAAAGCAAGACAGATGGACCTGGGATCTCTAGGGCAAGAGAGTCTGCTTACTTGCTCGCCTCTGTCTCTTTTTCTCTCTGCCAAGATCCCGTGTAATACCCTGGCTGCCACACTGCAGAGCGCATGCCTTCGGCACAGAGAGGTCCGAGGCTTTGTGGAAATCTAGTGTGAGGGGTGTTGCCAGAAGAGAAAGAAACTTGGTCGCTGCTTTCTTCCTCCCCATCCTCGCTGTGTGTGCATCCTTCAACTACTCTGTGTCCTGGGCTGTACCCTTGGCAGTACCCCTCCATCCTGGCAGGGCTCCTGGTAGATGCCACTGGGATGTTTCTTCGGCAGATGGGTCCTTTTGCCTTGAGGCGTGTCACCCATTTCATACTGTGCTCACCGACATTACCCAGCTGTGCTTCTCAGCACCGTGCCCCTTCCCTGCCACCGAGTACCTTCTTTGCGTGGGTTTTAGCAGGCACCTCCTTCCTTGTCTGGTTGGCTCAAGCACTGCTCGGGCATCTCCCCTTCCTGGGGAAAGGCAAGTGCTCTTTTGCCACTTATTCTATCTGCTTTCCCCTTTATTGGGTTAACTTTTGTTGCAGCACATGGGAAAGGAGGTGCGGGAGGACTCGGGGTGCTCCACAGCTTTGTTCTGTAGGGGCGAGGCTTGTCAGCAGCGTGGCAAGAACTGGGGACTCTGCTGTCCTCTGTGCCACTGATAAGGCTTATCTGCCTTCTGCTGTTGTCCCTGCAGATCTGCAGGGGTCAGGGTTTCTCCCTTGCTTTTATCCAGGCTGTTCTTCATGGGGCTTTGATCCGCACCGTTTCTCTGGTTTGGTGAGGGGTGATGCTTTGCAGGGCTGCTCGGGGGGGGGCTGGGGGCTTCTGGGGGTGAGCCAGAGTGGGGTGAGGAGTCGGACGCAGGGGCTGGCTGAGCACAGTGACTCCTTCCTCACCCTGACTCCGGCAAGCTTTTCTCCATGGCCAGTGGAACCAGCCTGCGCTGCCCAGGGAGGAGCGGGGCAGAGCGGTTCTGTTGGCAAGTCTGGGGGCAGAGTTTACTCTGGTCTGACCGACTGTTTTTTCTCTGTTTTTTTTTTTTTTTTTTTTTTTGCATGTGCTGTCCTCTCCCACGTGGATTCTGGATTATTCATTACTAGGTAAGAACAGCATTTATCTCCTTTCTTGGACTGAAAGTGGGGCAGGGAGGCTGGGACGCATTTGGTCTTGACACACAAGGACGCCTTGTGTGATGGGAACTTACAGCTTCAAGGGAGCGGAGTATGTGTGCGTGGGAGGCTGATTACTTGGATCAGGCTGTTCCTGGGCAGTCGCTAGCCCAGCCAGCGGCGAGCACGTGTGGGCGCCTGGACGGCTTCTCGGTGTGGAGGGGGCTATCTTACGCGGGTGGCAAGGGTGAGCAGAGCACATGGGGAGAGGAGGGCAGAAAGAGCACGTCCCGTTTGCCTGCTGCCAGAAAAGAAACTGCCTCTGCCCCTTTCTCCTTGTTAGAGGTGTGGGAATAAACCTTCCGTTTTGCAGAAGCAGGATGGGCTGTGCCTCAGTATCAACTGCTTGGTTAGGCATCAGTGGCTGGGGAGGGATCAGGAAGATGGAGATAAGGGTACCCGGAATGCTTTAAACTGGGGGCTGTCTTTCTCCTGTGTCTCTGCACCAGCAGCCACAGTCGGTAGTGATGCTTCCCATCCCAGGAAAGGTGACAGGTCTGGCTTCTCTCGATGCTCCCACGTTCCCACTGCATGACTGGGACCCACACCAGACACCCCTTGTAGATGGGTTGAACCTTTCTTCTCTGTTCGGTTTTAAATCTTCTATTAAAAAATAAAAATAAATAAAAATCTTGGCCTTCTCGGTTTCCTGCTAGGACCATTAATGCTGTGTGATCACAGAAAAGAGCCCAGCTTGTCTTGCTGGCCCTCCTGCGGGCCGAAGTGATGCAGAGCCTTTTGAGTCCTGCAGAAGTTCTGCAGGAGAGCATGTTAGGGGCAGGCAAGAGGAAATGCTGAGAGTTGCAGGACTCCGAAGCAGAAGGGAGCTAGTGCTGTCGGATCCCGTCAGGCTTTTGCTTTGTACCACCGGCAGTACGTTGGCTTAGAGAAGTAGGGGGGAGGCAGTTTTTAATGAAGCTTATTTTGGTTTTTTCCTTGTTTTACCCCTAAGGCTCTGGAGTGGGCAGCTACAAGTCCTTCACTGAACCTCACTGCCAGCTCTGCTGGCCTCTGTTGTTGGCCCAAAACCTGTTTGCTTGGAGTGACTGGCTGCCGCTTCTCTAATCCTGCTTTACCTGGCTGTGGGCTTTTGTGCCATGCTGTCTTGCAGCCTGTTTCCTTTTGGGCTAATGATCCCTTACAATAGCCCTGTTTGCTCACAGCATTTTGCAGCTAGAGACTGTTCTGCATCCTGGCATCTGTCTCTTGGATTTTGCTGTAGCCTTAAGAACATAGTGTACCTGGAAAGGACTATAAATCTCTCACGGTTTGCTACTCCTGGTCCAGAAGATCTCATGGTAGTGGGAGATGTCCTGTGGGTGCTCTCTTCCCAAATGCTTGTGCGCTGGACCTGGCCTGTCTTGGTGGATCAGGGAGGAGATGCCCTGGGAACCGGAGCCCTCCATCCTTGCCTTGTGGTTCTGTCTTTTGCCTGGTCTCCTGAGCCTGGACTCATGCTGTAGTCCTCGGCCTTGGCACTAATCGCTGGGCACAGCAGCTGTAGTTTGGTCCTTGTTACATCCTCTTGGAAGAGGGAACGTGCTAGCCCTGCTGTGAGAAGAGAGCCCTGAGGGCGAAGGCAGCCTCTGCCCTGGCTCTCCTTGCAGCTGGAAGGGCAGTTGTTTTCCCTGTAAGGGTTACACGAGAATGAGCGTGCGGAGAAGTGAACGCTCAGTGCTAGTGTTACTGCTGGGAGCTTTTTGGAGCACCTGTCTGTTCTGAAGTGCCAGCTTGTTCCTTTACCAAGAGGAGAAAAGGGTCAGCGTATGCTTAAAAGGAAAGTGTGAGGTTAATGGTCAGTGCAAGTGCAACAGTCTCACTCCCTGATAACTTCCCTTCTGGAAACAAAACCCACGCAGGTTTGACTTCGGTAAAGATCAATAGGCTTTATAGAGGCTGTTCAAAATCTTCGGGGTCAGTTGGTCAAGTGGGGTAAATTGGGAGACCTTTGCCAAAGGTTATAACACTTAATTGGTAACAGTGCCCCTAGTCTGGCTGTGATTTAATAGGAAACCTGACCCTCTCCGTGCAGCCGCTGGAGCCCAGCTGTGCTGGGAGAGCAGTGGCCTGGGAACGGCTGGCAGCTGCCGAGGGTGCTGCTAAACAGCTCTCGCAGAAAAGCCCAATAGGGTTTGATAGCCTTGGCAGCATTTTAAGAGCACTAATGCCAGCTCTAGCCTGTAATTTTTTTCTGGTCTCTGCTGTTTTCCTCGTGTGTGTTAGGTTATCTGATGGCCCAACCAAGGGCCACCCCTCCTGCATCGCAGATGCTCTGGAGAAGCACGTTTTGGCCTTTTAAAGACAACGTGGAGTCTTGCAATTTAAAATACTGATTTCTAAAAAATTTTGCCATTTGTCTTGGGTTTCCTGGGCTAGGGTCGCTCTCTTCAGGAGAAACTTAATTGGATGTGGCAGTTCGCTGTTAGGAAGGAGCCGGGCAGCTGTGGGCTGAGGCTGGGACCGGGAGTGAGCCAAGCCTTTCGCTGTTGCTCCGGGAACGGGGTGCTTGCCGGCTGCAGGACCCCCAAATCCCCCTCTTCCCCACGGCCGTACCAAGCCGTGCTCCCCTGCCTGCTGCTCCGGGGGTCACCTTTTTGCTCGGATGCTCCCGCGGTGCTGCGGTCACGTCTTCTTGCCAGAACCGCGGCTTCCCGGAGCGCAGCACGTTGAGAAGGACCTTGGCCACCGGCATCGGGCATCCTGGAAGGGACTGTGGTAGTAGTGCTGTCCTTGAGGTATACGTCTGCCTCCTGCCCTCTGCTAGAGGCTGGCTTACGCCGGAGGGTTTGTTTGGATCCCTCCTACCGGGAGATGCGAGACTGTTCATCTGCGAAGTGCCATGCCCATCGGTGAAGATGATGCGAAGCAGAAATAGCTGGGGAGGGAAGACACCGCTTAACTAGTGTGAGGAAGGGGTCAAGGGAGCTGCCTTGCTGGCTCGGTGCAGGAGCCCGTTATCGTGGGCTGCTGGGACGGGAGGAGTGGTGGGGAAATGGTGGAGCTTAAGTGGGTTGAAGGAGGTAGGGTAAATGCAGGCTTTGTGCCGGAATCAGGTGGGAGTGGGATTAGTAGGCTGGCGATGGGGAGTAGTGAAGGATGTTATTTCAGGGTCTGCATTAAACAATTAAAAGGGAATTTTCTTTAGCCAGAGAGAACGGAGTTAAATGCTGTGAACGGAGGCAGCTGCTTGCGCTGTCTGCCCTACATGGGACTCTGGCAGTGACAATTCTCCAAAGGGAAAGAGAATGAATTTTAATGAAACCTTGAAAGACTTTAAATTTTCATGTTAACGTCAATTATTCAGGACAGTCGAAAAGCAACCTTAAAGCTTCATAAAAAGAGAGGAAAAGAAGAGGCCAGTTTGATTTTTTTCTTTTTTTTTTTTTTTAGATTAATTGATTTGCATTTTGTTCCACTGCAGTGAAACATGGACGTTTTAAAGACACTGGTGTTGGTTATTGCTTCTGACAGCAGTGCTGAGGAGGAAGGGTATTAGGAAATGAGTTATGTACTGCCTGGGGCATGGTAGAGGTACCAAAAGAGCCCAGCGGGGCAAAAGACTGTTGTCAAGGACACGGGGGCAGTACCCATACTGGGCAGCTAATGGGATTGCAGGCTGACTGCTGCACTTGCTGCTCAGCCCAGAAAATTGCCTGCGTGGGAAGGACCCCGTGTGCTTTTAGCCTCACCAGTTCCCTGCGACGCTTCTGTTAGCGTGTGGACTGGATGTCCCTGGCTGGAGGCAGGGGATGCAGTCCTGGCCCGAGAAATGCGTTCCCACTTTCTGACCTAGGAAGGGACGGTATGAGCCAAGGCACGGCTTGTACCGAGCGTGATGCTTGCCCGTGGCCCTGTCCTTCCACAAAGGGCGGCAGCCAAGCGGGGGTACCTCTGCTGTGGTGGGCTTTCCAACCCCGCTGCGGCTGCGGCTGAGCATCCCTCCCAGCAGCTGAGGCTGAGCCCATGGAAGCGGCCGGGATGGCGAAGAGGACAAGTGTGTGGTTCCATCGCCTCCCGGCCAGGGTGCGAAAGCATCGGAGCCATGTTCAGGCTCTCGGCTGGGTCTGGTCTGCCAGGGCTTAGGTCCCACTAAGACACTGCGGGATGGAACCTTCTGCCTCTCCAGGGATTTCTAGAGGGAGCAAAAAGCACCTCTCGTTACCCAGCCCCGTGGTACAGGCGTTCAGAGTGCCACGCTGCGGAGAAGGAGATTCCCCCGGGGACCGCGCGCTCAGGCTTGGCAGCAGCGAGCGTGAAGAAACGACCGGCAAAACGCAGGGCTCTGCCTGCCTCCTGAGCCTGCTCCCTGCCGCGGGGTGGACGGAGCTGTCGGTCGTGCTCAGGCGGGTCCTGCTGACACGCAGCTTGCTTTTGGCGTGGGGTCTGCGCCCGTGCTCTGCCGTGACCCCGTCTCTCGCTTCAGATGGCCCCGGCGGTTGAGAGCATCCTCAATTCCCACCGATTTCAGCAGCCTGACGCGCTGCAGCCTTGGCTCTCTCGGCTCGTGGAGGGGGGATGCTGCGCATCTGCCCGTGCCCATGGGCCTTGCTTGCGCTGGTTGCACCGCTCGCTTCCTCGAACAAGGCGCTCGCTTCTTCTCTTGGTCCTGTGGTCTTTCTCATTCCCCTCTCACTAAAGCCCAGGGCATCTGTCTGCATTTCTTTTTCGGATCCCCAGCAGGCTGATGCCTTGCCTCCCTTTGAGGGTGCCCCACTGGTGCAGAGGGGCTCCGTAGCACAAACACATCTTTTATTCCCTGCTGCTGAGAGCTGCCAGGCCTGGCTCTCTTCCCAGAAAGCAGTGCTAGTTTAGAACATAAGCAGCTATTGTCTTAGCCCTGGAGACTGCGATCTGAGCTCTGCTCGCGTTGCGGGGGGAGAGGGGACGCAGCATGCTAAAGGGACTTGAGAAAGGAGCCCAAGGAATACGGGAGATTTGCAGGCTCTCAGTTATGCTCTTCTCACCAAAAATAATGCGGGTGCCTACTCCTCCTCTGACATTCACCCTGTCCCTGGGGGCGGCTGTTACAGTTAGTTTATGTCTAGCAAAGACTGGGTCCTTTGTCTTGCACAGGCTGGAGAAGGAAATGGGGGGGGAAGAGAGGTCCCTTCTCCTCCTGGGAGTGTACCCCAGCTGGGACTGGGGTCCCTCATGCTACCCCGGTTGTGGGGATTTGCATCTGGGACAGGGAAATCGCTTAAGGCACGGACTCACCCATTTCTAGCAAGGTGACAAAGCGGGCAGCAGGTAACAACCCTGTCCCATTCAGCTTTGTACCCCCATAGCTTCTTCCCCTCACTGAGGGATGCATGGGGAGGCGATTCTGCTGGGAGCTTGGAGCACGAGGTGCTGCTTCCCAAGGTTTTCTGTCTCGGGATAATAAACCACGGGTCCCTGAAGCAGGGGTTGTGGGTCTGTGTGCCAGCTCAGCCTCCCTGGGAGGGGATGAGACCGGCTGGGTGTGCTGGCTGCTTAACCGCTGTCTGCTTCCCTCTGTGTTTCTGAGGTATGATCAAAGCTAGTGCTGTGTGGGGTGCAGGAAGGCGGAATTATGAAGATGGTCGGCTATAAATCAGAGATTCTGCCTGCGCTTTTATTTGAAGAAGTCAAAATTCAGCACAAGAACAAAGGGATGATTTAGTCAAATGACTAGGTGGTAAATTGTCACCTGGCGTGGGAAACTTGTGCAGCACGGGGAAAATAATGGCTCTTGATGCCACAGGGACTCAGAGGGGCCGAGGGCTGAGCAGAGGGGGTCTCTGGTCTCATTCGGTCCCTGACGCAGCTCATGGCTATCCTGGCATGTTTTGGGTCTCCCTATTCTGGGGAACAGAAACAGCTCTGCGATTCTGCGCAAGGACTTGATTGACCTGTTCTTAATCGTGTCTTTGGCTTTGATTTGTTCTGGGTTCAGCCCTGTAATCCAAGGAAAATCAGTCCACAGGTAACATTACAAGCAGGGATGGTTGGGTAAGGGAAGCCTAGAGTCCCTGCCAGATCCTCTAATCAGCCTTGAGTTGCAGGGAAGGAGAAGAGTTCCTGGAGTGTCTTGTGCCTGTTTTCTCCCTTATGAAAGCAGGGAGGGTGCAAGGGAGCTAATCACGAGGCTATTTCACGAATCATTTGGCCGTGATGAGCCACGCTCCAGAAAGAGGGTTTGAGATGCTGAGTTTTTTCAGCTTAATCTGCTGGAGTGGTGATCCTCTGCCACTCAGCGGGCTGATGCCTGCAGCCAGCCCAGTCTGAGTAAACTTTCTCTGGCTTCAATAAAAATGTTAGTGTAGTAGAGACTCTGCCCTGTGGGTTTTTTCCTCCCCCCCACCAGTGCATCCTGGTACCCAACCCACGGCAGCTTCTTAAAAGTGTGTTTGGTGGTGGCACAGAGGGGAAACCTCAAATCCTTGCAAAGCAATTACTGCTAATGAGACACTTCCTACACATCTGGTTTCAATTCTGGCTGTGTTTTGGGGACTGTTCCTCAGAGCTTGGGAATAGAGGAAGGTGGGAAAATCCCTGCCTCCTCTTCTCTCTTCAGCAGCACCCTTCTCCCAAGGTGGCAGTTGGGCTGCTCATTAGCTCCCATCTTGCTTGCCAAACCTAAACAATTAACACGCAAAATTGCATCTCTCCAGGGAGGTTGAAATTCTTCGGCAGCAGCAATTATTGGATGCTGATCGCATGCCAATTGATTGATACGTTTTTGAGAGCAAGCGTAATGCGCTTAATTAGTGTGTAATTTACAAGAGCAGGGACGGCTGGATGCCCCGGACTTAAGAAAATTCCTGAATTAAGCGCCAACTGCAAGGAAAACGCAGGCGTTTTCTTTTTTTAGTGTGCGATCGCGTGGGTTTCATTTCTTTGCGTAGGGATTGAATTGTCAAATTGATGGAAACTGTCTCTGGCTATTCTGGCTTGCTCCAGCTCCTTGTCTCCGTCACCGGCCGCGGAAGGTGCCGCAGATCTTGCCCGTTCCTGCAGGGCCGAGCTGTCAGCCTGCCCGACGGCTGGCTCCCTCCCAGCACCGCTCTGCCCATTGCGGCTGGGAGGTGGGTGCCCGAGTACCCCCGGCTTTCGCTGGGACCTTGGCACCCAGGCCCCCAGCTCTTCCAGAGATCCCACGCTGGCCTTAGGTGGGTTAGGTAAACCCGAGCCACAGGGCTTCATCTTTAGTTTCTGACCGTTCAGATCGGGTCTTTGTTTGAATGCAGATTTGCGTGGATCCCGGGCCCCTTGGCTGCTGGTTTTGGCAGCAAGTGCCTTGTTATCTCAGTGCAGAATGTGGCCTTGGAGCAGGATGCAGAGAAACAGTAGGGAGGGTCACGGAGAGAGGGATTTCAGGAAGTCTGTGTTGCTTTTGTGCACCGAGCAGCGGGAAGGTGGCGTGGGAACCCTTGGCTGGTTTCCTTGGGAATGAGACAGTCCAACCTGGATCTGACTGGCAGGCTTATCGGCGACGTTAGTGCGAGGGCAAAGAAAACACTGTGCTGTTGGGGTTCTGGGATCCATCAGGGATCCCTCTTGGCCCCTCAGGGCCCATCTCTTCTGGCTCTGCAGGCGGTCCAGCTTTTTCCCATGGGTGCACTGTCATCTGACTGAGCGGGGGGTGCAGGTGAACAATATCCACCCCCCAGTGCCCTCCACTGGTTCCCGCTTCGAAGGAAGACTTGCGGAGGAAAGCCCTTGCCCTGCCTAGAGCCCACGTTCGGTTAGCAGTTGTCTTTCTGCAAGACCATCTTACAGGACCTCTTCTTCAGGTTGGGATCTCCAGGCAGGGTTTTCCCAGAGGACAGCTTGCCTCGGTGAGTTCTTCTGACCCGAGCAGCAGGGAAATGGTCAGGGATATGCGTTGGTCAAGTGTCTCGGGAACTGAGCTACCAAGCAGGAGATAGTTCTGGCCTCGCAACAGCTGTGTCGGGCGACTTGTCCAAGTCGCAAGTGGTTTCTCAGAAGTACCACTTTTCGTGACATAACGGCTCAGCCTCTGGCAGGAGTAAGTCAAAAAGTATGTAGTGGGTGCTCCGGAAGGGTAGGTCTGCTTTGTTCCAGCCATGGCTGCATGCCTGCCCTGCACTCCCCAGGCATGGCACAGGCACCAGTTTCCTCTTCTGCATTGCTTCTCTGCAAAGCTCGGGTGTATTCCCCCGCTCCGAGTGTGTTTCTGTCCAGGAAAACTTTCCGCAGTCAAGTGCCTGACCTTGGAACAGAGCCTCCCTCTCTCCTTTCTTTTTTGTTTTATTTAATATATAGTAAAATAAACTTTTTTCCCCCTTCTTGATGTTAACAGCTGCTTCATTGAGCCATAGCACGACGAAGGGAAAAATCAAAGCCCAGTGAAATTTGCTGGAGTTGAAAGGCAGGTCAGGCTCTGGGGTTACTCATCTCAATTGTGCTTTTGTTCTAAAAACGAGAGGGAGAATGTGTGTACCCTGCCGGAGCGGCATGATCTCCCGAACCTTAGGAAGAAGGAGCAGGAGCCGCAGGGTGGAAGCTCGGCAGGTCAGCGTGTGTGGGAAGGTGCCGGGGTGTCCGGGACACCATCCGGAGATGTTGGCGCTGGAGCAGCGCTGCGTGGGTGGGTGGCTGTTGTTGCTGAGCAGAAGAGAGGTCCGGACCGCTTTTGGCTCCGAGACCTCCGTGAGTCACAGGCGACTTCTGGCTCCACGGGGTCAAGCGGTCAGTCTTGCTGTGGCAACGCCAGCCTGAGTGGGTCTGTCTCAAGTCCCTTAACCCTTCTGGGATTCTGTTCCCTACCCATAAACTAGAGCTAGCAGCACTCACGGGGGACACTGACCCTTTTTCTTTCACCCAGCCCTCATCCCATGGGCTCTTCCCCACTGTTCTGCAGCCCAAGCAGCCAGGTGGGATTTGGGCCCAGAGCAGCACTCTTGTCTCTCGTCCTGGTGCTAAAAAGCTGCAATTCCCATTTCCTGAGGGCTGCAGCACTGAAGTTGGCAGCTCTGCGGGGGTCTTGGCCAGGCAACTTCATCTTCTCTTTGTCGCCATCTCGCTCCTTCTGGTTTTCCCCTGACTCTGAAAAGCAGCTGCTGTTCCAGTCCCAGTGAACATCGGGTTTTGCCATCTGCATATGAAAGCTTCAGTTGCTATCGAGCGGCGGGCAGGCAGTGACACTTCATTACCCAGCACAAAGCCCCAGCTGGACCCGAGGGTCTCCCCACCCCAGTTGGACCTACCTGCAGGGGTACCTTAAAGAAAAAGTGCTGCTTTGGGAATGCACGTGGGAAACGAGCTTTTGCTTGACCTCTGCCACTGCCTTTCTCACGCAGTGGCCTTGGGCATGTCACTTGTCCTGTGCGCGTTAGGCAACGTGGTCTGGGCTGCCTCGCAGGGCTGCGGCGGAGGCATGCGGTGCCCTGCTGGGGAGCGGGGGCGGATCCCTGGGGTGCCAGCGGCTGAGGGACCCCCCCCAGCAGTTGGGTGAGAAGTGCTGTGTGCGCAGTAAAGGATGCGTGACCGAGCGTTGTGCGGCGGCCGCTGCCAGGGAGCTGCTGGCTTTCTGCCACGGTGCCTGAGGTGACCAGGCTGAGCTGGGTGAGCTGCTTTACGCCCACACGGCAAAGGCAGGGGACCTGAGACTTCCCCTGCTCGATGGGAACGGCCCCCAAAATACGCAACACCTAATGACTGCCCGCGCTCTGTTCCCCGCAGTGACTGCCCGTCTCCCACGCTGGCATTCGCATCCTTTCCTTCGGCGCGGGATTGCGGTTGAGATGAATCCCCTGAAATCAAAGGACAAAAGGTTGTGACGGAGACAGCGCAATCCACGTAATTTTAATGTAGAGGCGTCGGAGCAAAGGAAGGGAGGGAGTGCTGCAGTCCTGCAGCCAGACACTAATATTTCATCTGCACCAGAGCTGGCCATGGGGTCTTGGCTTTCATTTCTGTTTTTCTTCCTCTTTTTATAAATTAAAATCCCAAAATAACTGTGCTGCTCTGGGATATTTTTAAGCTGTTTTTCCCCTCTCCCTTTCTTCCCTCCATCTCCCAACAGGTTATAGCTGAGAGGGCTCCCGGTTGCCAATGGAGAAGGCTGCACGTCACTTCCTTGGCATGGGGCCGTCTCCAGCCCTCAATGCTCACTTTGTTTTTCCCCTAATAGTCACAGTGAGCTGTCAGGACTCTTCACAGTGTCACATCACCCACGTCCTGCAGCCCATTGTGGGAGCTGCTGCTAACGTGGCATCCAAAGCATGGGGGAAGCCTCAGCACCCCTCAGCCCGGGTACCGGGGCAGTGGGTGAGGCTCTCTGTTCCAGCTGCATCCTTATCTTCCTCCTCTTCCATTTCCTCTGCTATGTGGCCCAGCATGCTCCCTTTCCCTGGGGAGTCGCCCACCTCCGTCCCTTGCATCCCACCCGTCTGGCCGTGCTTCCCCTGGGGCTCCCTGTCTGTCCTTTTTCAGCAGCCTTTGAGAGTCCAGCCTGAGAAAAGCACATGAGAAGCACCGTGTACTCCAAGCTCCAACCTGCTCTTAACTATCTAGTAGTTACTCTGTGGTCCTGTGAGGAGGCAGAGTGGTCTGAGTGGAACAGAAAAGAGGGGTTGAGCTGCATTTCACACTAGGAGATGCTCATGTCCTGGTGGGACAAGGACCTGGCTGTGAGAACAGCTCTTATTTCCATAGGCATCTAGAATGAATACTATAACGGTTACAGGACTTCTATACTGCCATAGATTACTTGCAGATAAATAGGCTGTGCTCAATAACGACTGTTAAAATGCTCAGCTGTTTAACTGTTAACCTTCTCTTTCATCGTGTGGGTCGGGGACCTTGTTTCGTCTTGTGCTCTGGTTTCCTAGACTTCAAAAGTAGTTCTGGCCCAGGTGATGCATTGGGATGGGAGGTATCAAGCTGCAATGGTAAAGGATGTGCCCCTTTGAGTTGAATGGGAAATATCTGATCCGTGGGAGCCTGTATTGGGAAGCTGGCATGGCTGCGGATAACTCCAGGCTTAGCTCCTGAACGTTTCCAAATTGTGAGTTTGGTTTGAGAAAATCATCTGTTAACAAGGCAACCCACGAAGTTTCACAGTTAATGCATGTTGGCTTCCGAGTCTTGGCTGCACTTGTTACGTTCTCCAGGACCTCCCTTAGCCGTCCTTGTAAGGAAAGAGTGCAGGCTTCTCCGTGGATCAAATCAACTGTGGTATCTAACCCAGCATGCTTGTGTTGTCTGGCTGATAGTCAGCAGGGAGTGCTGAGATGTTCCCGATAGGGTTTTTGTTGTCATTTGCACCTATTTAGTGTTCTGGTTCTGGGGCTCTCTGTTTCTCCCTTGTTTTGCTGTGCGTGATTTAGGCTGTTGCAGTGTGCAATATCATCGGTAACATCAGGATCCTGCTGTTTTCTGGCTACCTGCAGATTTGGGACCCCATCGTGCCATGAAAACACGTTTAAATCGATGGGCTTAGAAGGTGGGGGTGGAAACAAACTCAGAGGGGACAAGCGATGTTCCTGAAAATGAGGGTTACTACTGGAAGAATTGGGGTTTTACTGGGGAAACCGCCAGCGTGTTGCTGTGTTGGAAGCGAAGGTGGCAGTGGCAGTCCTGGTCGTGCTGCCCTCTCCGCACCCGGTCCTTCGCAGCCACCAGCGCCCAGTCCCGGGCCACGCGTGGGTCCCCAGAGGCACGGCTTGGTGGCTGGGCCATCTCTCAGTGCCAAAAACACCCATGTCTGCTACACGTGAGCTGTTGGTTTTCTCCTGCTTCCTCTGTGTGAGACGTAGGATTGCTGGGCCAGGGATAAGGAATTCCTCCCCAGGACGCAGGTGCCAGCAACCTGGCCGTGATCTTCTGGGGTAGTTTGGGAGCGAGTGCCCGATGCTGCCTGGAAAGGGCTGGAAGAGGTGGATGGAAGCTGCCCCAGGTGGTGTCGATAGCGGAGCTTTGGAGGAGGGGGCTTGGGGGAGGGTACGAAAACTTTGGGTTAGCTGTCTGTTTTCTTGTTTCTAACTGTTTTGTTCTCTCCTTTTTTTCCTTCCCCTCCCCTGCTTTCTAAAGAACATAGGAAGCTTCTTGCTGGTAAGTGGTGGTGCGTCATGCAAAAAAATACCATTTTTTCCATCCACCATCAGATTCGTTGGCTAGTCCATGTCATTCTTCCATCCACTCGGGATGTGCTGGAGCAATAGAAACCTTCTGGAGGTGGGTACAGGCACACCCATCCCCACAGCCTCTCGGCTGCAGAGTGTGCGCTCACCTCAAAGGGAGCTATTGCTTTTAGATCACAGTTTGAAGAACTGCTTTCCCCTCTGCCTCCACGTCGCCCGGCCCCACATTGTTGCCTGGGCTCGATTGGATTCCTACCGTCCTTGCACAAAGCGAGCGAGAGCTGCCGTGGCACCAAGCCTCTGGAGCGCTGTGGGTGTGAAACTGTGATCTAAGGATATCTCTCACCTAGTGCTTGCCTCATATCCAACTCCATCCTCAGCCTCTCACCTTCACCAGCTTCCTGGGGAGGGTGGGGGAGAGCACTATTCCAGTTCATACTGGAGGTACAACGGACGGGCTCGCCCGTTGACCTGGCCTCGGGGTTTTGCGGTGCGGGCTGCGCTTGATGTAATTAATGAAGGAGGGCAGAGCGTTGCTGCCAGCAGGTCGAGGGCAGAGGCTGTGCCTGCCCTCCGTCCTGACTGAGCTGTGAAGCTGCAAGTGTGGGGCAAACATGCCACAGACAATTCTTCTGGGCAGCTTTCTAGCAAAAGCAAGTGGAGGGTGGGCACGGGCCGAAGCCCCTAAAGCGTTCCTGTCCCTGCTCCTTTGGTCCCCTCGCCTCAGCTGCCCCGTCCTGTGTCAGCAGTGGCTCATCTCACCCCCAGCTGTCATCTGCATGGACGTTTGGTTTTTTTTTAAACGGTGAATCCCAGTCATTAAAACAAACCATGTGCGTGCTCTGGCTGATGAGAGCAGCCCTTAGCGGGCAAGGGAAGGGTGTGCGGTGTACATGGCTGCAGGCTGGCTGGGTGCCCGCTTCCCTGTGATCCCCGGTGCTGGGAATCCTGGCATCCCGGGAGCCTCGTGGCCAGCTCCTTTGTTTGGTGGCTGTGGATACAGAGCGTATGTAAGGAAGGCGTTTGGCATGCGGTTGGGGCTGGCAGTTCATCTCACGCCCTCCCCCTGCGTGCACAAACCTTCGCACGCATCGGCTGGCTCGGGTTGGAGGACGGGGCAAGCGCGATGCCCCCCTGTGCCGCTGACCCTCTCCGGCATGTCCGGGCAGCAGCCCTGCCGTGGCAAAAAGTCCCAGGTCTGTGTTTGCCACGGACGGGCAGGGGTGCAGAGGTATCAAAATGCTTCTCTGCACCAGCTTTGACTTTGGAGCTGCTCCTCCGCCCACGCTCTGCTCATCTGGAGACCTTTAGGTTCGTTGCTGACCCACATCCGTAGCTGGATGAGCGGCTGGATTTTTGGTGCGACGTGGGGTGGGACGGAGCTGTGGCCGCTCAGCTAGCCTTGGTCTGGGCGTTGCGGCTGGCTGTGTCAAACCCCACTGAACCGAGGAAAAGGGACTGGACCAGCTGTGGCTGGTGAGCTCTTTAAAGCTATCGCTGCTGTAATTCCTCCCTGTTTGGTGCCCCTCATTATGTATAATATATAGACTATACTGTGCAGCTCGGGAGGGGTAGGCTAAGGGTTTGCTTGGAAACGTGCCCTTGCTGCAAAAGCGCTGGAGAGGGACCAGAGGGACATGAAAGTTTTATTGAAAGCCGCATACTCTTGGCCTAGACCCTGGTCCGGGAGCAAGGAGAGAAGCTATCCAAGCCGACAGCATCCCCTGCCGGCTCAAGCTTCCCTCATCTCTTGGCCTTGAGATGCATAAACTGAGTCTTGCGCGTTTCCTAGCAGGAGAGCGTTCTCCTCTCCTCCCGGGTGCTGCCAGCAGCCCCGCCGACTGGATGCCGTTCACTGCTTGCAACACGGGCACAAACGTTTTACTTTCAGCTGTGGGTGGTTGACAGCACGATAGCTGGATGCTGCCTGCTTTCGGCTCTCCCAGACTGGAGGTGGGCAGGAGAAAAAGGCTCTGGGTTCCTGGGGCTGCCCACTACCCCCTTGCCATGTCCCCATCCAACGTGCAAGCCTCTCCGCAGTGCCTGCGAGTGATCTCCGAGCAGGACCATAGTTGGTCAGAGGAGAGGGTGTCCCTTCCATTCCTTCCCTTAGGCTCTTGCGGCTCTCCCTGCCTTCCCGATGCAACTGGAGCAGCTGCCCTTCTCCGCTGAGAGCACGCGTTTTTCCTTTCTCTTTTCTAGTGATGTGCTTGAGCTCTTTTCCTTCCACCTTACCGTGTAGCTCGGGGGGGCTTTGCTCTCCCCAAAGAAGCGGTCTGCACGGGGTTTGTCTGAGCACCACCGCTGTGGAGCTGGGCGACGGGCTGCGTGTCCCCTCTTGCCGCTGCGGGAGGGGACGACGCTGCCGGCTCTCGTCCTGCTGGTAAGTCTGGCTCTGCGTGTTCCCAGGAGGCCTGTTTTGCACTGCTCCGCGGCTCTTGCGGTTTGTCTGCTTTATGGGAAGTGGTTAACAAAGCTCTGCCGCACCAGACAGCTTGGACCGGGGCCCGGGGCTGATGCTTTTGTCTGCGGCGGGTGCCGGACACGGCCACGACCGAGCATCTGTCTCGGAGCTGCTCCGTGGGAGCCCTGCGCCCTGTGCACTGGTGCTTGACCGGCACAGAGCTGCATCGCTCGAGGGTGCAGGTGTAATTTCTAGCCATTGCGAGCCGTCTTGTGTGGGAGAGGTGCAGGGAGAGCACTACTTGGCTGCCATAAGTCAGCTCCTGGTCCAGGGTCAGGAGCAGGGTGAGGTGTCCAGCTGAACTGGGGGCAAACCCACCGCTCCTCTGCGGAGCCCTGGCTGGCAGGAGGTGGCAGAGAGCTACTGGGTTGCCTGGTGCCATGGCGTTCAGCTTCTGCTCTCCAGAGCAGCTCTGGCTGAAGGCTGGCAGGCCCTCCTCTGAATATTGCTCCCAGCACTCCCTCTGCCTGCAGCACTTTGTACAGCTGGCATGGCAAACGTGCTCCTGCTGTCAGGATATCTCACATTTGCTCAGGGTATGGGCTGGCCATTCCTGCATCGCCCCACTGCTACTCAACTCCTTGAGTGCTGGTCTGGGTGGGCAGAAATTGGGGTGTTCTAGTGAGGTACCTCTGCTTTCATGCTCTCTGTGTGCCTGGTTCTCACTGGCACGATGTGTTTTCTCACTGGTTGAGATTACTGGCAGTACCCTAACTCCAGCCAACGCTGCTCTTTCGGGCAGACACAGCGTGAGGCATACCCCCACCCCTGTTGCTGAAGGATGTCATTTATTGTCTGGAAGCACCCCGGTGACAGCTGCTTTCCTGGTGGGAAGGTATCCAGAGCGCCAGGGATACATGCTAATTTTTGTCTGGGTCTCTGCTCCAGAAATGTGCTGTAGGTTTGTTTCATCATTTGTTTTCTACTGTTTTTTCCTATTTGCACCCCCCCGTGTTATCATATCCTTGAAGAACTCTGCAACACCAGCTGATCCTCACACCCCCTTGCAGATGAACAAGTTTACATCAGCTTGCAAAGCAACTGGTGTATGTTTGGAAGAGGCTTGGCAGAAGTGACGACTTACAGCTCAGCCAACTCAGTCAGCACATAGAGAGGCTGAAGGCTCGGACCGTTCACTCTCAGCCACTCCAGTAGCCAGGCAAGGCTCTTCCTCTGCCGGAGGGAGTTGATGCTGTCTCAGAAAAACAGTAGCCACAGGATAACGTAAGTTCAGAGCAGACCGTAGCCCCTGAAGCGTTTGAGAGGTCTGTTTGTCCCCCAGCAAGGGAGAAGCTTCCCTTCCCCATCACTGCTGCCACGCCATGTGGATGGAGATGCTGTGGGCAGCTCCGCTCGGCTCTTGGCCGGAGCATGTCTCGGCATGGATGGGTTGGCGAGAGCGGCAGGTGGCGATGTGAGCCTGCTGCAGGAGCCGAGGGCTGCCGGCCGGCTGCAGGGTTGGGGCTGTAGTGCTGCACGCACCCCACTCTGGACATCCTCGGAATATTGGGAGAACGCAGCCGGGACAGAGCGGAGGGATCTTTGTCCCAGCGTCACCCTGGCTCATCTCTTTGCAAGCCGGGTGCTGTTGTCGGCATCGCTCCTGGATGGGAGTCCTGCAGCGGGCAGCTGTCCTGGCAGCGTAGCAAGGCAGCGGGGAATGTGCTTCTCCTGGGAACGATGGAGGAGGGAGGCAGTGGCTGCTGAGGGTGTGAAATCCCTAGCTGGGTGCCTTGGTCTGCAAAGTCCTCTCAGGCTCTGGGTTCAAGCCCGGCTGCCTCATTTGGAGCCTGCAAGCTGGGCTCGCAGGGGACAAAGAGTCGGGGCCAGGAGCATGGGTCCCAGCAGGAGCCCAGCAGTTCATGCGAGCAGTCGCCCGGGGCAGCAGTTTGCTTTTGCGAAGGCACAGGATGACGGGGCTGGGTAAAAAGTGCTTAGGCTCCTTGGCTGGAACAGCGGGGAGCTGCGTGGCGTAGCACCGAGACGCATCGCCTCCCTCCCCTGGGTTGCTTTTGCTTTGCCGTGTGTCTGCTTTTGAGCAGCAGCCCTGTACTTTTAGATCTGGACACCAAGTTCTGCGTGCAAACCTGGTTTTATTTTTTTCTTTTTCAAGCGGGGAGGCAGAGACATCATAAAACTCATATGGGCAGCTAGGTGGAAGAGGTGCGGGCTTTGTGCGGTGCGTGTGGGGGAGCATCTCTTAATGGAGGGGCTGTCTTCCAGTTGCAACACAGTGTGTCTGCAGGCTGTGGAGTGCAGACCGCCAGTTTGGAGAAAGGCCTGTGGTGCTGGGAGAGGGTGACCTGTATTTTCCCCGGGGTGCACGCGTGTGGCCTGCTCCAATGCTCCATGCTCAGGCATCCCATAGCGCATCTGGAAGACAGCTGCATGGTCCGGTGTCGCGCGGTAGGAGGGCAAAGTCATTAAGTGGGGAAACCCCCCTCTTCAGCAGAGGCAGCCCAGCACCCCTTGTCCAGCACCGCCTGGCACGGCTGTTTATTAGGAATGGTGTGAATTAACACCCTTTTCCACTCCCAGCACGCACATCAACCTAGCCGTGAGGCTCGCCACCCCAGCCCCATCTCCCGCACCGCTCCCTCGTCTCCCATTGATGGGGTTTAAAAGCTCTTTATTTCCAAGCGCTGCTCAGCAGGAGTCAAGCTGGGTCCTGCCAAGTGTTAAATGAAATAATTAAAATCCCCACTTTCTCCCCCTCCTGCTCCTTTCTCTGTAATGCTGGTAATTAGCCTGTAAAACTGCAGGAGGGCATGGGGAAGGGAGAATGTGCAAATGCCTTCTGCAGGCTCCCTCCTCCTCCTCCTCTTCACCCTCCCCAGAGGAAGCACAAATGGCTCTCTAGGTATTGGGTGCTGTCAGATAAATCCCAATTAGCTCCCTGCCAAACAGGATTAGCGAGAAGGGAGCCAGGTGGGGAATCAGCCTGGCAACAGCAGGAGCTGGGGGCTTCTGCAAGGTCTCTAGCTCAGTGTGGAGGGAGAGATCGACAGCTGCCAGTCAGTTCACAAAGTAATGCTGATTTTTGCTGTTGCAGGCAGAAATGGGGAGGTGAAGGAAATGAAACTGGTGTCTCCTGCTGGTGTTACCTCTTACCAAGTAACTGGTGGCTTGAGGGTGCGGGGGTCCCATGAGATGCCTGTGAGCCCCCCCCACATCTGAGGTCGGTGCAGAGATGCAGGGCAGCGTGCACGGGTCTTGCTGCTCCCAGTGCTGGTGTGCCAGGACCTGCCCTGGCCCCGCAATGGAGTTCATGTCTCCTGCCAGCTCTTGCTTCAGAAGCAAGAGGATAGAACTACCGTCCTGCCACGCTGAACACTGCCGGCTGCACCCAGCCCAGCTCCTTCAGCCTGTCTGCTGCATTTTGGCAGCAGCTGTGACATCCTCTCTCTGAAAGCCCAGAAATAAACCCATTAATGGCATCAGGCTTTAAACTGGCTGGTGACCACACGGAGGCCTTAATGCATTGAACACTTTCATTTAGAAAACTGGGCAGGGGGGAATATGGACGAGCTCAAAGATAATGTTTTCTTGCCTGTAGTAGAGGAATAGCAGCTGTGTCTGAGGGTGTTAAATTGGCTGGCTCTCCCCCATCCCTCCCTCTTCTTCCCTGGCAGATGCGGTGACTTTCTGCCTCTTGCACCCTTCTGGGGCTGGCCCTCCTCCGAACACCTACAGCCTTAGCCAGGCTGCTTCCAGTCCCAAGGAGGAGGAAGGGGAGAAATGGCGTTGGCGCAGGCGTGCAGCATTGCTTAGAGCAGGGATGAGCAGCGGTGTGGATGGACTGCTCTGGAACCTCGGAGTGGCTGAGGGATGAGTCCCCTCTGCCCTGGGGCTGGCCAGGCTGGGCTGTCCCAGTGCTGACTGAGCCAGACGTAATGGTACCGGGGGACCGAGCTGTCCCCATATCTCAGGTGCCTTTGGCTCGTGCACAGCCACCTCTTTCCCACTTCAGAGCAGCCTGGAGCTGGTAGTGTGCGTTCGGTGCCGCTGGGCTCACCGGCCAGCTCTTCCGAGCTGCTTGCTTCTGAGCCAAAGGAGGCTTTTATGTGCTCTTTCGCCTTGTCAGGTGTTGCTGTATTTTCCTGCCTGGTCCTTCGTGCGCTGGTGTCAGAAGTGTAAAGGGAAGGGCTGAGCATGCGTGGTGGGCCCAGCTGGCAGAGGGAGCGGGTGGGAGCCCAGCTGTCCCCGTGTGCTGTAGCTGGTGCAAAAAGGACGTGGGCATTTGTGAAATGCCAGAGCTGTACAGGGGTGTCTACGTGCAGCCAGCTTTGGGGAGGGGAGGCGATAAGGGACAAAACCAATGACCCACACGGATGAACCAGGCAAGTGTGCTGTCTCCCCCGTGCAAATGGGTCTTCTGATTATAAAGTCTCATCCGAAAGACTCGCTGGTGAAGGCACGGGGCGGGAGTTTGGCACCTGCGTCCCTGGGCAGAGCAGAAGGGTGCAGGACCGGGCCAAGCCAGCCACAGAGTGACCAAGCGGAGGAGAGGGCCAGGGCACGCTGTTCACTTTTTGGGAAGGTCTTGGCTTCTTGAGTGATGCTCCAGCAATTCCCAGGGGGCTGTGGTATCTGAGGAGGACACTAGAAATGGGGTAGCAGCGGCAGGGAGTTGAGCTTACCCTTTGAGGGAAAAATACTGGGTTGGAGGGGTGGGGGGCTCCATCCAGTTGCCAGGGCCCTCCGACTTGCTCAGCCAGTTCTCATCGCTGGTGAAGGGAGGGGTGTTGCGCCATGTCCCAGGAGCCAGCCCTGTGGGCTCAGGTGCTGGCTGAGGAGCCCTTTTCCAGCTGGCTCTTCAGCGCTATTTGCTTTGCTTGTGAGGGGGCTCCTAAGATGGGTTCCTAGAAGGGGTCTGCTTGGGAGAGACAGCTTGGCAGAGCGTTTGCCGCTGAGCCCTTGTAGCACTTGGGATCTCGGGGGCTCTTGCGTGCCGGTCTGCCTTACCGCTTGGACGTGAGGCCATCAGGCACCGCGCTCGTGTGGGCTCTCCTCCTGGCAGGGTGGTTAGGATGCAGCCCGTGACTCGCAGCAAGCTGGGATCATGTTCTGCGAGTCCCCGGGGAGGCGAAGGAGCGATGCAGGTTTAAAGAGGAGCAGTGTCTGGGACGTGACTTGGATTTCTTTCCTCCCTTCTCCTTTTTTGTTCTTCCCTGTACTGCTCTTGGCAAGTTGTACCTGCGGTGCTGGGACACCCAGGATGTTCCCGGCCCACGTCTCCAGCAGAGAGGAGCAGCGTGGCTTTGTGGTGCGGCTGTAGGGCAGCTCGTGCCAATCCCACAAGGAGACCCCACAACCTGCTGACTCGTGGTGCCTGAGATGCCCTGCTAAAGGACCACCCAGCCTCCTCTGCATCTCCCCGCTGGAGGGGAGAGTGGGTGGATTCAGCTTTAGTGTTTGCGTCCCTCGGGCTCCAGGTGAATTGCCAAGGCGAGGGAGGGAGGGGCAGCGTGGCAGGAGCAGGCTGGGGGTACGTGCCGCCAGCGAGGTTGTTCTCCCATCTCGAGTCATCGGTGCCTTTTGGAGGAGCGGGTGGTGGGAACGCTGCCGTCCAGCCATCTCCCCAGGGAAAAGAGGGCTGTGCAGCCCCCTGCAGCTGGAGTCGCTGGCAGGCCAGCTGTAGCTGCCATCCCAGTAGGAGAGGAGAGGAGAGAGCTGCTGAGCCGTGGGGCAGTGCCACAGCCTGGACCTTGCGTGGTGGCTGCCGGCAGCGGCCAGGAGGAATCTGTGCTTCCCTTCCTGGCTGCGGCAGCTGCCCGGTTGGTGCTGAGCAGGGGGAGACGAGAGGAACTCAAAGCAGGTTCTCTGCGATGAGCTTCTCAGTTTGACCACAGCGGGGTTACCCGCTGCCACGTCTCCACAGTGCTCGTCTTGCCCTACGAGCACGGGATGGGTGTTTGAGGACTCCTTCCTTGCCTTGGTCGTGACACAGCAGGGTACAGACAGCCCCTCTGCAGCACCTGGGGGACAGGGGAGGCCACAAGAGTCTGGCTTAGACGATAAACCAGCCTCTGAAACGGCAGGGCTGTGTAGTCAGCCCAGACTTGTGTTAGGGTGGCTCTGTCACTGGAGGGCCTTCCTCGTGCAGGGTTTTGTTCGTAGTCTCTAGAGCTGCTTTCTTCCTCCACGGTGAGGAAGAGCTCAGCCTGTTTGCTAAGGACCACGGTGCCTTAGAAATGAGGCGTCAGGTCACGGCACTCTAGAAGCGTGGTACCACGGGCAGGGAAGCAGCTCGCTGGGAGGTGTGTGTTTTGCCAGGGATGCCGTCTCACCAGAGACGTGGGGAGCAGGTATGGAGTGGAGGCCCTGGGAGCTGTGGACACCAGGGGTCACTGCCTTTGGAAGTGCTGGGGTGTAGCAGGGCTGCCCTGCCCTGCTGTTTGCTCTTGCCCCGTTGCTGGACTTGCCCTCCAGAAACCTGGCTCTTGGCCCTGACCTCCCTCTGGCTTTCAGCCCAGCTCTCCTCTTGGCACCTTTGCTGGCAGCATCCTGGCCAAGGAAAGTGGTGACCAGAGGCTTCTGGCTTCCCGGGGTGGGGGGGCAGGAATATCCAGGTAGGCAAGGCAGGGAGCAGCACAGCTTGACGGTGCATCTGTGTCCCAGCACCTCTTTTCTCCCCTCCGTGTTCTCCTCAGACCTTTGTGGTGGGGCTGCCGGGCTGTGCAAGGTGTGTGTCCCCCCCCTCCTTTAGAATAAATGTCCTGGAAAACAGTAACTAGGGGCTTGCTCCTGCTCTTTGTTTAGTACTGCTGTCCCTGGGGGGTCTCCCCCCAATCCGCTACCCAACGCGGGGGGCGACGCTGGGAAAACCACGAAGACTTTCTCCACCTTTCAGCATCTCGAGTGGGCAGGCCGAGGGGCTTCGGTGGGTCCGGGGTGGGGGGGTGGAAAAGAACCGGCTTCACCGCGACCCCCGCCGCCTCCCGCTCTTTGTCTGCGCCGCGCCCGTTCGCCCTCGCCTCCCCTTTGTTGGCCGCCGGAGCGCTCGGGAGGGGCTCGTTCCCCCCCCCAATCCTCCTCCTCTTCCTCCTCCTCCTCCTCCTCCTCCTCCTCCTCCTCCTCGCTTGCCGGGGCA
>NW_010972992.1:5835148-5934692 GCF_000737465.1 Haliaeetus leucocephalus
TTTCCTCCTCGCTCTTTCGTCTTCTCTCCCTTCGGCCAACGCGTGGGGTGAACCCTCGGAAGGTCGGCGTTAAGGTCTGCGAGCTCCCCGTCTCACGCCCCCAACCCACCCGGGGTCGCCCACCCGTTGCTTTCCATCGCTATCACCGTGTCGCTTCTCCATGCCGGGCTCCGCGGGGAGCTGGAATCTCTCCGGGAAGGATTGGCATGTCACAGCGGTGTGAGGAGGGGAGCTGGCCTGCTCCGGCCGTCACCGTGGCCGTGACGGGCACCGTTGCTTTCTACCGGCGAGGTGGCAGCTCGCCGAAGGGGACGAGCCGGGGTTGCGGTCCCTTCTTGCTCACCGGAGGGCTGGGAGGGTACCGGAGAGCTGGAGCCCGGCGGCGGGGGAAAGCTGCTCACCGGCTGCCCTGGAGAAAAGCGGAGCCGAGAGGGGATGGATGCGCAGCGGCTGTGAAAGGAGCCTCGGTGTGGAAACGGGAGCGTCTGCCCTCACCCGGGGCGTGGGGCAACTGAGCGGCACCCTCGGGTTGCTCCCGGCGCTCGGCTGCGAGGATCTGTCCCGGAGGGTCGGAAACCGGTGAGCCTTTGGGGGGTGCTTGCTCCGGAGGAGACGGCGTGGACGGCGGAGGAAGCTCAGCGTTCCTGGAGCGAGGCTGGTGCGGAGCCTGAGCGAGGAACCGAGAGGCAGCCGAGCGGTGAGACCTCCCCTCCCATCCCTGCCGAGACGATACGGACGTTGCCGAGGCTGCAAGCCTGAGAGGGGTCCCATGCCGGCACCCCTCACGCCGTCTCCGTCCCAGCCCCGCTCTCGGATGCCGGCGCGCGTCGGTGCTGCGGCAGCCCCCACCGTTCCCACGCCGGTAGCAGCTTGTCCGTGTCCCGGTGGGCTTGGCCGCAGAACTTGAGCTCTCAGCACTTTTGCCTGGGGTTGTTTAGTTTGCTTTCTGCGGGCAGGTGTGGATTGACAACTCCCGGGCTGGAAGAGGGATTGCTGAGCACAGGACTGTGCGTGTTCCTCCGGAGCGGGCTCAGACCTGACCCTTCCTAGGCTGTGCCTCTGAGATGGCAGATGTGGGGACAAACTCTTGCTCCTGAAGGTGCCCCCGGCCTGCCCTGCCCTCCTGCAAGCAGAGGATGGGAATCTCCGGGAAAACTTAGGTGTCGCAGCTGCCGAAGACAACCGGGAAGGGAGGAAGAGGGATCCATGTGAGCCTTGCGGCTACTCTGCCTTGGATGGGTCGGCGGCGGGTTGAGCTTTGGCCCGCAGCGTGACGGCCAAGCATGACGGCTTGCCAGTACCCCATGGCGCCGGGGGCCTTGGAGCGGGACCGAATGTACCAGCACAAGGTCTCCTTGGTGGTGCGGTATTTCATGATCCCGTGCAACATCTGCCTCATCCTCCTGGCCACCTCGACGCTGGGATTTGCCGTGCTGCTCTTCCTCAACAACTGTAGGTGTCCCCGGGCGCGTGGGAGGGAAAGGCAGGGGTTAGGTCAGCTGGCGTGCTGGGGTTTCGGCACTGGAGCAGCCCTCCCGACGCTGCCAGCTGCCGGCTGGGCTTTGCCCTGTGCCCAGGTGCTTATCGCTCGCATGCTGCTGTCTGGGGAGAAGCCGGGGAGGTGACAGCCCGTTCCGCAGCTGTGCCCCACTTTTCCCCGAGATGATGTTGGCCCAGAACTGCGGAATGGAGCTGCGAAGGCGGGCGTGCGTGGGCCAGCCCCAGCTCCCCACCGTGCGTGGTGTGCTTATGCTCTCAGCTGTGCCAGCACCCTCTGTGTCCTGTGTCCCCTTTCCCCCTGGCCCCCCCCCCCCCGAAATACTGTGTCTCCTGATCTGCTGCTTGAGGTCTGAGCGCGGGTGGTGCTCCTGGGGGGGACGCGGTCGGTCCGTTTGTGAGGCGGGGATCTCGGCAGGGCTGTGTGGGAGGTGAGGAGCAGAAGACGGGCTCCTGTGAGTCCTGCTGAACAATATTGGGGGCCCTGTCACTATATGCAATGGGTGGAAGATGCTCCAGGATCCCTGCTATGTTCCCTTGCTCTGAAGAATCAGCAGAGGGTTGGGGCAAGACAGAGGAGTTTTCCCTGAGGTTAGGCTGTTGATCTGATCCCTGGTGTGGCTGAGTAGATTGCACTCTTGGGTGTTGGTACCTCCATGCATTGCCAGCTGCTCTAGGCACCGTGCTTTGTTGCTTCATCCTCGCGCAGGTGCTCGCCCTCCCAACGCCTGGCTTTCTCTAGGCGCAGCCTGTGGAGGAGGACGCCGTCGTGCAGCAGCGTCTTTGACCTCCTTGATGCTGGGAAGTGCCAAACACCTGCTGTGAGAAAAACCTTTAGAGGGCAGGCAAATCCTCCAGCCTAGCTTTGGGATGCACTGTTTCCTCGGGAGGGGGGGGTGTGGTTGGAAGAAAGCTGTGTAAAACTGTAAAACGCACAAATGCATTTAAAAAGCACTGGCGGGAGCAGGGCCCAGGTGATGGTGGTAGGGAAAGAGCCTGGCCCGTAAGGAGTGGAGTGCCCTCTGCCACAGCCTGGCTTTGCTGGCCCTGGGCACATCACTTAATAGAGAGCAGAGCCCAGTTTGACACTGGCATTAGGGTGTTTCCCACTCAGGATGGCAGGGTCCGTGGAGCCAGCTGCCTGAGCGGAACTCTTCTCGCCCCCCTGCTTGATCAGGGGTTACCCAAATGTAGAGGGCTGGCTGGTGGCGAGGCTGTGTGCCACCTTGCTCTGGGACCTGCGGTCACGTCCGTGGGAGTTTTCACCTTCTGCTGCCCCAGGCTACCCCTTTCTCCCACCTTTGCCTTCTTGCCTTGGAGGCCGCAGCGTTCCTCAGTGCGGTCCTGCTCAACCCAAATGACTTGGTGAGTCAGTGCCCGGGTGGGTGCGTGCGTGCGAGGTGATTACAGTACGATTTGCATCGCCGCCCTGGTGAAATGGCACACGACGAGCCGAGGCAAGCCCCAGCCCTGCCAGGCAGAAGAGGGCTGCCGCCAGATCCCAAGCCAGAGATGCTCCATCGATACTATTGGGAGAGCTGGGGCTCCCGGCTCCTGTTTCTGCTGCTCCCTTCTTCTTGCAGGACCTCCCGGGTGTTCCATGGGTGTTGGTGCCTGCTTGCGCAGGCCATGCGTACCGAAGGAATGAAATGCTGGCCCAAACGCTGCTGGGGAGCTGCGGACAGAGGTCTGGGGGGGAGGAGGAGGAGAGAGTGTGCCAAAGGGAACTGCTGATAGCTCCGTCTTTTTGTTTCTTTGCAGACAAGCCCAATAGTTATTTCACTCAGACGCCGCCGACGCCGCGAGATGGTAAGTACGCCGTCGCTTGCTGGAGCTCGGTTCTCGTGCTCAGGATGCGCTTGAGAGCAAATCGCTTGAGTCTCTCGTGCTTTCCCCGCAGCTGGCGGTGGAACAGTGCCTCCTGACCCAGTGATCTATTTTGCAGCTGACTGGCTGCTCTCTGTGCCCGGAGCGGTGCTGCAGCTCACTGGTGCCCGTGCCTTGCCCTCTCCGGTGCCCTGGAGATGCGGGAACATGGTTCTCTGGGATGAGGAGGGAAGGCAGAGCGACTGTCCCTCAGGGCTCCCTGGGAGGCACAGCAGCCCTTTCTCTGCAGAGGCTTTCTTTGGCGGCTGTGGTGGAAGTGGGGAAGGGCTGGAAAGGGAGGTTGGGATCTTCCCTATGCTCAGCAGTTTGCAGAGCTTTACTGGTTCATCTGCTGAGGCCGTGGAAGGGAGGCGGCTGGAGAAGGGGACCTTATCCTTAAAAGCGGCAGTGTTGAATCCAATGGCTATTCTGTGTTTGTCCCCTAAGGGCCTTCCTGGATGTTGGCAAAGGGAGGGGGGAAGCGGAAGGAGGTGCAGAAAGGCTTGCTGCTCTGCAAGCACAGAGGAAAAGGGAAAAAAAAAAAAAGCAAAATGCCATGTGTGGCCATGGTATGTGGCAGAGTCGCAGGTGAGGGAAAGACCATGAGAAGGTCATGGGGAAATAGCCAGAAACAAGTGCCTCCCTTGGTCCCTCTGTTTTTTTGGTGTAGCGTCAGAGCAGCTCAGGGGAGGACAGCGAGGGAGGTGACTGGTTTCAGCTTGTGGGACCTGGAGCTCGAGGCTGCATCTCGCCATGGCCGGGGCAGCCAATATCCATCCTCCCTGCCAAGCAGGGAGGGATGCCTCTTCAGGGGAGTGATGTGGACACGGTGTCTCCCCGGGACTCTCTGCTGCCTTAGCAGGTCTTGGTTTTGCTGGGAAGGGACTGGAGTGGGTTGTGCTGGCTCATGGCACCAGGAGGTTAAATAGACACAAAGCAGGTAGGAATCTCTTCAGCGCAAGTGCGTGGGACATGGGCTGAGCAGCTCAGGGAGAGGTGATTTTTGAGGCTAGCAGAGGTTGCTGAGATGCTGTTGGCTGTTTATTAAATTACTGCTTCTGCTGTGCAGCCAAAGTTGAATCATCCCAGCCCATCCAGTCTTGGATCAGTCAGCTACTAACACTGTACAAATGCTACCAAAAAATCTGTTGGGCTCGTGCTCCAGCTGGCAAAAGGTTTCAGCTTTATGAGCATTAAGAGCAAAGTAGAAGCTGGTGTTCAGCTGGACATCAGGTATCTCCACCGCCCTGGCCAGAAAGGGTGTGGGCATGTAAATTCTGGGGGACTGTAATGCAGCCGTCCTTCCTTTCCCATCCTTGCTTGGGTCCCACAGGTTTCTGCTTCTGCGCTCTCCTAACAATTCCCTCCCCACCTCCAAATTGTCACCTTGCCAGTCATCAGGCAGTATGGTGCTTTCCTCGTCCTCTTCCAGAGTTATTGGTCCTTCCCTGGCAGACCAGGTGGGCCAGCACCTGGGTTTCCTGTGGACTTGCATTTTCCCTGGAACTGTGGTACTCACCTATAGATTGCCACTCACCTATGGATTCCCTGGTGTCTGATGAGCAGTACATTCACCAGCACCTCACACCTTTTCTCTGGGCTTACTAAAGCCTTCTGGTTTCACAGACCTGTAGGAACTTTGGTTTTTGAGGCTGTGCTGTTATCAGTCAATGGCTTTAAAAGCTGTTGGACGCAGGCAGGCGAGCACATGCTCAGATAGTGTCATCACAGGAGCTTTGTTTTCTCTGAAAATCAGGTTTAAAATGCCCTGCTTTCTGCTGGCAGGCTGTTCAGTCACCTTCCCCAGCCTCCCTAGTTTCACGTGCACAGATAAGAACCCAGCAGAAAACAGCAGCCAATTAATAACACGTTTGTTTCTTTCTTTCTTTCCTTCTCTGATGGGGGTGGGGAAGGAGGCGGGGGAGAAACGGATGCTAGATAAAATGTGATTAATCTATAATTGGACCAGAGAAGACATCTAAAGCAAAAATAAAAACGAACGTAGGTGTAACTCCTAGCTTAGGGCTCCAAAATATTAGCAGCCCAACCCATCCAGATGACATACTCCAAAAGATCTCTGGTCCCCACAGGAGATGGAAAACTACCACCCTTGGTGGGTTGCCAAATGAAGCGCGCGTCCTTTTGCAAGCCTAATACGGTGCAAATGCCTCGCGTCGTCCTCAGGAAGCATTTCTGGGCAGAGAGGAGCAGGGGGACGTGGGGAGGAGGTCCCCTCTGGGGTGAAGGGACTGGTCCCTGCTGCTTCTGCTGTGCTGGAGGGACTGGCAGCGTTCATTGCCTGGGCTGGTTTGGAGATGGGGCTCTGGTCCTGCATCTAGCCCACCGACTTCGATGGGGCTATGCTTGTGCTTGTAAACTGCTGGGCTTTGGCTGAGGTTTGCTGAGCAAGGGCCATGGCTCTCCCGTCCTTGGCTTGCTCTCAGGGTGGCTTTGGTGGAACAAGGTGTTGTGCTAGTGAGAAGTGTGCCCGGCTGTCTGACCGACAGGTCTGTTTTGGGACGGCTGGTTGGGAAGCCGTCGAACCCTTCTCCCTTTCCCCTAACCAGGCAGGGGAAGGTCTCTGCCTCGCCGCCCCGTGTTCCTTTCCCCAGGTGATGCCTGGTGGCATGTCAAAGGCGGCGGGCGAGGATTCGGTGGGTCTCTGCAGGTGGTGGGGGCTGTGTCCCAGCACAGGGGGACAGTGCTACTGTCAAGCACAGCACAGCCCCTCGATTGCTTCATCTCCAGCTGGGCTCCTTGAGGATTGTCACCTCTTTATCTTCTGGGCCAGACCCTCATCTTCTACAAGTCTGCACAGCTCTGTGGTGAGCAGTGGGATGCCACCAGCTGGCAGCCTGTACCGTGAGCCAACAGATCTCTGCCCACCGGTACCAGCTGAGGATCTGCAGCTTGGTATTTCTATCTGGAAACCCTGCTATTGGAAGTTTTGCTGTGGTCCTTTCCCCTTCCAAGTGGTGGTGCAAAGCCAGACAGAAATCATCATCTGCCCTGGCAATGTCAGACCTCAGTTTTCATGGGAACAAGTGGCTTTCCACACCTCAGGCATCTCTTCTGCAAAGACCCTGTCCTGCATACACAAAAGGTGCTGCAGCCACAACTGCTGCCCCGGTGCTCCGGCGATGCTGGAGGTGAAAGACTTTGCCAGCCAGCAGGGAGGTGTCTCTAATTAGCACTCATGTGCTATTTATCTCTTCCTTTTCTTCCAATACCAATTTCTACCCTAGTAAACTCTTCAGCCACGCATTGATTTATAGAGTGGTCTCTGCTTCATTTTGAAACAAGGCCATTAATGCTGTTAACTCACTGCTTTCTCCCAAATCTCCCACGCCGCTGGCATTCCCACAGCTGGGCAGGGGATTGTTAAGCTCTGTAGAGTCTTAAGGCCTGGCTGACTTAAATGCAGTGCTCCGTGAAGGCTGTTGCCTTTTCCCCAGCTGAGGGACTGGCCGGTGGCATCCAAGGCGGCTCATTCTTCTCGTTTCTTGTCAGTGGGAGGCAGGAGCTGGGGAGTGTCTGGGCAGGGAGCTGGAGAGGGGGTGGATGTTGGCTCAGCTGTGGCCCCCCCCAGGGCAGGAGTGCTCTGGAGGGGGGGTTGGCAGGTGCGGTACGGGGGGGCAGGCAGGGTGGGCTGTGCCTTCCCACATCCCCTGGGGTGAAAAAAAATGGTGGGGGAGGATTCGGAGGGTACCTCCTCCCCTCTCCTTGTTCTTGCAGCGTCTGTGATGAGAGGTTTGATTTCTGTTTGTTTGCAGCATCCCTTGGTGGAGTTGTGTGCGAGAGGCAAGATTGCTTTTGTTGTTTGCTCTGCGGAGGGCAGGGAGAACAATAAACCCTCTCGGAGCCGTGAAGCCAGGCTGGCAAGAGCTGGGCTGGCTGCTCAGGTGGATCAATAGGATGAGGCACCGGGCTCTGGGGGTCAGCTCCCCAATATCCCTCTCCTCCTGCCATCCCTCCTCCCCTGGGTGCCCTGCAGGGATGTGGAAAGCCCCCTCGGCTGGGGAACTTGTTAGCGAGGTCTGCGTGGAGCGCGACGGTGCAGAGCCAAGAGCAGCGAGCAGGACACGAAGCTGCCCTGCTCATGTGGGAGCCGGCGGAGGAGAGCAGGGCTCTGCCTTGCCGGTGGCAGTTTTGGCTCTGACCGTGCCTTCGCACACTCTCTATTCCTGTCCCTGGTGCAGGCAAGCCTCCTCCCGGCGTTCCCTGGTGCAAGCAGAGGCGAGGGGCTGAGAGCAGAGCAATGCAGCTGGGGTCTCCCCGGCAGGGTCTGGTGTGGCCCCTTTTGCTTTTTGGTCTGGCAGGTTTGGGTTTCTTGCCGGCCCCAGCAGCTTTCTGGATCAAGCGCAGGGGTGTGTCCTTATCTCAGAACTACATCTTGCTTCAGCCTCTCTCCAGCAAGCATCCCTCACGGACAGGGAGAGTCACGATAGGTCGCCAGGGTGGTGGGAGCCAGCCCTTTTGCTGGCATTTGTGTACCTTTGTAGATGTGTTAATGGCACCAAGCAGCTCTGGGGCCTGTCTCTGCTGGGTTTGGAAACATCCGAGAAGGCTGAGAGGGCTGGACAGCCGTTTCCTTTTGGCGAGTGTGGACAGAGTGATGCCAGCCCAACCCGTTGCACCAGGCCGAGGGAGCAGTGCTAAACACTTATTTATGGATGCATAAAAGCAGCAGTGATGCATGAGATGAGGACATCTGAGAAATTAAGTATTGGAAAAATGCTTTCTTGTGCCCGGTAGCCCCATAAATACAGGGTTTGCAGTACTGGTCCAGGTATGGGGTTAGGCAGAGAAAATGCTGGTGCAAGTGGCTTTTCAAGTCTGCATAGGAAATCGGTTAGCGGATTAATCCTACAATACTCTGAGTCCTGGGCATTGTTTTTCACCCGGCTGCTGGATGCCCTCTCTTCAGCACCACGTTCTGGCTTTGCCTCGTCGGGTGAAGAGCGAGACAGCCACCTGCAGCGTTGCAAGGACTGGTTCCCCACGTCCCTGCTGGTGGCCATCTCTGCCTTCGTGGGGTGTGAACGGTGCCGTGCGTTACAGAGCATCTGATCTGTGCCAGGAGGGTGTTAGGAAATACTCCCCACCTGTAGATGATGAGTTTGGGCAGACTGAGCATTACCTTGGCTGTGCTCCGGTAGCGAGAGAGCCTGGAGGGTGTGCGTGCCTTGCCTCCCTTCAAAGGGGACCATTCTGTTAGGGACAGCCAAGTGGTGTTCGGAAGTGGTGTTTCACGACCTCTGTCTTCCAGCCCTGTGCCTGCATGTGTTCGCAGCCGAGGAGGTAGATGCCCTCCAGATGAGGAGGAGGCGTGGGGAGAGGTTTTACCTGGCTGTGCAGGGCTGTGGTGCTCTTCAGCACAGAGCACTGACTGTGCCTGAGCACCAGCCACATATCAGAGGTCCTGGTCTTGCTCCTCCTGTTTGATACTTCATTGGGAAAAGACGCTCCTTCCTTTTATTTGATTGGTTTTAATTAACATCCCATAATTCTGATGAACAGCTTCCTCTGGCCAGTAACCTATTGGCATGGATGTAATGAGGGGAAAATAATTGCCTTGGGCTTAGAAGTCACCTCAGGTGCTTAACCTCCCCTTGCCTTTTCTGCCTAGTTATGCGTGCTGCCCACAGCCTACCTGCAGCCCTAAAGATCAACCTTGCAGTGTGTTGATGACAAGAAGGCCGGGGCTGGCCCGCGCCTTGGGAGACGTGTGTGCTCTTCGTAACCTCCTCCCGCTGCCAAATTCACACTGAGCCCTTCCTTCTCCAGTCTCTGTCGGACAGAATACCGGGAGGCAGCCTTGGGCTTTTAGTTTCCTCAAAGGAGCCAGGTGGGTCTCTGGGCAGCTCTGTGCCTTCTCAGGGGGACAGTGGAGGGGACACTTGGCTGCCCTGGGAAGAGAGCCATGAAAATATAACTTAAAATAAAACACAAGCTCTTCAATTTTATTCCTTTTCTGCGTGGCAGTACTGGGAACACCCTGCTGGCTTTGGCTGCTAATCCCAGCCTATTTCTCTTTTGACACAAGCCAATATAAGGCTTGGATGCTGCAAAATGAATTAATAGTGCAGCCTTCATGGCAGGGCTGATCTCAGTTAGTAGAACGGGAAGGTGCTGCAGACCTGTCTTTTTTTGTCTGCCGACAGATGCATTTTAGTCTTTTCTGACCACCCCACACTCTCTACCTTTCGCACCCGTGCTTTCCCCGGCCCCAGCCCTCTCCCACACGTGCGGTTTGAAATGTCAGGAGCTGACTTGCAGCGTCAGGAGCGGGCAAAGCGATCTGCTCCAGCAGTAATCCATCTCGCTACGGCCTTGGGCCATGGCGTCCACCCGTGTCCGCTCCCTACCCGACAAACGCTGTTGGACAGCGGGGCTGACGTTAAGCCTCGCCGGTGCTCCTCGTGGGCCCTCAGTGGCTGCTGGGCTGCTGTGACCTCTCCTTTCTGTGTTGAGAAGTGGAACAGGAGTGTGTGGGGAAGGGGTGCTCCGTGGAGGCATGCACGTTTGGGGCACAAGCTGCCCCGGGGCCATGGCGGCTCAATGGAGATGCTCTCCTGCTTGATTGTGCTCTCCGTATTCCCCTTGCAAGCCCCATTATGCCGAGGAACGACTCCTTTGCCAAGGCCACGCGGGGGGAAGCGTGGTGGGGAGCAGGGAGAGGTTTGCACCCCCTGCCTGAACTGCATGGCACTGGAGTAGCCTGTCCTGAGGCAGACGGGGTGCCCAGCTGCTGGCTCCGGCAGCATGAGCAGTGGCAATGTTTCTGCACCTCTGGCCGTGTCAGCGGGTGGGCGGCTGGGCTGAGGCTGGTGTTGCCGAGCGAGGAGGGACTCGGAGCATCGGAGCGTGGCGGGAAGCCTTGTCACACATCACGGAACAGAAAAAAAAAAATCACTCTCTCTGCGCAAGGTGAATTTTTTGTACCAGGCTTCTCAGGAGCTGCTCACTTTTAATTACATAGTGCCTATTCCTTCTCTAAGACTTTGCTGCAGCACTGACTGAAACACTGATCTCCTGCACTGCCGGTATGGTGCTTGCACCCACCACCTTGGGTGGAGGGGGGGTGACCCAGGGTGCTTTTCTATTTGCCCCAGGATCCCGGGCAATTCATGCCTCCTTGGTGAAGCCATCTGTCCCTAGCTGGCCCAGGGGGTCCTGCAGTGAAGTCACCATGGTTACATCTTTAGCTTCCCCTTCCTTTTTTCTTGCTCATATTCACACCCTACAGCAGTGAGGCAACAGCTTGGGGAGCCAGGACCGGGGTCTGCTTGTGGAGCTTCAGCCCCATGCGCTCGCCCCATGACCCAGCCTGGCTTTCTTGCCTGCTGCTGCAGTGGGAGTGACCGTTTCCCTGCCTGGGTTTTGCACCCTGAGCACCACAGCAAAGTGTGCTTCAGCCGAAGCAGTTCACGCTGCTTCAGGGTTGCTCTGGAGAGGAGAGATGCTAAACATAGCTCTTCAAAAGCTGAGCGGTAGATAAGGTAGCAGCAGTTATTAGACATCACTTTTGATCTCTTGAGAGTATTTTCTTCTCCATTTACAGTGAGGTTTGAGCTTCTCTTGGGGATCAATTTATGCACTTTCATGTTACGTGGCTTAAGTGTTAGAAGAGGAGTAGATGGGAGAACTGCTAAGGTGTTCCTGTTTTTTCCTGTATCAGGTACTTGCTAAGGTTGCAGATCCCCAAGCTTGCCTCACTCTCCCCACACCTCTGCCTCACGTCCCCCAGGACTATCCTTCTGGCATTTGGTCTTGGCGCATTGTGACAAAGAAGCAGCATTTGTCTTGCTTTGTCTTCTCTTCCCCTTGGCCGTGTCATGCTGAAGTCGGTGCATGATACCTTTCAGAGAGAGCTAGTGCATCACCACCAGCTCCCAAGTTAGCCCACTGCAAATGCTACCCGGCGCTGTGCTGTGACAGAGGATTTCTTGCCAAGCAAACGCTGTTTTTGTAGGAACGTGCCCTGAGGTCACAGCGACGCAAGGAATCTTGCCGTTTCAGCGGCAGGCAAGTGTTTGCTGAGAACAGGAGCGGCTGTAGTTGTGCGGCCCCGCGCGCTCCAGGTGTGCCAGGCGATGCTCGGCCAAGGCAGGCATCCCAAGCGCCTTCCACCAGAAGCAGGGATCCAGCTCCTCCGCAGGCAGGCTGCGGGGCACCACGGGAGTCTGTCTGTCCTGCGTAGACGGGTGCTCTGCCTGCTGGGGTCACCAAGGCTGAATACCAATTCTTCTGGATGAGGTACTTGGTGCGGAGCTGCTGCCAAAGCCGGCGGGGCGGGCAGCCCCGCAGCTAAAGGACAGCCCAGGGTGGGCTCCTGCGCGGTGGAAGACAGCGTGCAGCCGAGGGGAGGCCAGGCTTAGCACAGACCCTGTGACTTTGGGATCTTCATATGAAGTGCAGAGGGAGAGCAAAGGAGAACGGGAGGCGTGAAGGGTATGAGCGATCTCCTTGCAAAGAGCGTAAGTAGACCTTGCAGAGCGCCTGGCAGCTTGGGGCCTGGGAAAAGTTGGCAAAGGGTGATGCGCTGGCTTTGCCGACCGATGCGCTGGCTTTGCTGACCGTGCAGCTGAGTGCTGGCTTTGGACATGTTGCGGCTGGGGAGGAGCCATCTTTCCCTCCCGGCATCCAGAGGCTGCTGCAGCCCTTCTTCCCTGCTGAGCTCTCTAATCTCCCTGATTCGTAAACACTCTGTTTTGCAGAGCGTGGCCTCTGCAGGCAGATGGGAGCAGGTTAAAACAATTCAAGTATTTTTTTTTTCTTGCCCTTGCCTCCCTCCCTTGCGTGGGCTACGTACAGGCTGCCATCCCATCTGAGCTTTGAGGGTTTTGCGGCGACGTGGCTGCTTGGGGCAGATTCCTGCTTTTGGCCGCTTGCTCTGTGGCGAGGCTCGGGGGAGCTGTGCCCAGCGGGGCATGCAGGCAGGGCAGCGGGAGCCTGCTGCTGAGGCTGGCTTCTCGCTCGCATCTCTGTGGAGCGCGTTTCCAAACTGTTCCTCTTTCTGATGGAGGCTGATGAATTCTTCCAGTGATTAGGAGCTGTGACAGTCTGCTCAGAGCTGCTCTCGCAGGGGGCTCATGACAGATTAATGAGGGAGTCTTTTAAGATGATGTTTGATTTGCAAGAGTGACTTGGATGTTTTAGACCCAAGAACATGATGCTTTCAACTCCTCCCTGCTCCACCCTGCCCTGCCCACCCCCGGCACTGCCTTCATCTTGCTCCCTACCATCTCCCTGCCTCCAGCACACGATTTTGCTTTTAGATCTTCCAACTGATCCACATTTTCCCTTGCTGCCCACCCCTCCTGACCCCCAATTAGAGACCATGTAGTCAGCTCTCCTCCTGCTCCTCCTTTGTCTACCTTGGCCCCTGCTGCCCGCATCGCAGGTGTCAGCCCTGCGAGGTGCCAGGCTGCCCTTTCCTGGGTGATGACAGGCTGCAGTGCTGACTGCTCTGCTGCTGCTGCTGGCAGGTTTGATTTCAGTCGTGGTGGCTTTTAGAAATGAAGAGTTTTTTTCAGGCAGCTGGGCTGGAGAAGGTTTTGGCCGGCAATGACCACCTTTCTGGGCTTCCCCTCGCTGCCTCCCCGTGTGACGCAGACGCGCAGAGTGTGTTTGGGGGTGCTGAACTACCACGTTGTGGTCTCAGGAGGAGATACCTCGTTTCTGAGACCTCTGTCGTATGTAGGGCTGTGCAAGCAAGATCCTTGGAGAGCTGAGAGCGTCACAGAGGCTCCCAAACTGGATGGTGGATGCCTACCATTCTCTCAGCTTCTTAAGGACCTTCCATCCTTAGAACGTGTCGGCTTGAAAACTTTTAAGTGGTTTGGGGACTTGTTCTGGAGAGGTTCTTGTGGCTGTGGGAGCCATGGATATGCAGCTGCGGTGTAGCACAGCTCCGTGGCTAAGCTGTGGAAATAAAGATGTGCGTGATCCTGATGAGCAAGGAGGGGTGATGCCTTCCCTTTGGTACCTGCGGGGCTCTATGCCGGGGTGCCGGCAGCCCTTTTAGCCAGCATTTGCCCCTGGTCTGCTGCTGCTCACTGAGGCTAACTGCAGCTTTCCAGCTCCACGTCAGCGGCATTGCACGAAGTCACTGACCGTGTCGTAGGCAGGGACAAAGTGGGTGAAGATGGGGCAAAACCGGGGCTCGAGGACTTGGGGTTAGCATGGCCCTAACGCTGCCCTGGCTGTGCCAGGGGTAGGGACTCTGCGCCAAAGTGCCCGGGTTAAGCAGCGTGGCGTTAACGACACACGATCTGACGGCTCTGCCTTTCTTTCCCAGGAGAGCCGGTGCCGATCTTGGCATGGCCCGGCCAGGCCTGTGGGGTGGACACCCCGCTTCTGCTGCCTGCGTGTGGCTCTCCCGGCCCCACGGCGAAGGCCTTTGAGCAGGGCAGGCGGCTCCTTCTCCCTCACCGAGCAAGCCCTGGCTGATGCAATTAATATTGATGGCAGCGAGGGTGGGCCCGGGAAGAGAAGTAAATGTGCACAGGCAAGAGCCTGGGCTGGAGCGCCAGCCTCACCGATCTCCATGGCAACGGGCGCCTCGCGCTCATGCAGAATTAATGCCAGCCTTCGCCGGCCTGACACACGCCCAACGGGCTCTGGCCCCCGGGGGCCTTCACGTTTCCCCTCTGCCCTTTTGCCACAAGGAAGCCCCCAAAAGCAGCTCTGCCCTCTTCTTTGCTGGCTCTCCTTGCCTTTTGCGCCGGCGAAGCGCAAAATGGCCTCACGTATGGGGTGGCGGCAGGGCAGGCTCGCTCGGGCTGTCGTGGAGGGGCCTTGTCCCTTTCTCCAGAAGGAAAGCTCAACCTTGGCCCCCGGGGTGGGTTTATCGTGCACAGGCCGTCGTCCTTTTGCTGTTTAGGCATGCTCGCTCGCTACTTCTTGTGCTTCTTGTCCTCTGGCTGAGGAACTGTCCGTGGCAGGCTCCTCAACAGGCCCGCAGCTCTGTCCCGCCATTTCAGTGGCTTCTTGTCTGCTCTGCGGTGGCGGCTTCTCCTCTCTAACACGGGTTTTTAACAGCGGTTGCTCTCAGGCAGGATTTGGGACGGGACTGGTGTGGCCCACTAGTGGTGTCCCCGTCCTTGGGGACCAAGTGGGGAACGGTGGGACGCAGAGGTGCATGTCGGCTCGCTGTCCATCAGTGTAGGTCAGGGATTGAAAAGATATATTTGAGCATCACGGCTTTTTCCCCTCTGCTGCCCAGCCTCGCCAGTTGCTCTCCACTTTGTATTCCCCAGTCCAGTCTGCTTTAAGCGGCTCTAGCAGGAGAGCACCCACCGCTTTCCAGAGAGGGAGAGTTTTTAATCCAACAGCAGTAGATTAAAAGGCAGCCACCTTGACACAGACGTCGTCATTCTTCAATTTCAGGCTCTCCCTATGAACAAGAATACCCAGCGCCAGCGGTTCGGCTACCAGCGGGTCCCCAGAGGTGCAGGCTGCCCTAACCTTCCCGGGCATGCTGCGGGGAAGCATCTTTCTGTCTCCTGCCCGCGGTCCTTGCTGCAGGGATTTGTGGCTGTCCGAAGCGCGGCAGCGTGGCCATTGTGCGTTGTTAGTCTTTCTTCTCTCCTACCCCTTCCCTGTCGCTGGAGACGCTTTAAGCCATGAAAACAGGTACATCCCACCCTCCCATTGCCCACCCGTGAGCTGTAACCAAGTTTCTGGCTGTGCTTTTCCGATCGTTTTTCTCGGCCCGTTCAGAGAAGGGATGGACTCCCCTGGGATCTGGAGCGGGTCCAGGCTGGCAAACACACGTTCTGCTGGTCGGGGAGAGGGGAGCTGCCAGGAGTCACCTGCGCGTTTTCCCCACGTCTCCCTCCTCTGTGGGTGTTCAGGACCCTCCTCCTCCTCCTCCTTCTCCTCCTCCTCCTTTGGCAAGATTCCTGCCAAGGAGAAGGGTTCGGTCTTGGCGGGGAGGAACCGTGTGCCCGCCGGAGCCCCTCTCAGGTGTTCCTCTCGGTGGCTCGGCTGCATGGCCGGGTCCTGCTGTGGAACATGGGGTGGGCAGGCAGGCACGTGCTGTAGAGGGCCTGGCAGGGTACGGTAAGCAATCAGCAAGCTGCTCCAGTAGCGTTTTTTTCTTTCCTATACAGTGGAACAGAGCAATTTTGACTTTACATTTATGATTATTGTTATTAAGTTGGAGAAACATTTTAATGTGAATGCTTGGGGCTTATTAGGTAGAGCTCTTCACCTCAAGATCTCAAAGCACTTGACGAAGCCAGCCTGTTATTAATCCCTACTACTTATATTGAGCTACTTACCTACTGACACTGGGGGTTTGGTTATTATTATTATCTGCGTTTTTTGTAAACGGGAGAACCAAGGCGCAGATCTGGATGGCGAGTTGAAGCTGAAAGCTCTGAAGCTGAAGGCAGAAGCTACTCTCCATCCTCCCTGCCTGCAGCCAGCTGCTGTCTCCCTGCTGCTTGTCCTCACTGCTCTGATCCAGGAGGCTCGGAAGAAGGCTGGGATGGACTCAGAAGCTGGCCGAAGAGCTCTACCTGGAGCACTTGGTACCAGTGGTGGCGTGGCCAGAGCTGGCAGCTGGGAGAGAAGTGGAGGGTGCTGGCTCCGGGCTGGGGAGGGTAGCGTGCAACTTGAAGCCTTGGCTGCTGCGGTTTTTAGGATGCAGGAGACTGAAGGAGGGCACAGAGCAAACCTCTGTGGGTGATGGGGAGAAGAGGGGGTTGCTGAGGCACAGAATGAGCCCTTTGCATACATGTATTGTCACGGGCTCTTGCTTGGAAGAATAGTTTTGCCAGCTCTGGCCCAGGAGTGCTCCAGGATGGGCCAGTATACGTCTGTATGCTGTACAGCATCTTCGTTTTGCCCGGTCTCTTGGGCCCAGCTCAAGCAGAGCCTTTACTTCAACGGCAGCCTTCTCCCGAGCTGCCTGCAGCCTCACACCAACTCCTGCATCTCTCTGCAGAGCGGAGCCGCGCATGGCTTGTAGCCGTTCTCGTGGTGGCTCTGGCCCTCCCCGTTGGCCACAGTGGAGCCATCCTATTCTCAGCTGTCCTTCCAGCCGTTTTGGGCATCTGCAAGCACTGTTGGATGCGAGGAGGTGGAGCTGGTGCCATCTGCCCTGGCAGCTACTCGTGGAGTACCAGCCACCTGTGCCCGCACAGCCTGCTTGGGGAAATGCTGAGCTGAACCTTGGCAGGGGCTTTCCTGGTAATGAAGCATCCCGCTCCCTCCCTGGTGCTAATTAGGGGCTGCCTGAGGAAGTGTCACGGATGGGGTGGGAGGCTTGGATCTGAACCGGTGTCGTTATACCTGGTGCAATGGGTAGTTGTTCCTTCTGCAGGAGCAGCTTGGTTCTGATGAATGCCAGCAGCTCTGGGCCCAGACTGAAGTAAGCAGCGCTCTGCAACCCTGACTCTCACTCTTCCCACCCCAGTTTCAGCTGCCAGCGTAGATGGGCTCCCAGAGGCTCCTCTCAGCTTGTCGTCTCTCTCTTTCCCCTTTTCTTTGCTCATGGTTTGTTGATGTGGGCATCGCACCCTGGCTTCCCGTGCTTCGGTCCGGAGAAGCACTGACAGGCTGGGGAAGGTGTTTCCATAGGCGGTTTCTGTCGCTTGGCTGCTGTGGCTGGCTGGTGCCCCTGCCCTGCTGCCTATTGGGAGGAGCCATCCCTTCTTTCCCCAGCATCTTCTGCGACCACTCCATGCTGCAAGCCCCCCGGGGCCAGGCAAGGTCTGCCCTTCAGGTGGTTGTGCGGTAAAGGGACACTATAGTGGCACCTAAGTTCACTGTGTGGCTTGTTCTCCAGGCTGCAGCAGTGCCCTGGCCTTCCTCTGCTCTGGGCTGTTCAGAGGAGAGATCAGAGCGCTTCGGTGTGCGCCTCACCTTCCCCAATTAGCCAGAGGACAGGAAACCCTCATTAGCATCCCTTTGTGCTCTTTACCCTAAACCAGGCGGTCACCGCAGGATGCAAGGTAGAGCCTCAGAGCATAGTGTATCTGAGCCAGAGCCGAGGCTCTGAACCCAGTCAGGTCTTCCCCTAGCCTTGATCTCTTCTAAAAGCCTTTCTTGCTTTTGCAGGCTCAGCCTGGAGCTGTTGAGGGAGAGAAGGCTGCTCTGTCTGCCCATGGAGTCATGCTGACTCAGTTGTGGCGGGAAGCACAGTACCATGAATTATTTGTAGCAACACCTTTTGCTTTTCCCCTCCTCTCCAGGAGGTGCGCTTTTTTTATTATTGTTGTTGTTGTTATTTATTATTCTCTTTCTGCTCCAGTGCTGCTAAGAGACATGGAGAGGCTTGGCTGGTATTCAGCGTGGTTACAATAAGCCCAAGCCCTCCCTTTTGTTCTGTACAGCTTGCTCAAGTGTTGTGTAGATACCTCGCTTTAGCTGTTTCTCTCCCTCATCTTCAGTGGCTCAGGAGGTTTGGGAAAGGTCAGCTCCTAGCTGTAGCTTTTTTCTGCTCCAGACAAGTGCTGCTCTCATTGTTTGCCAAATGCCTTGCTGCGCCTCATCTCTGCAGCACTAGAATGATTTAACCAGGGCCGTGCTTAGTTTTAGATCCAGTCTGCTCTCTGACCTTGCTGCACAGCCTTGCCGTGTGCTTTGTAGGCAGTTTTGAAGTCCAGTCTTGAACAAGCGCTGAGAGATCCCACCTCCCTTCTGTGACCGGGGAACAGGCAGAACAGGCTGCAACTTCCAACATCCCGAGCAGGGGCTCCATCTTTTGCAAGCTCACGGCGACTCTGGTTCGCCACTGCCTTCCAGCGTCCACCCTGCAGAGGCGTCCATCAGAGCTGGCTCCAAAGCCTCCAGTGGCAGCGTTGCTGTGGACCAGGCAGGCTTCAGGCTTGGTCTCAACCAAGCCCTGCCCCAGCATGTCTCTTGGGTGATGTAGAAGGCACGCTGGTAGGAAAATGTACGGTCGCTAGCCTGGTGATGTTGTACAGCTATCGCTAGAGGGGCAGCAGGCAGGCAGAGCCCTGGTCCCTCTGCGTGCCCCTGGTCTCTGGTGCTTGTTCCAGTCGGGTGGGCAGGTAGATGATCTCCTTGCCATGCTGGCGAGCACCATCTCTGCGTTCCTGTCTGTCCCGACTCGTCTCAAGCTCGGGAGTGTGAAGGCAAGGCTGGCCCCTTTGTCATATCATGGCCCAGCCCCTGGGCACCTGAAATAGCAGCGGCACTGGGAACGGAGAGCAGTCTGCAGCCCCTCGCTTGTGGGGTGCTTTGGATAGCACGGTCTTCACCACCACTGTCGGGAATCAGATTTAAGAGGTCCTTGCACTTCTGTATGCTTTATCTGCTGCCTGGAGTTTATTCGGGCTGTCACATACAAGTGTTAGGACAAGAGCACTTTGTGCCTCACTTATTGCCGCCTTCTGCCTACACCCAGCAAAGTGCTTCTGTCCGTAGTGGCTCTGCATGGGGAATGGGATGTGAAGGCTTGGTCAGTGCTGAGTACCCTGGAACTGATAGCCTCTTCTTTTTGCTTCTCATTTCCCAACTTTTATTCCTTCCGCATCAGTGATGGTTACGCTTCTTGAGTCCTCCCAGGTAAAATTAGAGAGAGAGAGAGACGTTGGGGAAGAACAAGCTCCCTTTGAATTTCGTCTTTTACAGAGCTTGTTGGGTTGAATCATCTTAGCAGGCATAATAAACCTGTTTCATCTCCTGAGTCTGGCAGGGGAATTAAGGCATTTTGTTTTATTCTTGTTGGTGTTCTGAGCTTGCATCATCCAACTGCATCCCAGCATGGGATGGGTGAGTTTTCAAAATAATCTGCTGTGAACAAATAGGCTTCTTCACCAGTAACACCAGCGATGATTAGAAGTGAAAAAAACCTTAAACAACCAATTTGCTTGTCACAATTTGTTTCCGGTTTGAAGCGTTTTTCTTTCCGGCTTTATCTGCTTCTTGGCCTGATCACCGAAACTCAATGAAGCTGGGTCCTCGTCTTCAGGAAGGCCTGAATCACGGTGTTTGGGGGTCGCACCCTACCATACCCCCACTCTCCATCCTGCCTGGGCATCCGCAGGGCAGCCGGGCCATCCCCTTGAGTTGGGATGAGCTCCGATGCACCGCAGTGTTCAAGCTTCTCTCCCAGGGACCGAGCTTGTTGGCAGGGAGTAGGAAGGTGTCTGTCAAACACCGGTGCTGTAAAAGCTCACTTTTACAACATTTGGTTGATGCGGAACAGGAGGTAAATAAATACCCTTCACGTCATCTCTTTTGCTCACATGTGGGCCTATTATGTCCCTAATGTGTTTATGAAATACGATTCTGGGGCAAGGATAGACTGAAACTTCAATTCTGGTAAAATATCAGTTTTCTTTATGTGGCTTGACCCAATTAACTTTGTGACCTTTTTGTCATTTACCATTGATTTCATCGCTTCAGATTAAGAGATTCTTAAATATATGTGGGCAAAACAGTTACAGGGAGGATCACTTAAAAGGTGCCAAGACCCAGTTTTGCTCCAAATCTCAGTGAACAATTCAAAAAGTTTCTTGGAAGAAGAGTCAAAACCATGAGCAATGTTTTAATATCTTCGGAAGTCCTGTCCAGTGCTGAAAAGCTTTTTCCTGCCGCGTTCACAGGCTGGCTGCTGCGGAGCGCTGCGGGGTCTGGGAAGAGGAACGGACGGCAGGGGACCAAAAGGCAAAAGAACTGTTGGTGCTTGAGCTGGGTGGGAAGGAAACGCACCCGAAAATAGCAACAAGTGTCTTAGGGCAGGGTTTTTGAAGTGCTTGGTGATGCCCTGAATTGGGTCCCACTGAAAACTTCCTCAGTTTGGGTAGGACCGGACCCGGGTTGGCCGTTCGCTTCGGAAGCCCTCACCTCGGATGTGTGAGGCTCCATTCCCATACTGTGATGCAAAAGACAAGAACAGAAGAGCTCAAGAAAGGAGAGAGCTGTCCCTGTCATCTACTTTGAAATCCGGGACACGCTTCCCACCTTGGTTTCCCTATTTGCAAGCGTGCTGCTGAACCTGGGCTGGCATGTCCTGAAGGCAAGTGCCTTCAGACAGGCACCTCTCTCCCCCTTGCCTTCTAGCAGGCACCTGATTAAACTCCGCTCCAAGCTGGCTCTGCATCCCACATCTGCACATACCAGCTCCCTTCCTTTCCCTTCCTTTCCCTTCCTTTCCCTTCCGTAGGTCTGATCTCAAAGGCAGCTCCATCTGCCTCCCCTGCGACTGGCAGCTGATTATGCACTACACAGTTACACTTCTGTTCCACAGACCTGCGCCTCAGGGCGGGGGGACGGGATGAATCCCCGCTTGTCCTGCATTTTACATTCCTCACTTGCACACCTCCCCTGCACCCTCTAATCTCAGAGCTCAACAGGCTCATCTGCATTTTAAAAAAAAGAGAGAGAGAAAGAGCAGCAATGGAAGGAGCAGGAGAGACTATCCAGAGCGCTTCATAAAAATGATGAATTGCTTTTAGATATTGGGCAGGAGAGAAAGAGAGTTCTTTTTTATTTGATGATATTAGTCTCTTAGTGGTGCATTGTTGCTGTGCATAGGAGCTTAAAATCTCAAGGCAGTCAAAGGCAAACACCCGGGAATTGAAGTGTAAATGAGCCACTGTCAAGCATTTTATTTTGCCTTTTATGATTTCTCTTTCTCTCATTATGTAGGTCAGTCTCCATTTCTAACGTATGCTGTGTGCGTAGGAGAGCGCGGGGCGGTCAGGTGTGCCGGGGGGGTGGCATGAGGTGCCTGCTGCGCGTGGGTGCAGCAGCGGTGCGGCGGGCGCCGGTGCAGGGACTGCGCTTGGCACAGCGGCTGCGCGTGCAGGGTGGTGCGGCAGGTGTGCATATACGTGCACGCCCGGTGGTGCATTTTGTGAGCGGAGGGCTGCACCCGTGCCGGTAATCGCTGGGCGAAAAGCTCTGGCATCTCTTGCTCTTGCCGTCTCACCTGTGGACCATCGAGTCTGGAGACTCCTGTTCTCTCTCCCCAGCCGAAGAATTACATTTCCTACCACATTAGCAATTCAGATGCTGAACTGGTCTGTGCTGGCTGCTCTGATTAGTGGATGTGATAAAGAGATTCGTGCATCTCCTTTAGAAAGACACCAGCCACGTGATTTGGCTGCTTTGCATGAACAGCAATGAATAAAACAGCGTGTGCATGCGGGACAATCTGTCCCACACTGGGACAGGTGAGGATGTTTTCTTCTCCGTTCCTTGACTTTCCTTTCTCTTGCTGGTTAGCAGAAAACACCTTGTGTTCTGGAGGAGTCGCAAAGGCTTGACCAGAGGGGCCCTGGGCAGAGCAAGTGCTTTCTGGAGCCCTGGGGATGCTCCTCCATGTCTGTACTGGGGTTGGAGGCACCTCCCAGCTCATGAGCTGGGCCCTGACCTCCCTACTGTGGTGCAGAGCTGGTGATAGACCTTTCCTTCTTCAGTTCTTCAATAAGCAGAATGGGCAGCCTGGAGTGAGAAGGGGCACGGAGGAGGCAAGAGGGCTGACGGTGGGTTTGTTAGCTCCTTTTGGACCACGCTGTACCCCAGCCTCTTCCCTCCCTGTCCTTGCATGGGATGAAGGTGCCTAGCACGTATCCTGCCTTACCTGGCCGCTCTCAAAGGGCAGCTGGGCTCAGTCACTCACGAGAGACTGCGGTAGAGCCAACGTGGACCGTAGCACGGTTCCTGAGGGCAAAGGGGATGCTGCCTTCAGGACATCCTCCCTTCAGAGGAAGCTTTCTCTGGCTCACAGGCTTTATCGACCCCGCTGTCGGTGCCGCCCTTCCCCGCGGCCTCTGTGCTGTCTGCTCCGCACAGCACCGGTGCGATGGAGCGGGCGCTGAGGTTACCTGTGCCTTTGCTTAATGCCCAGGCGCTGGGCGCAGCAGCCCTGACCTCGCAACCTCACACTGTTCCCTGGCTGCGCTGGGCAGACCCTTGTTCTCAGGTGCTTGGCTTTGGGTGGCTCTGGCAAGCTTGGCTTGGCCCCCTTACACCTCAAATGCACCCGAGGCATCCCTGGAGAAGGATCCGACTTCAGCGCCTGGTTCCTGGCAGGCAGCAAGAGGTGGCATGCTGAGACGATGACATCCTCGCCCTGAGCCAGGAAAGGGCTTCGCGGTACCTAGAGCATCCACCTCTTGCTGTCACTGCCCTTGCAGCCCTGGTCCCCCGGAGGGCTGCAGCCCCTCTTTGAGCCTGGATGGTGTGGGCAGCTCTGCTAGGGGAGAGAAGGGGGGCACGGGTGGGTGCCTGGACCCGGGCACCGGTCTGCATCCCTCCCGTTCGCAGAGGAGCAGCCGCGGCTCACCAGTCTCTCCGTGTCTGTGCCCGCAGCGTGTCGAGGGATGCTGTGCGGGTTCGGGGCGGTGTGCGAGAGGAGCTCCACCGACCCCTCTCAGGCTTCCTGCGTCTGCAAGAAGACAGCTTGCCCTGTCGTGGTGGCTCCTGTCTGCGGCTCTGATTATTCCACCTACAGCAACGAGTGTGAGCTGGAGAAGGCCCAGTGCAACCAACAGAGGCGGATCAAAGTGATCAGCAAGGGACCATGTGGTGAGTGCAAGGGCAGGATCTCCCGCTTTTAGGAGGCGACCACATGAGGCCAGGGAGATTTGTCCCGAGCTCGTGTCATCACTGCGATGCTGATGATGCCCTGGGAGATGGGGACAGGTCTGATGGGAAGGGACAGTGAGAGAATCACCAGCTCTGTCTTCGTGATCAGCAGAGTTTAACAAGCAGGCAAACCGATGGCCGAGGCCGTTCCAGAGGTGCGTGGCAGCGCAGTGGAGAACAGCCCTCTGCCTCGGGTAGCTCTGCCTGATGCACCACACTGCTTCCCCGGGGTGGATCGCATCTGCCATGGTTAGAAGTTGGAGTTGGAGGGACCAGGCATACGCACAGGCTGGGTGGGCTGATGAAAGCCCTTCCCCAGCCTGGCATTCACCAGCTGTGAGCAAGGAGCTGTGTAAATGAGACCCCAGTCTCCTCATCTCAGAGTAAATTAACTTGACCTTTCTCTCACGCGGCGCGCTGGCTTGCGATAAATCTGCACCCGGCACTCCTGCTGGGGCTCTTGTCAGAGGGGAGAGAGCGCCAAGTGATTTATTTAAAATAATAATCATAAAAAGGTGACAAATAAAGGAAAAAAAGGCAAAAAAGGCTGGCAAATAAATTTTGGCCCTTCCCTGCCAGTGAGGAAATTGCTCCTTGAGCTCTTCCTCTAGTTACGGTTTGCAGGAGGTGCCTTAAGGACCCTTGTTTTGCTCTTTTGCTGAAGCAAGAGGCTCTCGGAGAGCATGTGCAGGGAAGGGAGCTTGCAGCAGTGAGGCTGAGAGGGTTAGAAAGGAGGGGCTCTGCCTGAAGTGCCAGGTGGGGAGTGAGCTCCCTTCCTCATGTACCGTGGGTTTGGAGCTGATCCTACAGCCCCACGATCCCGCCTGCCTCCACGGACATTGGGATTGATGTCCTCTCTCCCGCAGGCTCCAAGGACCCCTGCGCGGAGGTGACCTGCAGTTTCGGCAGCACGTGTGTCCGCTCCACTGACGGCCAGTCGGCCAAGTGCGTCTGCCCGTCGTCCTGCAGCGGCGTGCCTGAGAGCACGGTGTGCGGCAGCGACGGCAAAGACTACCGCAGCGAGTGCGACCTCAACAAGCACGCCTGCGACAAGCAGGAGAACGTTTTCAAGAAGTTCGATGGCGCCTGTGGTGAGTCCCCTGTCGTCCCCCCCTCGCCCCCCGTGGGTATTGCTTTAAAAACATTTCTCCCTGCGTCAGGAGTATCGAGGGCAGACCAGCGGGAAGTGGTAAGGGTTGGGGAGAAAAACTTGCCCACACACCTGCTGTCATCAGCTCAAAAACACGGGCTGGGCAGAAAAAGGTCAGTCTGTGGGTGACGGCTTCTGAAACTCAGAACAAGCTACCGCTTTCCCCCGCAGCATTTGGCTGCGGGTGTTTCTGCTTGGGACCCACTGACCTAGAGAGCAGTTGCAACATCTGTGCCACCTCCTTTCCCTCCTGCTGTTTCCCCTGGCTGGAGTCCTCCGGCTGCTGCTTTTGGCAAGAAGCCTGCTGCTAGCCGGCATCCCGGGGCTCGCGGGCAGGCAGTTCCCTCTAATTAAAGGAGCCCGACAGGCACGGATCCCAGAGTGCAAACACAGTCCTGCCACTCCAGGGATGGCTTCCTCTTTGGCTCATGGTGGCTGTGGATACTGGTAATTAAAAGCAACTGTATTCATTAGGAAAACCATGAGATCAGCCAGGGCACGTGCCAGACCAGTGTTTGTCCCCGGGGGAAGGAGCGTGGGAGTGTGTTTGGGCAGGCTGCAAAACTGGAAGAGCTTTAATTGCGCTCTCACTGCTCAGTCCCAAGTAGGACAAGATGGGTGCAAGTGGGAGGTGCGAAAGAGGTGATGTTACGCTGGGTGCTGCAGGTTTCTAGAGCAGAGAGTAGGCTTTGAGCCTCACTGCTCCTTTGAGGTCCTCCTGATTTTAGTTGGGCGTCAGCAGAAACTCAGGCAGGCTGGATTGAGCAGACGGGCTATAGAACCTGAAAATACTTGAAGTATTTGGACTCTGTTGGGTGTGCTGTAAGGCGTGAGGATGTACTGCAAGGTAGCGGAGAGAGTGGGGATGAGCAGTGCAGGCAGACAACATCTCAAATATCTTCATCGTGCAGTCCCTGAGATACATCTGTGCGCCTGCATCATCCCCAACCCCTCTGATGCGGTCCCCATCTCAACTGTACCGCATCCCTCTCCCGCTACAGCAGTCTTATTTACCCACAGCTCCTTGAGTCCACACAAGATGTTCTTGTGATTTTGTTGGGGTTTGTAGAGGCCTCCAAGGAGGTAACACGTCCCTGGCTGTCTGCTGGTGTGACTGCAGGGCAGCAGTGAGCACGGGCAGCTCTTGCCGAAGGGGGAATGGGAGATGGATTGGGTAGGTCCTGCGGGAGCTCCTTCGTCTGCTTCATTTCCATGATTACTGCATGTGCGAAAATGGACAAAGCAAAAGACTTCAGCTGTAACCCTGTCCTAGGCCAGCCTTCTGCTCGCCTCCTTGCGAGAGGCTGGGGAGATGGGGTACTGTATTGATTCCTCCTCTTGTCAGCCTGGGACTGTGGTCAATGCAGGGATTTCAGACTAGTAAGATTAAAGGGTGGGAACATTTGATGGTGTTTCTGCAATTGCAAGCAGTGAATCAGCACTCTGCAGGTACCGTGCTTGGCAAGGAAGAGGAAAACCCAGGGCTAGAGTAGGGATTAGTGAGCAGTCGGCACCTGTTTTGCCCATGTCTTTGGTATGCTAATGTGAGCTCAGCTCATCAGAGGGTGATCCGGATAAGCCTAGATTAGAGCAGTGGGGCAAGGCAGCATGTGGCCCTGACTGCCTTCAGGGCTCTTCCAGCACTTTAGGAAGACAGGGAGCATAGAGAGGGAGAGTGGGATGGGAGTATCAAGCATCTTGCAATGCCCAGCGAATGCCCCTTGGACTCGGGAGGTTCATCTGGGTCAGGGGAAAGAGCCCTGTCCCCTAGACAAAGGGGAGTGAAGGCAGCTCAGGATGGGGAAAAAAGCAGAGCTCATCCCATCCAGCGGTCACTTTGGAAAGGGCCTGCGTCCTCCGCGTGTGCAGCTCAGTAAAAAATGAGTCCTTACGTGTGCAGAGCCCTACAGATGTCCAGTCCTGAAGGAAGAGATGAGCACACGCTGAGTGCCACTGGGGAAGGTACGGAGGGTCTTGGGGCCAGCCGGTGCGGAGGAGGGCAGGCCAAGAAGCAGCTCTCTGGGCAGGGCTTGAGTGTGCCTAACGATCTGCTCTGGCTCTGTGCGCAGACCCTTGTAAAGGCGTCCTCAATGACATGAACCGTGTTTGCCGGGTGAACCCCCGCACCCGAAGGGCGGACCTGCTCTCCCGCCCCGAGAACTGTCCCCCGAAGAAGGAGCTTGTGTGCGGTGACGACGGGGTGACTTATGACAACGAGTGCGTGATGGGGCGCTCGGGGGCCATCCGGGGACTGGAGATCCAGAAGGTGCGTTCAGGGCAGTGCCAGCATCAGGGTAAGTAGCTCTCTGCTTCCCGGGGAACAGGAGCGTTCGGGCTCCTGACCTTCCCCGCTGCTCCGTGCCGTGCTCTCGGCAAGGAGAGCATACCCCCTTCCCCTGTCCCCACGGCGGGCGCGAGCAGTGCTATCCTCTCTCCTCCCAGACAAATGCAAGGATGAGTGCAAGTTCAACGCTGTCTGCCTGAACCGCCGTGGCACCACTCGCTGCTCCTGTGACCGCATCACCTGCGACGGTGCCTACCGGCCCGTCTGTGCCCGGGACAGCCGGACCTACAGCAATGACTGCGAGCGCCAGAAGGCCGAGTGCCATCAGAAGGCTGCCATCCCAGTAAAGCACAGTGGACCCTGTGGTAAGCACTGGTGCCACCGGGCTGGTCGCCCGCAGGAACGCTGGTACCCCCACACCTCTCACTTCCCAGCCCCAGCAGCCGCTTTAAGCCCAGCCTGCGTCAGTCCCTTCCGTGCAGGCAACGGTGCTCGCATTGATGCTGGAAAGCTGCAGGTAAGTTGTGAGTGGGTGCCCACCATCTGAGCAAGCCACAGGCTCTCTTCAGTCTTGCGACCGACAAGCCCTGAATATCCGTTCCTCCCTGTTCTTTTTCCTTCCAGCAGTCCTCGTGTGTGTGTATGTGTGTGCGCATGTGTTCCTCCTTGGTCTTGTCTCTGTCTGATGTGCTCAGTAACACAGGGAAGAATCATTTCTGTTTAAACAGTACCAAAGTGTCTGTGATGTCCAGCTGGTTTCTCTCATTCACCGCTACGGCCAAGTGCACATTCACCACCGCTCAGTTCCCGTGCAGCCCACGCCATTCATTTCTCCTCCCAGGGTAGTGCCAGTCCCTAAGCTCCTTCCATGCTTCCCCCTCCATGCCTGCCTGCTTCTCTCAGCTCCAGGTACTCTCCGTAAGGAACTCTTCCCAGCGTGCCCGCTCTCTGGAGGTCCTGCCGTGTCTTTGTCTCGTCTCTGGGAGAAGCTTTTGACCTTTCCAGTGGACGCTTTTTCAGGCGTATGTGATAGGATGGGGCTTCGGGTCCCTAGGATGTTGGGAACATCCAATTTTAAAATTATTGCACAGAAAATGAAGGAGGTTGAACACGGTCACTGGATTGATTTGTATGAGTTGGAAGAACTGTTCATTTCAGCTCAAATTGGTCTTTACTAGATCTAGAACTGTGTCCTATTATTTTAAGCGGATGTTTTGTAAGGTATCAGCTGTATCAAACCTTCTGAAGTACTTGGAAATTAGGCCCCATGTTGCGGATCTGTTTTGTTGGCTTTGTGCTCCTGCAGTAGGTTTTTAATGCTGCCAGGCCCAGCTGCTTGAAAACTGTTTGTCAGGCTCCCAAAATCACACTCAATATAATCACAACTGTTATTTTTAATCGTCCATTTCACTGCTTTTCTGGTGGTTGAATGATGAGGAGTCGGTTCCCCAAGTTCTCCCTACAGGGAGGGCAACAGAGGCACCTTTCAGTCCTCTTGTCTCCCAGGGCCACAAGGGAGCCGGTGCTGGATGGCAGCTAGAAACCTTGCCGGGAAGCCGTGCACGCCGGCAAGTCTGGCTCTCCTTTTCCTACCCTGTTGTGCCAATGTGGAGCTTTGCTGGAGGTGTGACCGGCTTCTGGGACCGGCACAGGAGCGCACAGGGATGCTCCTGGCGAGGGTGGGGGCAAAGCGAGGTGCCTGTGGCTGGGATTCTGGAGCAGAGGGGCCATGAGGTGTTTTTTTGCAACTGGGCGGTCAGGCCTTGGTGCCCTGGGCTCTCTACAAACCCTTCCCCATACCTGCTTTAGAGTCAGGCCCTTGCCAAGGCTTCCCAAATTTCTAGGGCGAGCAGAGAACTCGTGCTGCTAGTTACCCTGCTGTCAGACGCGCATCATTTCCACCACGTTCGGTGGAGTGAGGCCAGTGGACAGTAGGATATGGTCCCCATGCAGCTGTTGTTCCTCTCTCCATCTTACTCTCTTTTATTTTAGCTTCTCCCCAGCTTCTCTTCCAGGCGAGGACGGCAGATGCGCACATCTGCTTTCAGGAGCTACGTCCTTGTGGAGTAGGAGCAAACAAAGCTCATAATCTGGGGGAAGTAAATCAAAGCTGGGGCTCTGTCTGCCAAAGCCTAGGATTTCAAAGTCCACGTGACGGCTCCAGGCAGCCCCGTAGCAAACCACCACGCGGTGTGGGCAAGCCTTTGGCCTCCCCATCAGCTCCCCATCTTCTCTCCGAGCTCAGTGCTGCCCTTTGGAAAGAAAGCACGTCCTCCTGTGTGTCACCGGTTCAGGCTCGATGCAAGATGGGAAACAGATTTAGAAACGGGGACGGGGTGATGATGTTGCTTGCCAGCCTGTGTGTCAAGACAGGTCTTCTCAGCATGAGCGCTGCTGGTGGTGCTCACTTCTCTCCTGGCTGGCTTCCTGGCTGAGGCTTCCTTGGGATGCAGGGTGCAGTCCACCAGCGCAGGCTGGGACAGGACTCGTGGGACACTCGGCACTGGAAGAGACCAGGGGCTGAGGGAGCTACAGGCTCTGTTTGCATCCAGCCCCCAGGGCAGGGAGCGTGGCAAGTTCATCCGTGCCTCTGTGTGCTGTGAGGATGCAGGAGATGCACGGAGCCGGGGAAGAGAAGGGGAGGAAATGAAAGACGGGCCACTAGTATGGTTGCAGTGTTTTAAGCTCTCACATGTATTTGTCTAATGAACTCTTAAGCCCTGCTGCTGTCTTTTCCAGCAGCAAGGCAAAGGAGGCAAAGCCAAACAAAACAGTCCAGGCCTTGTTTTTAATCCTTCTCTGCTTTGACACCGTGATGGTGCAGCTGAGAAAGAAGGGATGGGGTGAGACTGATGTGGACAGGAGGTGGAGGGAAGGTGTCTGTAGTTGCTTCTGTCTTTTCCTCCTTGCCTCTCTCTGCTCTCTCCCCTGCCCCATTCTCTCTCTCCCTCCGCTCTCTCTCTCTCTTTCCTTTTTCGTCTGTGTCTTGTGTTTTACAGTGTTGCCTGTTTGGAGGAAGGAATTGTGTCCTCGCAGCACCCTTCTGCTCCCTACCCGGACATCTCTGCTAGGAGGTCGGCTTTCTCCCCTTCTCCGTAGCCAGTGACAGTCCTGGCCTCTTCTCACTGCTCCCCACCTCTCTAGTTTTGCTTGAGAGCCCCCGGGATGGAGAGATTGCCCTGGTTTTGCTCCCATCCCTCACCCCAAACACTTCCTGCTGGAATGGAAATGCCTTGCAGTGCAGTGGGGTCTTGTCCGATGCTTGCTGTGGCTTGACCCTTCGAGGCAAATGAGAGTGGGAGCAGAGGTGGGTGCTGTGAGCCCCCCACTCCTTAGCAAGCCCCTCTTCGGCTGATACATCAGTCTGGACTGCTCCTGGTTGATCTTACCTCTCCTTTTGCCCCCAACTAACCCCCCTTTCTTCCCCACCTCCTCCTTCCCAGAGATTTCTGCCTGCCTGGGACTGTGATGCTCGTCCCTTTGCTCTCCGTAGCGTGTGTCATGCTTGTCTGTGCAAGTCCAGTGGGCAGTGGCTCTGCAGGGACTGCAGCTCCCCTCCCCAGCTTCCAGCAAGGCAGCCCCTGCCTTTTGGAAGCACTGAGGAGCTGTCTGTGCTCGGACGTGGTTCTTCTCTAGGAATACTCCCCTATGTCCCTGTGGAGCTGGTGCCGGAGCCCGCTGGGTGTCATGGGCACGGATCAATGGGGTGCGATGAGTTACAAAGCGGCTTCAGAGACTCTTCTCCACAGCCATCCACAAGCGGGGCTTGCAGAAGAGCTCAGTGTCCCCAAGTCCCAGGGCTTGGTTAGGTTTCTGCAAAGCTCGGCAGCAGGTGAGGGATCGTGTCCTTGAATCAGTCAGGGTGCAGAATGAGCACTTTGCTTGCTCTGTGCCTCGGTTTCCCGGCCTACAAGACGGAGAAGGGCCAGGAATCAAAGCAGGTCTTGATTATAGCACAGCCTAAGGTCCTTGCTCAGTAGGTCCTTGTTATATCCACCCACATCAAAATTGGTGCCAAAACCCCCCATTGACGTCTGCCGGTGCCCAAGGCTGTGTGTGAAATTTCACAGGCTGAGATTCAGGCTGCGAAGGAACTTCATGTGCTGCATCTCTGCAGGTTTGCCTGCTTAAGAAGGGCAAGGAATGTCAGGACAGTGTTCTCCATCAGGCCTGGCACCTCCCTGCACTCTCACTCGCTTCTCCCTTGGTCCCCAAGACAAGAGTGTGAATTTGGATTTCAAATGAGCAAACATATTTGCTTCATGCCTAGCTCGTTGCATCCTTACTGCCTAATTGTGTCCAGCAGAGGTGGTTTCTCCACGCAAGCGTGTGTCTTTGTGTGTTTGGGGGACATGATTATGGTACAGATGTTGTTTTTAAAAAGTGCAACACAAGCAGGAGATGTGAGCAGCATCACAGGGCTAAGCGCAGCAGGGATCAGCTCCTGGTCCTTGGGAACTGCTCACAAACTCTTCAGCTGCAGGGAAGTTGGGGACACAACTGAAAAGGCTGGGTTGAAGTAGTGGCCATGCGCCTGAACTGTCCCCCTCTTCCCTGTTCCTTTGCAGACCCAGCCAAGGGTTTTGACTTGGTAGGTGCTTCCCAAAGAGCCAAATCCAAAACGCAGGCTTGCCTGTGCCCATGCTATGGGCTGTTTTCTTGCTGGTTGACAGCATGCAGCCACACTCCTCAGGGTTCAAGCCTTGCTCTTGCTCTGCAGAGATGCCACCTCGGTCCTAGCAGGGGAGGAAAATGGACCTGTTGCCCCATGCCCTGTGCCACGCCAGCAGGCTCTGGAGGGCTTTGCCTTTCCCACCGCGCTCTGGCTCTGTGCCTGCCTCGCTGTTTGGTGTTGGTGGGGCTTGCACTGTGTCTGCCCGTTGCATCCATCTAGTCTTGGCTGCATCGTCCGTCCCCCACATATGTTTTGTCACCTGTCCTTGTCAGTGTTCAGCATGGATTAAATCTGTGTCCTTTCCTTGCCCCAGGTCCTCAGGGCTTTTGTCTTGAGTCACAAGAAGGGGTCACTGGGCAGCACTGGGTCTCTCCCCAGCAGCGTGGCCAGTCCTACCTTTTAGCCGCCTGTCTTGGCTTCTGGATGGTGGAGGGCATTCCCGGAGGGGCACACGCCTGCCTTCAGCAAGTGGGCTGGGAACCGGGTGGAACAACAGGGCTTTCCCCGCGAGCAGTTGCAGAGCTGTACCAGGGAGTCGGATGCAGCCTCTTCTTTTTGTTGTCACCATCAGGGTTGCCTGCTCACCTCATCGCGGGCATCTTGCAGGGAAGGTGCCGCCTGCTCGGCTGACTTTGATTAAGCAGCTCCAGTTTGGGAGCAGAGGGGACTGCTGCCTCTCAGCCTGCAACCCACGCTGTGGGGCATTACCCGGCCCCAGGGAGCCTCAGGGCTCTGCTTCTGGAGCCAGATGCCCGAAGACGGGGCTGAAGCGAGGACACCGGGTCTCTATCCTGCTGCACAGCAGCTCCCTGGCCTTTCCAACACCAGCTTGCAAGAGGAGGGGAAAGGAGCTGAGCTGCTGGGGAGAGGAGAGGGACAGGCTGTGCGGTGAAGTTGAACGCAGGTGTCCTCTTCAGCCAGGTCTTCCTGGGTATCGCCACAGGGAATATTAGGATGAGCTGTTCAGGGGACAGTGCGATTCCAAGGATGTGGGCCTCAGTGAAGGGAACTATCCCTCTGTGAACTTTTTGGCTACTGAGGGTTTGGCAGCTGGTGCCAGGTACTGCGTGATGATGTAGCGAGTATCCTGGAGGCACCAAGACCCACGCTAAGGAGGGTTTTCTGCTGCCTCCTGCCCTGCCCCATTCACATCCAACTTTCCAGGCAGGCCCGGGAAAAGAAGTGCCAGCTCCCATCCCGGCAACGAGCAGCCTCAGTCCGTGTTGCCCTCCCTCAGCACATGAGGCTTGTTCTTGATGGTGGCCGTGAGCTGCTGGGGAGACCCAGACATTGGGGTTTGGTGCAGAAACCCACGGGGCTGATCCCACTTCTGGCTGGCCTCTCGGGGCAGAGTGTAGCTGGGATGGGGATGGGACAGAGGAGACGAGGCAGGAGTCCCGTTCATGGCGCGCAGGGAGAAGATCTTGTGCCTGCTTCCCATCCCTAACCTCTGCCGAGCATGGGGAAGATGCTGAGCCGGGCATGTCGGGGTGGCATGGAGGGTGCAGGGGCTGGGCTGGTGCCGAGGCCAGGAGCTCTGTACGTTTGCCACGGCTTGGGGGAGGCAGGCGTGGGCCTGAGGCTGGGGATGCTGGCATGCATTGCTGTGCACAGTGCCCTGGGGGAGCTGGGGAAGCAGTGGACTGAGACCAGTGCCTTTCTCTCCTGTCCCCTCTGCAGACCTGGGTACACCCAGCCCCTGCCTGAGCGTGGAGTGCACCTTTGGGGCCACGTGCGTGGTGAAGAACCAGGAGGCTGTGTGTGAGTGCCAGCAAGTGTGCCAGGGCCGCTACGACCCCGTGTGCGGCACCGACAACCGCACCTATGGCAACCCCTGTGAGCTCGACTCCATGGCCTGTGTCCTCAAGAGAGAGATCAAAGTGAAACACAAGGGGCCCTGCGGTAAGAGCCGATCATCTGGCGGTTTCTCCTCCTCGTGCCCTTGGCCACAGCCCACGTTTGCTTGCTGGGAGCAGGCAGTGCCTTAAGCATGAATGTGGTCCTGGCCACGGGGAGAGAGGGCTTGGGGGTTGTATTTGGGCTTTGGTTGCTGCCACGTAGCCGGGAGGGCAGGAGAGACCCTGCTCAGCTCACGCGCTGCCTGTTTGGTGTGTCAGGAAACCCGCTTTGTGCGGGGCGAGAGCGACAGCGTGCAACGGCTGCTGCCTGCGGGGTTCCTTTTCCCGCTGTCCGGTGGGTTAAAAACAAAGCAGGCTCAGCAGGAGAGGGATGTGGGGAGAGAATGCAGTAACCAGCCTGAACGCTGCCTTCCCTCACCAAGGGATGCAAGGCAGTGGGGAAAGCCTTAGGGTAAGGGAGGTGTGATTTGCCTCCCTGTGCAAGCCAGCCCTGGCACTGCTGCCAGCATTGTCCCCTTACCCAGCAGACCTTACCCCGTAAGCTGCCCTGGTGAGAAGGCAGCTGGGTTGGAGGCGCAGGATGAAGTAAGCTCACCCACGGAGCAGGGTTCATCCTCTTCCCTAGTGAGAGCCCACCACGCATATGCAACTTAGACCCATACGCAGCAGTTCCATCTGCAAGCTCTCTTTGTGCCAGCGCAGCTTTGCCAGTCAGAAAGTATTTGCACACAAGCACAGCCCGGGCTAGCTGGGTTCTCCCAGGACAAAATCTGCCAGGGTGTTCAGGCAGAGCAAGGCTCATTGCGGTTTTGTCCAAATACAGTCTTTCTACCCCTAACCTTCAGGCCGGGTATCAGGAGCTGGTGCCTGTCTCTCCACTGTATAGCAGTGCCCCGTTAAAGCTGGGCTTGATCCCTTCCAGTCATTTCCCCACTGAGCTGTGCTGTGTAGTCCTATTTGGGGAACATGCTCCTGAGCTGTAAGGGCTTTGAGGCAGCAGAGAAAAGAAAGACCCTTCCTTCAGAAAAGGAAGACCCCTGCCAACCTGCGGAGCTCCCTGCTGCAGCGTAGCAGAGGGCCCAGCGGGATTCAGGTCAGAAAATGCTGGTACCAGCTCCACGCAGTTACAGGAGAAACAGTGAAGGATGCAAATACTTCAGCTGTTGGGCACATGCACTTGAGTGCCCTGTAGGAAAGAGCCGCCCTTGTCTGCATGCAGGCTGCCTTGAGCAGCCCCTCTCCTGACCTGCAGAGCCCAGGCACGGCTGCAAGCTTTGGGCTGGAGATGGAAACGTCCCGGCCAACAGTCTGCACGGACCAAGCAGGGGGTTGTTGCATCTTCCCTCCCCCATGCAAAGGCAGCAGCTGCTGTGTGAAAGAAAAAGAAGAAAAACCATCTTTGAGCCAAATTCCTCATGAACTGAATGGCAGGGAGGGAAGAGGGGTGTTTGTCTGAAGGAGAAAATGAAGCCGTGAATCACTAAATACCCAGGAGTCAGGAGATGTGCTGGCTGGAGTCCGCTCTCTCCTGCAACGAGTGATAGCTCCTTTGCGAGTGAGTTATTACGAAGATAAATGTCTTCTCTGACCCGAGCCTGCATGCGTGTGCTGTGCGTGTGTTTGCAGCAGGCAGGCTGAGGATCCCCGCTGGGGGAGGCGGCAGGGCGCAGTGAATCGGTGCTACGTTCTAGGTGCGTCCAGCGCCGCTGGCACCCTGATAAACGAGGGGAAGACAATATCCCCTTTCCCGGCTGACAACCTCCTCCCGCCCTGCTGACTTGCCACCTGTGAATCCTGCCGCCTCTCTCCCCTGGGAGACTGGCCGCTTGTTGCCTGGGATGCCGCGCTCCTCCTCCCAAGGCTGGGATTGATTTACCACCCCTCGGAATGGCACTCAGCCCCACGCTCTCTCCTGCCTCCTCTTTAGCTATAACGGCCTACAGCTCCGGTGACATTTCATCACGGTTGCTCCTGGCCCTGACGGCTTTTATGAGTAGTTATTGCCTTTCTGCCTCTGAGCCTGATTCTCCCTCGCCTCGGCTCCTTCCCTTGCGCTACGCCCTGGGTGCTCCTGCTCCTGGCATCTGCAAGGGCTCAACTTGGGGGAGAAGGTTGCGGTGGGGTTTTATTTCTGCTCTGGCACTTCGTTAGACAGCGATGCCTGCCCGCCCCGTTGTCTTAACCTACTGCTTTTTGTTCTTCATCCGCGCAGACCGTTGTGGCAAGTGCCAGTTTGGGGCCATCTGCGAGGCGGAGACGGGAAGGTGCGTGTGCCCCACGGAGTGCGTTCCCTCCTCTCAGCCCGTGTGCGGCACAGATGGCAACACGTACGGCAGCGAGTGCGAGCTCCACGTCCGGGCGTGCACGCAGCAGACGAACATTTTGGTGGCTGCCCAAGGAGACTGCAGTGAGTCTGGCAAGGTCCCCTTCTTCACTCGTCTCACTCCTGCTGGTGGCATTTCGGAGAGCGGATGCTCGGCCCCGCTGGCCACCCGGGCCCCGCGGAGCTGCCTGGCCATGGCCATTCAAGGCTCACCAGTCATTTGTAGCACTCGTAGCCCATGCGTTTGCCAGCCCTGGGAGGCACCAGAGAAACTCCGGGGTCGGGATGTGTGGGGAGCATCCCTAGCGCTCCTCCTGGTGCCTTTATTGGTTGTTTTCAGGACTTCCCAGGAGGATATTGGCTTCAGAGTAAATGGGCTTGCCCAGGGACACCCAGCAGCCTGGCCCTGGGCTGCAGTTACTGGCTGGTCACTTGGAGACCCTGCCTGATGCTTTTCACCTTGGCTGGTGGGGTCTTCCCTTTCAGCTTCGCAAGAACTGGGCATTTTGACTCTCTCAAGCAACTTCTCCTTTTTAGCCCCAGTTATGTGTCATAGGTGGTACCTGCCCTCTTTGTTAATTGTCTGGGCCAAGCAAAGAAATTGGGCTAAAAACCACGTTAATAGCTACCACCAGAATGGAAGGCATTGAGGGTCTATTTGATCACACATTTCATCTCAGTAGCTTTCCCATCCCTCCATCCCCTGAGGGTTAATTCATCTTTGCTCATGTGTTTCCTCTCCACTCCCCAGCCCAGAGAACTGTCTGTGCTAATTTCTTAATGAATTAAAAGCCCTGCCTGGGTTCTTCATTAGGACAATAACTACTTCAGTAAAAGCAATGCTTTGAACCTCATAAAATCTGTCCAGCTGGGTCTGGTGTTCCAGGGCTGAACTGTGCATGGAGATCCTCTTTAAATTTGGGCGAGAAGAGCGACCGAGTGTGACAGATGACTCTCAGTGCTCCATGGGCACTGCGAGCAGGAGGCGGCTGAAGTCAGAATACACCATGAGAGTAAATGGGATTTCTTACTGGTGTCCTAGAAAAAGCTGTTGTACACAACACCTGTGGGTGCTGACGGGAATCAGAAATGTTCAGGACTGGCACCCGTCCATTGCAGAGTCTTTGTACCATTTAAATAAGCAATAACAAACCACCCTGGGGAAGGAGGACTTCTCTCCTTGCCTTTGAGGACATGGCATTAGTGGTCCCCAGCTCTGGGACACTGGGCCGTTGGCTACAAAGCTCCCCACAACGTCTCACCGCGGTTCCTCCCCTCTCGCCCCACAGAGTCCTGCGGCAGCACGGTGTGCTCCTTCGGCAGCAAGTGCGTGGGTGGGCAGTGTGTGTGCCCGCGCTGCGAGAGGCAGCCCTTGGCTCCGGTGTGTGGGAGCGATGGCCTCACCTACGACAACCAGTGTGAACTGCAGGTGGCCTCCTGCCAGCAGAAGAAGAGCATTGAGGTTGCCAGGATGGGGCCCTGTGAGGATGGTAGGTTGCCCCCATTCCTCCGGCCGTGCGGGTGCAAAAAGTGGGGGAAGAAGGAGTGAGAAAGCCGCACATCGGGCTCTTCCCCTCGCTGCTCTGTCGTGCCTGACTGCTACGTGAGCCCCACTGCGTGGGCTCGGGCGTAGTGCCCCGTGAGACCCCCAGCATCCCCAGCACAGCAGGTCCCGTGCCAGCGATGCTCTCCTTTCCTGCCTGCTGCCTCCCTTTCCCCTTTGTCTTTCTTGTATCCAGCAGTAATGAGAGATGACGCCACCTAATTGGCTGGGCAAGGAGTTTATCACGGCTTTAATTTCACACTTCAGCAGGCCTCGGCTGGGGGAAACAGAGCCGTTCCTGGGGCAGGGAGCCTAGCTGCCGCTTTGCTTCCCTCTGCCCTGGGGGCTGCTCGAGGGCCTGGCCTGTGGCCACTGTTGGCTTGGTACCGAACATCAGGGAAGGTCGTGGGGTTGGCTGTACCTTGCTTGGGCAGGCTAAGAGCTAAGAACCTGCCGAGTTTCCCCACTGTAGGGGGAAAGCTGTGGGTTAATGCTGGCTGAATCCACGTACAGGAGGCGCGTAAAACCTCGCTGCTCCGATGCGCTGACCCGGTGAGCTGAGATTCTCTGGCTCATTGCACATGTAGTCTAGCTGGAAAGGACTTCAGTGCCATGGCAGAACTTAGGGAGAGGGGAAGACATAACATGGTGTTTGATCACAGCCCTCCTTGGGGAATTTCAGGTTGATGTCCCTCTGGGAAAAGATCTTAAATAATTCTCTGTGTAATGCCAAATCCCAGCCTTTGATCACTCAATAAAAAGGGCCAGGTTTTCCTTCCCCCGCTTCCCCTTTAAGAAGCCTTTGATATCAGCAACATCTCTCTCTTGCTGCTGGAGCTCCGAGCATCTTATGGAGAGGCAACCAGGCTAGGGACAGAGTTTATATATTGTTAAGAATATCTGCCTAACTGAACTTCAAATTAAACCCAAACCCCATCCCTTCCTCTGCTCTGGTTTCCATGTTTATAGCCATGCCCTTCCTCCTGTGCATGGCTATTAGCTGCCTGATCACCAGGTAGCCTGCAGGGCACTGGCAGCTGCAGGATCCTTGCTTTTGCTCCTGCGGTGATGCTGTAGAGAGGAAGACCTCAGGCCACTTGCTAAAGCATCCCTTTGCAGTTTTCATTATGTAGGCTTAGCACAGTCTTGTGACAGCGCTGGGAGAATCTGCTTTCTCCAAGGGAGAGGGATCTTCTCCATGGTCCAGGCACAAGCATCCTAATATATGTGGACCCAGGATTCTGGGGTTGCCTGTGCTGAAGAGGTTGAATCCGCTGTGATTTGGATGGGCCTGTGTAGCTGTGGGCTGCTTCCCCTGTCTGGGGCACAGCCTTGTGTCAGGGAGAGGGCTTTAGCCCCATCCCCTCTGCTTTCCCCTAACTCTGCCCTGCTGGACGTGAGCCCTTTCTCATCATGATCTTCCTTCGCTCCAGAGTGTGGCTCAGGGGGCTCGGGCTCCGGCGATGGTAGTGAGTGTGAACAGGACCGGTGCCGGCAGTACGGGGGCTGGTGGGACGAGGATACAGAGGATGACCGCTGTGTGTGCGACTTCACCTGCCTGGCAGTGCCACGCAATCCGGTAAGCACGCTGCGCGGTTCCGAGCTGCCCGCCGCAGTCCTCGCTCCCCTCCTCTCTTCTCCCTGGTGGCCTTCCCGCATGCTTCCTGGGCAGGAGAGGGCATCCCATGGATAGGGAACCTGCCTTCCTGTGCCAGGGACTGCCCTGAGCGGTTCCCCTCCCTGTCCTGGCAGGTGTGTGGCTCTGATGGTGTGACCTACACCAACGAGTGTGAGCTGAAGAAGACACGGTGTGAAAAACGCCAGGATCTCTATGTCACTAGCCAAGGAGCCTGCCGCGGTGAGTCCCCCGGAGGCAGCCAGCCCCCCAGGCTGACACAAGCTGTGTGCGCTGGTCCCCAGCCTGGTGCCCTGCAGTACCATCTGCCCTTTCCCTCGGGCTAAGCAAGGAAGTGCTCACTAAGGACACAGCAATGTCTTGGTGTTGGTTTGCTGATCCCCGCCACATCATTCCTGTTTCGTGCCCCATGCTTTCCCTGGCCAAGGGTAGGACCTCACCTCATCACCTGTTCCCAGCACCTCTGCTAGGACCACGTGCTTTTGCAGGAATGCTGCAAGCTGCTCGATCCATACGTTGGCAATACTGTCCCGCGGGAGCCTGCGTGCCAAAGATAACCCGTACCTCTCTGCCTTCCTCTGCAGCCCTTGCCACGACCCCGCCACCTCTCCTGGTTGTGCACTGCAGCCAGACCATCTACGGATGCTGCCCAGACAACATGACCTTGGCGCTCGGAGTGGGTGCAGCTGGATGCCCGAGTGAGTGAATATTGTGTTCCCACCTGGGGGAGCGTGAAGGACCTTCAAGGATGGCTGGAAGGCAGGAGAGAGCAGGTGGAGGGGGGACTTGGGGTCCCATCCCAGGAGAAACAAAGGAAGGTAGACCTTCCCCATTCCTTAACTAACTAGTGACCTCCCAGGCTCAAAACGCCGCCATTTATCGCCAGCTCCAGGCTCACAGCATGCACACATGGGGATGTGCATGCAAGCTTCGCCTTCTATACCTATTAGCGATGCTCTTGTCCTTTCAAAAGCCCTGAGTTGACTTCCAGGTCTAAGTCCCTCTGAAATGCAGGAAGACAGCATGGTGGCTCAGAACTCGTCTGGTGCTGAGTCCGTGCTGGACCCCCCAGAAGGTGCCCCTAGGGCTAGACCGTGCCCTCTGTGCCTTCAACCCATTGGTACAGGCTTAGGGCTTTTCACCGGCCTGAGTGACAAAAATATTGCTTGTATCTTTGCACTGCAGGCTGAGGTGGAAGAGAGCTTTCGGGTTCACCTAGGGACCTTCTGCAGGCCACCCCAGGACCAGTGACTAGTGGGTGACTGCACTGTGCAGGAAGCTGAGCTAGCAAATATTTCATCAATATTTATTAAATAATTATCAGAGTCAGCACTTTAGCAGAAGGTGCATTTTGAAAGGCATTAGCAAACTCTGAACAGCTGAGGCTGTGACCACCTGTTAGGGAAACACATTACCCTGCGGAGACATGATTCACGCCGTGCTTGGGCCTGGCTAATGCCTGCTTGATGAGGATGTAGTGCTGTTTAATGTGCCGTATAATTTAAAAAGCAGCAGCGTTCAGAGAATGTCCAGAGATCTCCTGTCAGGGGGTGCGTGGGGTGGGCTGCGGGCCGAGGTGGGCGCTGGACGAGTAGACACATGGTGGTGTGGTGTGTGCTGGCCAAGAGGGGCTAGCAGAGCAGAGAGGAGCTGGTCAGAGTGATGCTAGGGGAGGACAGAAGCCTTTGGCTTTCAGCATCGCCCTGCCAGTGGCGGTTGGGAGTCATGTTCCTCTGCGTCTCTGATGGAAGTCCTGTCCCCTGCCCTCCAATCCATGGACACAGCTTCCCAACTGACTGGGATTCAGTATCCCATCGTTTTCTATCCCACCTGTGTCCCTGTGCTGGTAGCAAGCATACATCAGGAGGTAATTACCACTTAACCAGTAGCTTGAAGCCCCTAGGGCAGATGTATCCATTGCTGCCTGTTCTGGACGTGCCATTTTTCTGGCAGTCTGGGGATGTGTGCGTGCACCCTACTTGCTGCTCCCGAGGTCTCCCTTTCTCTCCAGCTCTGCCCCATGTCCTCTTTCTACTGCTCCCTGTGGATAAAGGGAGCGTCTCTCTGTCTATCTTTGGATCATTTCCCTCCATCAAGTTCCTAATTAATGAATTAATGATAAACTTCTAATAGCTTCCTCCCCGTTTGATGTTAATGAGAGAGGAGTTCTTGATGACAGCAAAGCGAGCGGGTTAATCCCTGAAGGTTTAGCTCCCCCTTGTAGCTGAGGCAGAGGAGAATTGTTGAGACCAGCTGGTGAAACCTCCTCCTGCCCAGCGTGAGACCACGTTCCTGCCCCGGCTGAGCAGCTCGCTGGCTCCGCAGTCGGTCCCTCCACCCTGATGCAGCCCCCAGCGTCCCCCCTTCTCCTTGGCCGGGACTCAGCCTCACGCTCTCTTTTTCTCTCTGGCTCCCAGGCACCTGCCAGTGCAACCCCTATGGCTCCTACGGGGGAGCCTGCAACCCCGCAACGGGGCAGTGCTCCTGCAAGCCAGGCGTGGGGGGCCTGAAATGCGACCGCTGCGAGCCCGGCTTCTGGAACTTCCGCGGCATCGTCACCGACAGCAAGAGCGGCTGCACGCGTGAGTGTGGGCACGGCTGGGTCCTCGCCCCTCGTCCCGTGCAACTCTCTGCTGGCACGGCTCCCTGGCCTGCTCTGGGGGGGCTCAAGGCATGGCAGGGTGGCGTGCTATTTAAAAAAAATGAGCCCTAACGTTGGTCCTGTTGTAAGTCACCTCCGGTGGCTGTTTTTGCAGAGCTTGATGACTTGCTCCGTGCAAGAGAGACAGGGTGGCCTGAAGCGTTGCACGGGTGCTGTTGCTCCTCCGTGGTGCACCTTGGCTAGGAGACAGCGTCTCCTTTCGTGGGCCTGCTCCCTGGCCAGATATTCTGCAGGGCTGCTGGAGCCCAGCAGGAATGAGCCCTGGTGTCCTGCATGTGGTAGGGCAGGCAGGTGCAAAGGAATGGGTTTGAAGCGGAAGGAACGGGGCGGTATTTTTGCCCGTTGATGCTGACCCCAGCAGGAATAGCTATGGGAAAACAGCAGTAAACGAACAGAAAAAAAGCCCTCTTTATTTCAAGCTGCATTGGAGACCCACCCAAGAAATCCAGTAAGTGCCGACTAGGCAGAGGCCAGAACAGCCAGGGGGAAGAGGAATTATTGGGAGGGGATTGCAAACAAGAGAGAATATGATTCTACCCATCTCTCACTGAAATCACAGATAGCTGTCCGCTGTGCGGTAGATACATCTCAGGCTCCCATGTGGCGTAAGCCCCTGGCCGAGGGACTGAATCCAAGTGCCCTGCTCAGAGGTAGCAAGCTCCAGCTGGAGACACCATTGTGCAGCTGAAGGGTAGGAAAGATGCTTTGTGCTTCGGAGAGACAACAGGCAGGCAGACTCCTGGGTTCCTCTCACAGCTCCAGGAAGGAGTGCTTGTCTAAACGCTGGCATGTCAGGATTCAGTAGGTGCAGGTCAGAGCCAGAAAGCTTAAATTGGAAATAGGATGTCAGCTTTGTAACAGCAAAGGCATCACGCTGCTGAAATGTCTTCCCAAGTCTGTACTTAATTCACTCTCACCTGTAGTCTTTAAATCAGAGTGGGGTCTCCCTCTAAAAGCAGAATCGCAAATGTCAGTAGGTAAAATACTCTGGCCTCAAGCTAGACAGGCACCAACGGCCACTATCTCTTCTACCACCCCTCTCCTTTATCTTGCTCCAGAGAGAGGCAGAAGGTCTCCTGGGATGGGCGAACATTCCTATGGGAGCCATGTAAATCTTTAGTGCTGATGGGAATGTGGGTCTGTGGGGCAGATGTGGGGTCACAAGCCATAAGACCATGGTCAGAGGATAGCAGTTCCCGCAGCTGGTGTGGGGTCAGTAAGTAACGAGTAGCAGTGAGCATTGGGATCCTCCCCTGGACCCTTCTCCGCACTCTTCTCTTGGGTCGTTGGGGGACCTGAGTGAGTCTGGCTCCACAAATCCACCAGCAAAACAGTGTCTTTTGTCCCTTCTTGCCCAGCCTGTAACTGCGACCCGGTGGGTTCAGTGCGTGATGACTGTGAGCAGATGACTGGACTGTGCTCCTGCAAGACTGGTATCACTGGCATGAAATGCAACCAGTGCCCCAATGGCAGCAAGCTGGGCATGACCGGCTGTGAGAAAGGTGAGGGAGCCGCACGCCAGAGGGATTGCGTGGGGCACCGAGAAATGGGTGCTTGGGTACTGCTGAAGGGCCACACATAGGCCCATGAAAGAAATGCGTTCCTCCTACCTTGCGTGCTTGTGCTTTAGAGGAAAGGGGCCCTGGTCTCCATTCCTGGCTGGATTCCTGTTATCTGTGCACTCATGCCACAGCACGAGAGACTGTTTCTTTTTTTGGTGAAACTCTGTCTTGTCCGCTGGTCTGAACTGCTCTGGCGAGTCTGTGGGAGAGCTAAGACCCGCTGGGAGGAGAGAGGGATTTTGATTCAGCATAGCCTGTTTCTGTGTGATCGGTATGTGCTTTGTTGGTCATCTCTTCCCCCTTCTCTCCCTACCCCAGACCCGTCAGCCCCAAAATCCTGCGAGGAAATGAGCTGCGAGTTTGGGGCCTCGTGCGTGGAAGTCAACGGCTTTGCCCACTGCGAGTGCCCATCCCCTCTCTGCTCAGAGGCCAACATGACCAAGGTTTGTGGGAGAGGCAGCCATGGGGGGCTGAGTGGCGTGGGGGGGACATGTGGCTAGCTCGGCTGCGTTGGGCCAGTGCACGCAGCGCAGGGGTCTGATGGCTCTTCGCCCCCGCAAGAAGCAGGCAGGCAAGTTCAGTCACTGTCTTCGGTGCGTGGGGAAAGGTGACGTGCGAGTCAGAGATGTCTCCCAGCAGAGCTGGGTGCTCCATGCCCCATCTGGCACCTCTGAGCTGCTCAGCTCCGGGGCTTCCGCAGCCCGCCCTCCGGTCCCTCTGTCCAGACCGTTGCCTCTTTGCCTCAGAGGGACTCCTGCGAAGCCTCTGCTTCCAGCATTTAAGAGACCGGTTTATTTTGCCCAGGGCTTGGAGGAGGACAGAGGTGCAGCTCACATTTCTCCTCTGTCTCCCAGGTGTGTGGCTCCGATGGTGTCACTTACGGGGACCAGTGCCAGCTGAAGACCATCGCCTGCCGGCAGGGACAGGTCATCACAGTGAAGCATGTGGGGCAGTGCCACGGTGAGTGTCTGCTGCTCTCGGTGCTGGGGCAGTGCCAACCCTCTGGCCTGATACTGGATCCAGGTCTGGCTGCCTCCCTCTGTGGTTCCTCGCTGTGCCGTGACTCTTCATGGCGCAGCAGATGCACTGCCCGGGGCGGGTGCCTGAGGGTTTGCAACATGCATCCCAGTGTCACAGGCAGCCTTTCCCAGACCTGCCCCTCCTCACCTACCCTGTCTTGCTGCTCCTTTCAGAGTCCATCACTCACACAAGCCACACCTCACCACCCACACCACTGCCCACGCTGCCCTTGGACAAGTTAATTCTTCCTCCGCCACTGTGGCTCACCACCCGGGCTCCGGAACCCACCGAGCTGGCTACCAGCTCCCTGCTGTTGGAAGCCAAGCCTACTGAAAGAGATCACCCTACAACAAGGCGCATCACGACTGCCAGACCAGCCACTACGCCGTGGATGACCCATGGGGTGTATAAGACCACCGTCCGCCCGCTCTCCACCGCACCAGTGGTCCTGGCCACCACCCAGCCTGCCTACGTTGAATCAGGGAGTGCAGAAGGCAGCGGAGACCAAGAGATGGGCATCAGCGGAGACCAGGAATCTAGTGGGGCAGGCTCTGCCGGTGAGTGTGCGCTTCTTAGGCTTGGCATGTTGGTTGTGAGCTAAACCGTACCCTGTCCCTCTCAACGAAACGAAGTTGTGTCTCGGCCTTATTCTCTGACACGGAGGTGAGGTCTTACCTTCTGCTGGTGAATGCTCCTCTTAATGCCCTGCAGGGGAAGAGGAGGTGGAGGAAAGCCAGGTAACTTCTACCCCAGCCATCGAGAGAGCGACGTGTTACAACACCCCGCTGGGATGCTGCTCTGATGGCAAGACTGCGGCTGCTGATGCAGAAGGCAGCAACTGTCCGGGTGAGTTTGTCCTCGGGGCTGGGCTCTGGGCTCCCTTGCCGTGGTCAGGAGTCAGCCTGAGCTCTTGCAGGGTGCAGGAGAGGGAGAGATGGCGGAGAGAGCAGCATGGTGCTGTGCTTGCTCGGCTGGCAGTGAACGTGGTTCCTGCGTCCAGTCTTGGGGGCTGGTGTGTCCCTGAGGGGGTCGTCCATGGGGACGTGCCGAGCCATGGTAGCTGGCAGACGTTGTGCCCACCTGCCACAGCCCCCAGCAGCCAGCCCTGGTGCTTGGGTGGGTGCTGCTGTTGACATGGGGAGCCAGGGCAGTCTGCAGTTTTCTTCGCTTAGGTGACCACTTTCTTCCTTGACTGCTACAGCCTTAAAACTTTGACCAGCGTTTTGCCCAGGCTTCTGGAGAGCTCATGGCTGGCACTAGAGGGAACAAGGGAATTTCTTGGATTCCCATTTTATCTGTGTCAATGGCTGTAAAGGGAGTTGGGCTGACCAGGACCAGTTTGGTGCCAGGGCAGGCGGGGAGAGCAGCTGTAGCCCCAGCGTCCCTGCTGGGCTTCCTGGGGAGTCTGATTCACGCTGTGGTTCCCAGAGGTGCGCGCTGCTTTCATGACCTAGGCGGGATCCATCTTGCCTGTCCCTTTTCACACTGTCCATGTTGAGGAAACACAGAGCCACCTGCGCTCGGTCAGAGTATTGGTTGCCCTGTACTTACGTCCTCGTTACCCTAAAAATTGTTGCTCTGGGGCCATCTCCCAGATGTTTCCTCACTGGTCACTGTGGTTCTTCTTAACTGTCCCTGTTCCTTGGGGTTTCCAGCAGGACATCCCCTGTTCCTCTGGACACCCCATTCCCCTTTTAACCCACAAAAGGACAGCTGCTGGGAACCTCCCGTATGGTTACCCGCAGCGGGGATCTTTCTATAGCTGCCTCTGCACTCCCACAGCTCCCCTGGAAGGGAACCACACCTTGGGTTCCTGTTGCACTTTTGGTCTGCTTTTGCAAGGCTGGCCACAGCCTGTTAGCTGGCAGGGCCTCTACTTCCCTCGCCCAGCACAGGTCTTCTCCTTGCCCAGAGTCCACATTTCACCCTCTTCTGCCCCTATTTGCATGCACGTGTCTGATCCTGCCGTATTGACTATGTGCTGCTCTGGCTAACGTCTTTCTCTTGTTACTCAGCCGGTGCAGGGGGGCTGCTATCCGGGCCGGAGCTCAGAGGAAACCGTATGGTAAAAGCTGCCATCTCCAGCCTGGTCTTTGCCATCTGCTCCAGCACCCTCTGATACTAATCCTCCATGGCGCTCTCCCAGACCCATCCAGACTAACCCCAACACTGGCACTACCCACACACTGCCATCACCCTTTCCCCCCAGGGACTCGAACGCTCCTTGCGGCTGTCAGCCACATGCCTGTCCCCTGCCCTCAAGCCGACTAAAGGCATTTGTCTTGTTTACCCTCCCTCCCATAGCTACCAAAGTCTTCCAAGGAGTCCTCATCTTGGAGGAGGTGGAAGGCCAGGAGCTGTTCTACACACCTGAGATGGCTGACCCCAAGTCAGAGCTCTTTGGGGAGACGGCCAGGAGCATTGAGAGTGCGGTGAGTTCTTTGCACTTGATCTAGGGTCTGTCTAGGGCTTTTCTGGCCTCGGCAGAAGAAGAGAGGACCCTGCCCACCTCTGTCTGTCCTGTGGTGGACAGACGACTAAACCCCAACCGTTCACTTCCAGAAACGCAGTCGTCCCCTTCTCAAGCGAGCAGGCTCTCTCCGCGCCGCTGCTAATAAGCCGGCTGGTCTGTTCAAGTAGCTGGCTTCCCATGCGGAGCCAGCCTGCGGCATCCTTGCCTGCTTGTGTCCGCTTGGCCTCTGAGATGCCAGCGCTCTGCAGGAAGGCTGCCCCGCTGAAACAGGGACCGAGAGCTGTCTGCTTTCTGAGCACTGCTCCCCAGGTGCATGTTACGGTCCCCTGTGCCACCACCACCCTCTGTAGCTGCAGACGCTCTTGTTGTCCCGACCGTGGGGACCACTGTGGGTTTCCTCCTGCTTCGCCTTCTTGTTCGTGATGGTTTCTGGGGAGGCTGTGGCCTGTCATTGCTGTCTGTTAAATGGGAGCACAGAGACCTGTCTGCAAAAGGTGTTGAGTGCCTTGGAGGAGCATTGCTCCATGTTACGGGTTTGGGTTTGTTTTTTTTTGAGATGGGCTTAACCTCCTAAAGTTAGGAGTGAACGTGACTTACCACCAGGGCCAGCACTTTTGTGGGGTGGGCAGTTAAGATGTAAGGAGATGATGCACCGGTTCTAAGAGGTACGCTCTGTGAATTTGTCCAATCTCTCTTTAATCTATGAGTGTTATTAGCCTCTACTATATGCTGTGTCAGTGGGTTCCATACTTTGTTATGTGCTGGGTCAAAAATTATCCTTTTTTCAGCTTGATCTTGGTGGTAGGGCTGTTTAGACAAGAGGTTCTGCCTTAACGCCTGGATTTCCCAAAGTGTCCTTATCTCCATGAAAAGCCCTTAGACAAAAACGTGTCCCAAACCCCTTTGCCCCTCCAGTTCAGCTACACAACTTGGGATGCTGCTTGTGTAAATCCAGTCTCCCACTTCCAAGGAGAACCCCCCTGCATTGCCAGCTCTTGGAGTAGGCGGACTTTGCGTGGCAATGTGTACATATGGGTATGCCAAGGAAGCGCTGGGTGGGGTAGCAACTTTATACTGTAGCCTGCAGTGTGGCACAGCAAATACAAAGCATCTTTGCGAGGAGATTAACATATTTAGAGCTGGTTCCAAGCTGCATTTAGAAGTTGGCAAGCCCTCAGTACCATCATATAAGCAGATGTGTGCCTGGCATATGGACCATATGGTTCATGCAGTTCTGAATCACAATAGCAATATTTCCCAATACAACAGTGGCTTCTATCTGAGGGTGCAAACATGCGCACAAAAGCTTCATTCACTGCTTCATCCGTTCTCCCCCTCGAGAAGGCAAGAGACTTTGCTGGTTTCTGTTTTCCCAGGCTGGTTGAAACGAAGGCATAGCACCGGCCGTCTGCGGCTGGGCTGAGAGTTCCTGCCACAGCCCTGTGCTGCAGAGACCTGTTGTCCCTGTGCAACCTACCTGCGAATGCCCATGGATGTGATGTGCTCCTTTACCCCTCCGAGGTCGCTATGCCCAAAATTATAGGGGGAGGCTATGCCATGGGACCATTAGTCAGTTAATTACTTTCTTCTCTCTTTGCCTTGAAGCTGAGGGAAGGAAGCAGTGGCCTCTAGCTGTGATGACTGCTGCCCAGCGCAAGGCTGGACAGATAGCTAGCAGGGGTGTTAAAGCCCTGCCTTGCTGTAAGACTTGGACTGTCACTGTCTCCTTCATGTGATTTCAGACAAATCCTGCAATGTCTGAAAGCCAAATTTTAAAAGGCAGTCAGGTACTTAAAGATGCAGAATGGTGCCATATGGGATTTTCCAAAGTGCCTAAGCAGGTTTACACAGCTTTAGAAGAGATCAGTGAGACTTAGATGCCACACAAAAGAAAATCCCTATATGAACTGCAAGGTGTCTCTGGTCTGGCTCTGTTCCACTCTTCTTCACGGGTACAATGGGGATAGCTCGCTTTCCCCACGCTGTTTCTGGATCCTGTTCTTACCTTTGACTGCAGGCCATAAAGAATAGGGACCATCTGAAACTGTCACCCTACACAACAAAGCCCTGTTCTCTGCATGTCTCAGTGGGATGGCTTGCAAAGGTTTGGATGCAAACCCCTGTGGGCTGAAACCAAGGAGACTTGCTGAGAGTCAAGATCTTTTATTGAAATGACCTATGTCCTAAGATCTCCCCCTTAATCAGTTTGTTTATCTTTCCTCCTGCACCTCCGACCAACTAGCTGGATGAGCTTTTCCGCAATTCTGACGTTAAGAAGGATTTCAAGAGCATCCGTGTCCGAGACCTGGGGCAGAGCAGCGCTGTCCGTGTCATCGTGGAGTCCCACTTTGACCCAGGTAAGAACCCTCACGGTGCTGATTCACGGTGGCATCACCATCTGCCTGAGGATGGAGCAGGCACTTCCAGTCAGGCTGCCAGCCTGAGAAACATGCATGCAGCAAGGAGCATGAAAGAACCTTATTAAAATTTGCCAGGGCTGTGTCTTCGGTCCAGCAAAATCAACAGATGCCGGGAGGAGGTGCACCCTAAGCTGGTGCCTGGAAGGCTGGAAGCGTTCTCCTAGGGAAAGGAATGATTCGGATGCGTTGCGGGGAGGTCATGAGAGGGAAACTTCTAGGTGGGCCCTGCATCTTCACTCTTGCCTTTCTGTTTTCTCCTCCTGGCTACCATCAGCCACTTCCTACACGGCAGCTGATGTCCAAGGGGCCCTGCTGAAGCAGATCAGAGCTTCCAAGAAGAAAACCATCCTGGTGAAGAAGCCCCAGCAGGAGCATGTCAAATTCATGGACTTTGGTGAGCCCCCTCTGTCTGCAGGCAGTCCCCCTCTCTCAGTTTAGGCTTTCAAATGGGCAGGCTGGCTCTTCTGGTCTTGCCAGGGCCTTTCATCTCTAGCATTAACCTGTCAAATGCTCCCCCAGACAGTGCCCTCCAGAGCCAGGGCCCAGAGGTTAGTCCGTGTGCCCGGACTTGTTCTCAACTCAGGAAGGCCATAACGGGGCGTAAAATTGCTCCTCTCTTCCACAGCACATGGCACATGGCGATGTGACACTGCCCACGGACCTGGAAAGTGAGCCCTTGCTGGTACTCGTGAAGGGGTGGCCAGGCTAGCCCACACGATCTCATGCTGATAAACCTGAAACGCTGATTTTTCTAGGAAAGAAAGGCGTATGGCCGCACCGGGCACGCAGCTCTGCCTGGGAGCATGGCTGTCCCCGTGCCAGGGTGGGAGGGCTTCTTTTTGGGTGTGCAGTAGCCTGAGAGTAAGCTTCTTTGCTGGCATCTCACCCCAAAAGTCCGAGCGGCTTTCCCTGCCCCCAGAGAGGGTTGCAAAGCACCAGCCTCCACCTGCATTTTGCTGTGTTCCAGACTGGATCCCCAGGCTCTTCACCACCACCGTGACCACAACCACGGCCACCACCGTGGCACCCGCCACCACCCGCAGGTACACGACGGCTGCCGCTGCCACCGCGGTCCACGTCTCGCGCCCGGGTGCCATGGGCCGACCCAGCACCAAGACGGCAGGAGCTGTCAGCACCAAGAGACCCACCTCCACCCTCCCTGCCACCACCCGGCGAAAGCCCACCCGCCAGCCCCCCGCCACGAAGAAACCCTCGCGGCCCTGCGACTCTCACCCCTGCCTGCACGGCGGCACCTGCGAGGATGACGGCAAGGAGTTCACCTGCAGCTGCCCGGCAGGCAAAGGGGGAGCCGTCTGCGAGAAACGTACGTGCTCTCCGACCCATGTCTGTCCCTACTGCGGCAAACTGCGTTGACTTGCACGGGGATGGACGTGCAAACCCAGCCCCGTAACTAGCACTGGCACCACACGTGTGCCAGGCAGGACGCACCGCAGGGCTCAATTTGAGCGGCTTTCTTAACTCGGCCAAGAACAGGTTGTACGTGCACTATGCATTGTAAGAGGCAAGCACGACAAGGCTGCAGGGTAAGAAGGTGCCAGGAGCAATTTCTTCCTGGCTCCGCTTCTGATATACCAGCACCCCGAACCATGGGGATTGTGAGCTGCTGCTTTTTTATCTCCGCTCACGGTATTGTCACTCACAGCTCCTGCAGCTAGGGACTGCTAGTTAGTGTAACAGAGAGACAGGTACTAACTGTCCTCTCGAACGCCAGGAGATGTGTGCTGATAATTCAGGCTGTATTGCCTGGTGCTCGTGGCTGCTTAGCGAACAGCTGCAGACTGGCAGCGTGCTTAACCAGAGTGGCTGTTATTTACTGTGAGTTCTCACTGGCAGTTTGGTGTCACGCCGGGGGCTCTGGGTGGTTGTGAGTGCTTATTCCTGAAAAGCTTTGTCCCTAAAGCTATAAGCTGGAGCGCTCAAAGCTGCTACTGGATGTGGGTGTCCAGCCCCGTTAGTTTTAATAGGGCTTGGCCTTCCAGATCCCTTGGAAAATCTCAGCTGCAATAAATAAAAGCCTGGAGTGATGAATGTAAACCTGTCATGTGGGATTCTGGGAGGACAGATAAAAATTATCTAAGGAGCAGGGAAGTTGAGTTACGAGGAACTGTGTGTACAGCAGAGCTCAGCTGACGGCACAGGGGATGTGATAGCTGGGCATGGAAAGGACCGACAGCGCTGGTCCTTACCTGGGGGGAGCTGATTGGGACACCACTGAACCTAAGTGCTGGGGGAGCAATACCACAGATCTCTAAAGCCTGGGAGAAGTCTTTGGAGGGCATGCCATCACGAGGGGAGTGGGTTGCTACCAGTATGAGTGTCTGGGAGGCAGTGATGGGATAATTGCAGAGGAGCATGGGCCCAGGGGAGAGAGCGAGCTTCTTTCTGCCATTTCGCAAGAGCTCTCTTTGTTTGTACAGGTAGGAAAATGTTCACAGGTTCATGTCAGGCCTTTATCTGCTCTCTATCCTTCTGTTCCCTCCTCTACTTCATCCCCTCTTCCTTTCTCTACCCCCCCCGCCCTCCTCCCCCGGCTCTTGCAGCTATCAGGTACTTCATCCCCAGCTTTGGTGGCAAGTCCTACCTGGCCTTCAAGATGATGAAGGCGTACCACACCGTGCGCATCGCCATGGAGTTCAGGACCGTGGAGCTCAGCGGGCTGCTGCTCTACAACGGGCAGAACCGTGGCAAAGACTTCATTTCCCTGGCACTGGTTGGTGGCTTCGTGGAGCTCAGGTGGGTGCCCTTCCCCTCAGCCCTGCGCAGTATGGGGGAAAGCGGAGCAGCCGCTCTTGCCAGAATGGTCCTTGCACAACACCGTGAGGGTGCTGGGCTCAAACTTGAAGGCTAAGAAACTGTAGCATCAAATGGACAGCAAGAGGAGCATTTTTTCCAATCTAATAGGAATACTAAGGGGACTCCTTCCCTGTGGCACTTTGTAATGAAGTTAATTCTCATTTCGGTTTGAATTTTGAGAAGCTAAAAGGTGTTGGTTTTTTGAGCAAGTGAGAGGTCTTGTTTTGGCGCTGGTTTTGTACTGGAGAAAGCAACGCAGGGGAAGAAAGAAAGGGAGAAAGGCCCCAGAAATCGGAGCTGAAATGATTTTTCCAGTTCCAAAAGCCAAAGGCGCAGATTCGGAATGAGGTGAGGTGGAGGGCAGCTCTCTGGAGACTGCAAAGTCCAGACGAGTTCTCAGGCAGTCAGTCCCGATGCTCAGCGGGGGACAGCTGTGTGCTCCGAGTGCAGTCTGGTCCAGAGCTGGGGAGGGAGGTGGGCTCCCCAGTGCTCCCAGCTTCTCCCTGGGATGCGGCAGCCCCCGTACCCTGGCACAGATGTCACCTTTCTGCAGGGTGGCACGGACACAAGCCTCCCCCTCTTCTACTCCAGGTTTAACACCGGCTCCGGCACGGGAATCATCACCAGCAAGGTCCGCGTTGAGCCTGGCAAGTGGCACCAGTTAGTGGTGAACCGCAACCGCCGCAGCGGCATGCTGTCTGTCGACGGGGAACCCCACGTCAGCGGGGAGAGCCCGACGGGCACCGACGGGCTCAACCTCGACACAGACCTCTTCATCGGGGGAGCGCCGGAGGACCAAATGGCTGCGTGAGTGCGGGCGCTGGACCGCTGTCCTGGGTGTCGTGGCATCTGCTGCGGGCAGAGCATCGGTGGCTGCAGCCCTCTGCCTGCTAGCGGGCTCCAGGCGGTGGCTGGAGGGTCGTTGGGGATTGGGGCTTCTCTGGGCCTTGGGGGGGCCTCTTAACGCCTCGCTGGGGAGCACAGCCTGACCCAGATGCTTGGAGATCCTCTGCGTTTTTGTCCTCGGGGACAAAACTCCCACCCACTTTGTCTTCTGTCCCCTCAGGGTGGCAGATCGTACCGCGGCTACAACCGGCCTGAAGGGCTGCATCCGCCTCCTGGACGTGAACAACCAGATGTACGACCTGCGGGAGAAAGGCAGCGATGTGCTGTATGGCAGCGGGGTGGGCGAGTGCGGCAACGACCCCTGTCATCCCAACCCCTGCCACCATGGTGGCATCTGCCACGTCAAGGAGGCAGAGATGTTCCACTGCGAGTGTCTCTACACCTACACCGGTACGGGGAGGGGGCTGCGGACAGAGCGTTGCTGGGGTTTCTCATCCCGCTGGCTGGCCCTGAGGGATCCCAGAGCCTCTGGGGCTCGTGTTAGGAGCTACAGTGGGAAGGGAGGCGGTGTGGGTTAGAGGGAGAAGTGTAGGATGAAGCCGCATGCAGCGAAGTCGGTAAATTTAAAATGTAGACCTGTTCATATGCACATAAGGCAAGGGCCAGGATCTGTTTGTTCTCATGCACAAAAAAAATTTCGCCTTGCATTTTAGGGGCGTAGTCTGGCAAGGGTATCATCTGCCATTTGCGGGGTCCACTGCGGGGGGCTTCTAGGGTCATGAGAACCTGAGAGGGGAGAAAAAGGCTGGCAGGGCATCAGGAGACATCAGAGACATTTGCGTCTGGCCAAATCGTTCCTGATGGCCGTCGGTTTGAGAGGCTGATGTGACAGGCTGCCTTTTCTGCCGCAGGCCCGACGTGCGCTGACGAGAGGAATCCCTGCGACCCTACGCCCTGCCACGTCTCTGCCACCTGCCTGGTGCTGCCGGAGGGAGGTGCCTTGTGCGCCTGTCCCATGGGTCGGGAAGGAGACTTCTGCGAGCTAGGTGGGACGGGAGCCCGCAGAGGAGCGGGTCTGGGGAAGGGGGTGGAACTGAAGGTGCTGATTTCCCCAGCCTGGGTGGCCAGGAGGCTTTGCCTGCTGTGGCTCTGGGGCACTGGCTGAAGCTGCTCTGCCTCCTCTTCCTCACCATTCCCTCGTTTGTGCCCAGTGACGGAGCAGGACCACACCATGCCCTTCCTCCCGGAGTTCAATGGCTTCTCCTACCTGGAGCTGAACGGGCTGCAGACCTTCGTTCCTGACCTGCAGTAAGTGCCAGGGAACGGGAGAGGGGCAGGTGAGCGCATCACCTGTGTGGCTGACTTGGGGGAGAGAACTTGTGCTCTGAGCCTCGCCTGTCACACGCTGGCTCTCCCTGGAGGTTGTCCCTTTCGCCTGCTGGTGGTTTTGTCCGCAGGGACTGGCATCGCCAGAATCCCTGCAGCCAGACTGAGCCGGCACTGTGCCCTGGGTGCTTGGTGTTGCAACAGGCTGGGTAAACAGGCACTGCGGGGCAGCACCCTGAACACGGCAGATGTATCTCGTACCTGGCAAGGGTGCCTTACAGGGGTGGCATCTCTCTGCCATATGTGTAGTCCCAGGCAGGCAGAGGTCTTCCAAGGGCTTGGCACACGGGGGCAGAGGAAGAGAGCGTGTGGGCAGGTGGACCGGAGGGTATCTGTAATCCGTCTCTCCTCAGGGACAAAATGTCCATGGAAGTTGTGTTCCTGGCCAAGAACCCCAGCGGCATGATCTTCTACAACGGCCAGAAGACAGACGGCAAAGGGGACTTTGTCTCTCTGGCCTTACACGATGGCTTCCTGGAGTACAGATACGACCTGGGCAAAGGGGCAGCTGTGCTCAGGTAGGGTAGGCTGTGGGCTGGGAAACTGCTCGTCAGGGCGGTGGTGGCAACAGAAGCGTGGAGGGTCAGTGGTGGCTTTCAGCGTCCAGCGCTGGCTTTGAGCTCCCCTCCCCAGAAAACCATAAGGAAGCATGGGGGGAACAGGCTCCCTAGCAGCCTCAGCTGTGTGCAGGAATGGCTCTTGGTCGGCTGTCCCTCTGCGCCTCTTTCCCAGGCTAATGCTGGGCTGTCTGTGAGCTGGGGCAGCCCAAGCTGGTCAAGCTGCAGTGGCCTGGGCAGCCCAGGCTGGTCACAGGAGGTTTAGAGCACTGTGTTTGCAGGTGGTGATGGCAGAGCTCTCACCCGTGTGTCTTCTCCTCCCTTCTCACCACCAGGAGCAAAGAGCCAGTTCCCCTCAACACGTGGATAAGTGTCTTGTTGGAGAGGAATGGGCGCAAAGGGGTAATGAGGATCAATAACGGCGAGAGGGTGATGGGAGAGTCACCGGTAAGTTGATGGGCCGGGGAGAGCTCTCTGGGCTTTCAGCCCTGCTCCTCTCATGTGTGAAGTGAGCCGAGAAGTTCCCAGGCTCGTGGGCTTTTAATCCCTGTGGTGCATGTCTTTAAGGCTGGAGGAGGAGTGGGCAAGACCCAGGGAGAAAAGGATGCTGCATGGTAGAGCTTACCTGCCTCTCCTAGCTGCTCTGCAGCCTGGCCCTGGAGCTGTAGGACAGCAACTGCCCACCTCTTCCAGTTCTTCCTCCCTCCTTGTCCCACACCACACACAGAGCTGCACCGCCTTTGCCAGCGACACGCATGCCCCGATTTCTTGGGACCTTGGTTTCGGGGTGTGTTTGAGCCCTCCTCACACTCATGCATGCACACACCCCATCCTTTTTTGCAGGTCCTCAAGTGTCCCCGTATTGGGGCGGGTACGCGAGGCACCCTTGCAGCCCGTGCTGCCGCTGTGCTGGACCGTGAGGGTTTCAGCCTGCACCCTTGGTGCTCAGGAGCCCTCCGCAGTGCTGGCTGCACAGAGAGCTCGGCTGGGAAGAAGTCACGGAGTAGTAAAAGCCCCGTTGCACTGTTGCTGCTGAATCCATTAGTGCCTTCTCTTCTCTGTTTCCAGGCCGGCAGCTTACCCCTGTGACTTCTCCCTGTGCCCTGTCCCCTCTGCACACTTCTGTCTCCACACAAACAGCCGTTCCCCGGGATTCCGTGGCAGGGCCACTGGCCTTCCTTTCATCTGCCTTTCCAGCAGGGAAGCTGATAATGCAGGAAAAGCCCCAATTGCTGCTGAACTCATCCTTAAGATCCACCTAGAAGTGCAGCATCAAGTTTATGCAAAAGAAGGGATTTCTTCCTCCCCTCACTCTTGTCTTTTCAAGCTTCTCTCCCAGCAAAGGTTTCCCCTGGCCAGCAAGCGGGGCAGCGACCCCTCCTGTTGCCTTCTGTGGCTCCCCTTCCCCTTCCCTGGCTACTCCAGGCACTGGTTGCAGCGGTGGTCTTGCAGCCCTGCATGTTATGATGTTACCCACTGATCTCCCTTTTCTCTCTCTCTCTCTCTCTCTCCCTTTGATTTTCATTTGTATTTTTCCCTCCCCTGCTGTCTGGATCCCAGAAATCCCGTAAGGTAAAGATAAGTATGACCCACTGCACCTCCATCTCATCTGCCATTGGCACGTTGTTCTTTTTTGTTTTCCATTCAGATCTCAGTGTTTCACCCGCTCCCCTTCCCATCTGACCAAGCAGCTTTAGGATCTCTGTAGATTAGAGACACTCGTTTCCTCTTCCGTCATTAATTTCCAGCCAGTTGTTACATTTTGTTTTGGAAGCATCTCAATTAATCCAGTCATGTTCCTTGTGTTAACTCCACAAAGCATTAGCTAGTGATTCATATAACTGCATCTTTGCCTCGCTGCTGTGCCTCTGGGTCCATCCCAGGTGCTCGGGAAGGGACATCGCTCCTGTTGTGTGCCCGGTGAACCACGTGGCTGAAGACTCACCCGGGACTTTCCGTGCTGTGCAGTTGGGGCTGCAGGGTGACAGCAAGGAGGGAGTCTTTCTCCTCCAAACACACAGCCACATGAGATGCAGGAGAACCTACTCTAGCCATTTGCTGTAGGGGACCTGTAGCAGCCGGATGAGCCCAAGCTGAATCCCTCTGGTATGCGTTTGGGTTTAAACATTAGCCCTGGCGAGACTGAAGCAGTATTTGTTTACTCAGTTTTGGGGGCCACGCAAAACCAGAGGCCTCCACACCTGAGAGCATTAGAATAGCATCTCCACAAAACTAAATTCACAGAAAACCTTTAACTTGTGTGCCTGCTGGCCGGCAAGACCTTGCAGCTTGGCATGAGGAGGTTCGCTGGAGGCTCCTTTCTCCCAAGCGCCCTTTACGCAACCCGGTTTGGTGCCAGATCCATGGAGCTCATCCTCTCCCTGGGCTCAGCAGCGGCTCACCGTGGCAGTGCCGTGGCTGGTGGTCGGCTGCAGGTCCTGGTGGCCGGCTGCAGGTCCTGGTGGCTGGCCAGGAAGGCAGAGGGTTGCAGGGTGGTTGGCAGGGGCAGGAGCAGTACAGGGAATGGAGAAGGTAGGAACCTGGTCCCAAGTGGGATGCTGAGCCCAGCCTGCCCATCTCCTGCCTGCCTGCCCGCCCTAGGGCAGGGCTGTCCTGCTTGCTGGACTCCGGCATGCTTTCCAAGGGGCTTTTCTGCTCCTGCCTCTGCAGAGATGGCCAGCGGTATCCCACACCAGCCCTGCCCCAGGACACAGCCCATGACTTGAGGGAGGAAGGCAGGGAGTTGGGGGGGACAGGCGGGTGTTGCTTGTTTTCCCACCAGCCTGGTTTCTGGTTGTGCACGGGTGCCTGCTCTGCCTGCAGCGCTGCCCTGCTCGCAGCCTCCTCTAGTCCCCACGGAGCTGGGCCAAATGCCCAGCTTGCAGCTTAGGGATAGCCTGACATCTTCTCCATCTCACCTTCTTCCCTCTCCTCCCCAGGTGCCTCACACCTTCCTGAACCTGAAGGAGCCATTTTATGTAGGGGGAGCCCCTGATTTCAGCAAGCTAGCTCGAGCAGCCGCCATCTCCACCAGTTTCGATGGAGCGGTGCAGAGGGTAAGGTCCTACTGGGCAGCCTGGGACAGGTATCTGGCTGGGAGATGTGCCATCCGCACTGGCATCGCTGGAGGATAGGCAGCGTGGGTCCATGTGTGCGAGGGGGGAGCATACCCAGTTGAAAAGTGGCAGCGGTGGGTGGCAGAAGAGGAGACGGGTGGGCGTCACAGGAACACGTGGGGCTTGGGGCTGGATTTCCATCCATTTCCAGAGGATACTGGCCTCTGTCCCCCCCGCCATCCCCACAGAGAAGTGGGGCAGTGAAGGCTGACTCTTGCGCTTCCCTTTGCTTGTATCTGCCAGATCTCCATCAAGGGGGTGCCCGTGCTGAAGGAGCAGAACATCCGCAGCGCCATTGAGATCTCCCCCTTCCGAGGCCATCCCTGTACCCAGAAACCCAATCCTTGCCAGAACGGAGGCACTTGCAGCCCCCGGCTAGAGAGCTACGAGTGTGCCTGCCAGAGGGGCTTCTCCGGCGCTCACTGCGAGAAAGGTGAGACTGCCAGGGTAGGGCTGGACACGGACCCTCACCCGCTAGCCAGACATGGCAATGAAACTGCTTTGATGATTAGCTGGTGGCAGCAGGACAGCACATCGCTTAGGCTAAGCCTGAGGTCTTGTCCTCGTGACTGCTGGGAGAGATCCAAGGGGGAACAAGCTGTGGCATTTGCAGGCTGGCACTGTTGTGCAGCTGTGAAGTTGGGGTTATGCCTTTTTGCAGAAATGCAGGCATTACACTGCGTGCAGCAGGGCGAATGCTGCTGCCCACAGGTAGATCACCCAGCCCTGTCACCTCCTCCCATCTGATCCTGTTGTACGTTGCTGCACTCACTTGAAGCAGCCTGGGGCAGGGAAACATGGTTTAGTGCTGTAGCACATTCACCTGGAGGGCCTGAGCAATGCCTAGCTGCCTCCAGATCAAGGTTTTTTTCCTCCTAGCTCCCTGAATCTAGCGCTTGGGCCATCACCAAGCGCAGGTTCCTCCCCAGCTTCAGCCAGGCAACCAACAAGGCTGCAGATTTCGTGACAGTTGGCTGCAAAACAGGGAGATGGGCCAAACTCACGGGCTCTAAAGCCACAGCAAACCTTTCCAGGGGCTTGCTTAGAGTGCCACAGTGCTGACATGCCCCAAGGGATGGCAGGTTTGTGCATGCCTTCGTCCTGTTACGAATGCTCAGTGTAAAGGGGGATTTTCCTAGTCTCCAAGGACAGACAGGCCATGCTACATTGCCTGACAGCTTTTCTTTTTCCCACCTCCAGTGATCATTGAGAAGGCTGCTGGAGATGCAGAGGCCATCGCTTTTGATGGTAGGACGTATATGGAGTACCACAATGCTGTGACAAAGAGGTAACTTGGCTGCGGAGCTTAACCAAGGTCAAAAGAAGGAGTTAGGGCTGTTAGCAGGAGGAGGAGCTAGGGTCGAAGAAATCCAAGTACAGCGCTCAAAGAGGGGCAAGCCAAACCGGGGTCGTGAGCAGTCACTTCCAGCCCTTACCTCTAAAGCTCCTTTGTTGGCAGATGGCTTTCCCCATAACGGCATCGCCTGGCCAGCTTCAGGTCTGGATGGTCTCGTTCTGCAGCGTTTGGGCCACCTTCTGGGTTAGCATAGTCTGGTTTGGGAGCGGGCTGAAGCTGGCTGAGTGCACCCCATGAAGATGGTTCATGTGGCCTGTGCCCTGCTCCTGGCTGGTGCCTTTCTTTGCCCACGTCCTCAGGAATGGGTTGTGGGCTGGGTGAGCTGTGCTGAGGGGAGAGGTAGCTCTGCCTGTGGTTTAATTTATGCCTGTCTGCCAGCTCCTTTGTCTGCCTGGCTGTTTGTGCAGCAAGGGTCGGTTCTGCCAGCAGGAACGGGCCGTCGCTGCTGTGGGAGCTGGCTAACCTTCTCCAGCATCTGCTCGACCCTGACCCCATGGGCTAGGGGTACGTGTTTGGACCCTGCGGTCTCTGTGGCTGTACTTGTCCCTGGGGCTTCTCTCTCAAGATAAGCAGAGCCCGCTACGCAGCTGCTGACTGAGGTTTTCTTCAGCCTCTGGGCTGGATATTTCTCCTACAGGAGACTCGTGGTGCACAGCAGTCTGGCTCAATACCCTTCCTCAGCACTGTGCTCCTACAGCCCCCGTGGTTAATTCCCAGCTCCGTGGCACTGGGATGGGGTATTGGATTACGCTCCGTCCATCTGCTTCTTACAACCTCAGGTTCCTTGCTGCCCTAACGCCCTGCCTGGGGAGGGCATCTGTGTTGAGCTGTTGTTTGTCAGTCTCTGTCTGTCCGTCTCTTCTCAATGTCCTTGTTTCTTTGTTTTCAAGCCACCTGACCAATGAGATCCCCGCGTAAGTACAGTTCTCCCTGCCGCCCAGCTCTTCCCTGCAGCCATCTGCCTTCCACCACGTCTCCCATTGCCACCCTGACCACCAGCCCAGCCGCAGGGCAGCGCAGGGCAGGTGTGGGAGGAAGAATACGGGCACTGCCCCAGGGGTCTGTCACAGGCAGGCGTTCCCATTTCAGGGTGAGCAGGACCCAGGTACTGACCGCAGCTCGTTGCGGCTGTACAGGGGTCCAAATCACAGCCAAGATGCAGCAGGAGCTACGCTGCCTGGCTCTGCTGCAGTCAGGCTTTGTCCCAGCAGGATGCTACAACTTAGCCTTAGTTTAAGTGGGTGAGCGTAGAGGAGGAAAGGTACCTCTTCCATCAGCGGCAAAGGCACTGGCGATGGAAATAAGGGATGCTAATCCTGCCCTGATTTTTCCAGTACTGCCGTAGCGAGGAGGCGAAGCTGGGCGCTAGGAGAATGTTCCCCAGTGAGGGGGAACCCCTCACAACATGCAGTGCAGGCAGGGGGGACAGAAGAAGGGCCTGGGCAGGTGGATGGGGAGAAGGGCTTCTTCCCTAGAGCGGGCTTGACAGCTTTGATTTGCTGTCTGTCTGTCTTGCTGAGCAGCAGGAGTAGAAGAAAAACACTGGTTCATGCAGCCGTATTCCCCACTGCGTGGGGGAGAGTCGGAGTGATACCTGCCTGTCACATCCCCATTTCACCTCATTTTCTACAAGCTGGGGTCAGACAGAGGCTCGGGAGGCCGTTGCGTGCATGCATGCATGCCAACACCTGGAGAGCCACAGAGTCCGTCACCTGCATGTTCACTAATAGTTTGGGAGGTGCTGCAGTGTTTTGGAAAGGGCTTTTTAGGAACCAAGCATCCTCCTAAGCTAGACAGTGCCCTACAGCAACAAAAGGCATGTAGTGGCCTGCACGACAGCTCTGCCATGTCCAGAGTGCCCAGCTGTCCCTCTGCATGGACTCGAGCCACATCCCTGCAGACGAGCAGAAAGCTGCTACGTTTGTGTCCTGCCTCTCCCAGCGCTCTGCAAAGGGAAGGTCACCGTTCCCAGCCTTCTCCCTGCCTGAACCAGCCTATTTTGGCTGTGCATGCTCCTTCCTGCAAGGGAGCTTAGCACTTCTCCCCAGATCCTTCTGCTGGGATTTGGCAGCGGCACTCACTAGCCCCGCCAGGGCTGAAGGACCCATTGGGCTGCCCATAAAAAGTAGTTTCTTCTGCCTCCAGGCAGACACCGGGGTGTGCCTTGGGCAGGGCTAACACTCCAATTGCTTCTCTGGGCTCTGCTGGCCATGACATGCCCGTACTTTTTTTTTTTTGAATGTACATTTTTATATATACATCTAGTTAGAGCTGATTGTAATGCAGGGCCTGTAGCCCCTACCGCTTGCAGGCGGTGCCAGCAGGACAGCTGTAATCCTGGGTTTCCCCTTCTCCACGCACGCCCTGCTGCCCAAGTGCCCCAAGGCTGACTCAGAGCCCTTACGTGACAATTCAGCTATCTGGCTAGACGGGAGCCCATTCTGCAGCATCCCAAAGAACCAGCCTGAGACCTGCCTGCAGGTCTGCCCGGGAAAGGGTCCTCGTGCAGCGCCGTGGACCAAAAGTTCCCTTCTCCCAGCAGTGCTGCCCTCTGTCCTGTCCTGGGATACACATCCCAGCGGGGCAGCGTGGGCGATTAGCGGGAACACTGATAGTCCTGGCCCAGGAGAGCATGGCAGAGTCCCTGCACCGCTGGGACAGGGCTGTATTCACTCGTTGGCGTTCTTACGCTCACCCTGGCTAAGCAACAACTTGCAAACTTGCCTCGCTGGCTTGAGGAAACTCAGCTCCAAGTGGCTGAGGCTTCCTGCTCATGCTGGGCGGTTTTCTCAGCTTGGCCGTTGTGTAGGGTGAAGAAATGTCGCCGTTGAGCGGGGCTGTGCCCTGTCTGTGAGCGGGGTGGGAGGGAAGGGTCTCCTCCGCTGTCCTGCGCTTATCGCATGCTCCCCTTTCTTCCTGCATCTAAGTCCCGAAGCGCTGGACTATCCTGCGGAGCCCAGGTGAGTCTGTGCCAGGCTTTCAGCTCTTGTATCTCGTGCTCTGCTGTTGCTGCCTCAGCATGTCTCTGTCTCTGTGTGTGTTCTGTGTGTCCATACCCTTGGCTTTTTATTTATAAGGGATGCAGCTCTACAGATGATGAGAGTAAACATGAAGGAAGCCCTGTCCTTCCACAGCAGCTCCTATGCAGCTCCAGCTCTGGCCCTCACTCCTTGGGGACCTAGACAGCAAATAGCCGTGGGTGAAAGGAGAGGCTGAGTTGCCTTGACAGTCCAGCCCTCGTCCAGCCCTTTGGACGCGGTGTCCCTTGGGAATAAAAAGCTCTCTGTGTTGCCCATGTTGTCTGGTCTATGTGTGCACATGTGTCAGCAGTATGTCTCGGAGCATCCCAGGAGAATGGATGGCGACTCCATATGCCGACGTCACCTGTTGCCAAGCCCCTTTTGCCTGTTCCAAAAGGGACTGAGCAAAGATGGGGATGCCAATGTGGGGTAAATCCTGTCCTTCCTTCACTCCGCCCTTAGGAAAAGACACCGTATCTAGGAGAAAGAAGGCTTTGCTGCCTCTATGGACGGTCTCCATCCCCTTCGAACTGCAGGGTGCTCATCATCTCACAGTCCTCAGCCTTTGGGTTCCTGTAGGTCTTTGGTCAAGCAGAGGCAGCGGTAGAGCAAACGCCTCCGAGGCTGATGGCTGTGTCGTGATGGTATGGGGAGCCATGGTCCCCAGGCAGCCCAGCTCTGCTTGCACCTCGGATGCTTGCCAGCAGGATGGTCAAATGGCGTTGACCCCAGCTCAGCTGCTGCCCGCAGATCTCCTGATCTGGCCAATAGAGCCCTCTTTGTTCTGACCTCTCTCAAATCAAAGGCAGCTCTGTGGGGAAAACCCTTCTGCTGGCCACATCGGGGCCAGCCCGGTGCTGTTCACCAGCCCATGTAACAGACCTCTTCCTTCAGCACCTGCACATAAGGAGGCAAAACCAAGACTTGCGTGTCACAGCTTGCAGGGCTTGATGTGTCTGAACTTTATGCTCCATGGAGGGCAAAAGCAAGGGGCTGTAGCCCCATACTGTGTCTTTGGAGGTTCAAGCTGGATGTTGGGGAAAACACTTCATCCCCAGGAGAACTGTGAAGCCCCTGCTCAGGTCACCAGGACAATGGAGGAGCTCCAGGCTTGGTGTTCCCAAGCTCAGCTGGGCAGAGCCACAGCTGCCCTCATCTAGCGCTGGCAATGGTCCTGCTCTGAGTGGGTGCTGGGTTAGAGACCTCCAGAGGGCCATTTCTTTGATCCCGTGGCCTGATTTAAAGCTTTCCAGCTGCTCTCCCTTCCACGCACCAGGCTTTCTGAGCAGGCCTGGGATATTGCAAAGGCTGCGACCCCTCAAGCGCAGCGGGTAGGGACTGAGACCCCATGCATAGCCTGATGCCAAAGGTCGGTTGAAGGTTGTCCTCGGTGGCTGAGCTAGTCGGCTGGGAACAGAGAAGGCTGCTCTGAGGAGCTGACTGGCTGCCTGTTGCTTTTGTAGCCATGTTTCTAACCCTGCTCTTGTCTTCTCCCCTGCTCCCGTCTCACCGTGCAGCGAGAAGGCCTTGCAGTCGAACCACTTTGAACTAAGCATCAAAACAGAAGCCACTCAGGGGCTGATCCTGTGGAGTGGGAAGGGGCTGGAGCGATCAGACTACATCGCCATCGCCATAGTGGATGGCTTCGTACAAATGACCTACGACCTCGGCTCCAAGCCCGTCGTCCTACGATCCACGGTCCCAGTCAACACCAACCGGTGGATTCATATCAAAGCGTACAGGTGCGAAGGCGAGCAGGAGGGGAGAGCGGGACCGTGGCAGATTGCTCTGGGCTGGGCAAGCTGTGAACTAGGGAGCCTGAGTCATGGCCGTGGCTCCGTGCCCTGTGATCCCCAAGGGTCACTCCTCTTCTTGGATAATAATAGAGGAGAGGCATGTGGGCAGTGCCGCGTTGGAGGGGCGCGTGTTGGAACACGCCTGGAAATGTCAAAGGGGCAGGCTCGAGGAGGTACGAAAGGTTCGTGCCTTTTATTTTAGCTGGCTGAGGGTTTGACATTCTGTTCGCGGCGAGCCCGAGCCGTCCCTTTTATTTTTATTGGTGGCGGGAGTGGTGAGCGGCTCATGCGGCTGGCATGCCAGGGATTTCTGCTGATGGGTCTGGAGGGTGCGGGAGGAAGCTGTGGTTGACCGCTGGCAGGGGCTGCAGGATGCCCAGGGGATGCTGGATGTTGTGCTACCCGGCCTGACCCCGCTCCTCTCCAGATGGAGAAGGGCTGATGGTGCCCAGTGTCTAGATTTGGCGTAAAGCGGAGGACAGCTCTGGGTTTTTCCTCTGAGTTTGCTAATCTTGCGTTTCTTCTTCCGTCCCTCTGGGAGCAGGGTACAGAGAGAAGGTTCCCTTCAAGTCGGCAACGAAGCCCCCATTGCTGGCTCTTCTCCGCTTGGTGCGACACAGCTAGATACAGATGGGGCCCTGTGGCTGGGTAAGTGGGCGTAGAAAGGGTGAACCTCTTCTTTGCTGAGGGGCTCAGAGCTGGAGCTGGGACGTTGACGCTCCCTCCCTTGTTTCAATGGAACACCTTTGCCTCGCAGGTGACCTTTTGACAAGTTTGACCTAAAAAGTCCCCTGCTTGTTCTCTGCCTACTAGGGCAGGATGCTGGTGACAGCTGAGGGACGAAGGGTTGGCTTTACCAAATGCCACGTCCCCTGAAGAGAGCCGTTAGCTGTCCTGCGGCTCTGGATCCCCTGCTGCCGATGGCATGGAGAACCCTCTCCAAACCGGGAGTGCTCCCACCTGCCGAATTCCCTCACGCGTGGGAGCCTTCTCTTAGTTCACGAGCCTCCCAAATGTTACTTGCTTGGGTAACTCTGGTTCCCAAAAGTGAAATGGCTCAATTGAGAGAAGGGTACTTCTGCCTGAAAATACGTAAATACCCAAATTTTAAATGTTGCTTTATTTGCATAACAGAATAAACAGATATGCCAGAAGGTGCCCTTGTGCGCAGCAGAGTCAGTTCCATTTGCGTTGACATAAGTATTTTGATCCCGCAGACAGAGTTTGGCCCACTGCATCTATCTCACACTGCTTGTGGCAGATCTGTCAGCGCAAAGGCTAGATTTGTCCTGTAACAGCTCAAATAGGCGAGAAAGCCACCCACCAGTGTAGGATAATTGTGCTTAACTACAACCAGTACTAATCTGAAGTGAGAGGATAGTGAAGTCCTTTTTGGAGCCCGAAGGGGTGATGCTGCAGGTCCTGGGTTTCGTTCGTCCCTTGAGGAACATCCATGACTCGGGTCTCCATCTGTAAGTTCAGGAGTGGGCTCCTCCTCAGGCACGGTCCTAGGGTTCATGATTACGAGGGGGCACAAGGCCCACAGAAATCAATGGACAGAAATGTTCGTCTGGGGATTTTGATCATCTGTAGTGAAGAAACAGTGAATTAGAATCTATTTACGCTTTTTGGAAGCATCTGTTCTTATTTTCCCAGTCTAAGCCCGTAGTTTCAAGTCTAACCTGACTTACAAGGAGTTCATATTCAGAAACGTAGCCTTACCTCTGAAAAGACAGTATCCCAGATGGCATTCCTCGTTCTGAAATCAACTTAGAAGTTATGTGGAAGAAGTTTTTCCAGGAGAAATTTTTGCTTGGCTTCCTCACTGGCTCTTCCAAAGGTTTTGTTCGCAATCAGCCCTTCGTAATTTCAGGGCCTGGTGTGAGCCGTAGTTGACATTTCAGTAACTGAAATAAAATTCAGTTTGAATTTGGGAGCAACCTCCAAGAAAAATGAAGTATTTTAAGTTGAGTTGGTATTTTGGAATGGAAGTTACTGTTGTAAGTGTCTTCAGGAAACCTTTATGTATGAGTTGGAACTGGCATTCCTCTGATTTAAGTGAAAATAAATACTGGCCAGGGAAGAGGTTTCCCCCCCATGTTGAGGAGGGCATTCCCAGCAGCACCTGCAGTCTGTGTGCGTGCACATGAGTGTGCTGCTGGCCCAAACGGCAGCGTGTCCTTTGTCCTCCCACCCGACCTTCTGTGCTTTCTCTTGCAGGGGGAATGGAGAAGCTGAGTGTGGCTCACAAGCTGCCCAAGGCCTACAGCACTGGCTTTATTGGCTGCATAAGGGACGTGATTGTCGACCGCCAAGAACTGCATCTGGTGGAGGACGCTTTAAACAACCCCACGATATTACACTGCTCAGCCAAATAGACCCCCAGGGACCCTTCCTTCTCCTTCCCTCCCTCCTGCCTATTGCTGTAATTATTTTCTATTTTTGTAAACTTATTGCTTTTTATATTTTGGGGGGAGGGGGGAAAGGGAGGGGAGGAAACACCTTTTCTTTTGGGTTATTTGTTCGGTTGCCGTCTATCCAGGTCAGTCAGACTCTAATCAAACAGCAGCAACAAAGAACAAACCTTGAACCAAGTCTCCAAGAAGTGACAGAAGAACTTCCCTATTGCACCTGCATTGTAAATCTTATTCATACTTGAAGCTTCTTTTTGGGTTATTGTTCCCCCTCCTTACTTCTGTTCTTGGGTCGTTGTTCACGCCCACGGGGGAAAGGATGCTGGTGCTGGCGAGACGTGTGGCCTTCGTGGATTCCCTGCTTTCCCATCTCAGGCCTGGCCCCAAAGTCCTCTCTGCAGTGCTGGCTGAGCAGGGAAGTGGCCATCAGAGAAGCGGGAATTACCACCCTGCTTTGGGGTCTGGCTCTGCCAAGCCTTCTCCTGGCCCTGTGTTCACCCTATCTCCCTCCTCCCGCCCTTCCTCTCACTATAATTTATGTGTGTAAGAATCTCAAGTGCTTTTCTCCTTTATGCTCTGTTAAAATCAGGGATGCCATGCACTGGAAGAGAGACCAAGGTCTGCTCTGAGCAGGCAGAAAAGCATTGCTCTTTGGTTGTCTTATGACTGTTTGCTGGACTGAGAGGTGCTGTGGGGGAAATGTTGATTTCTCTGTCGGCTCTCCTCCTCCTCCTCCTCTTGGACATGTGCAGAAGCAGCTGTGAAACCTCATTTCCACGCTTTGTGTTTATCCAGACGTGTCCTAACCACCTGCTTGCCCTGGCTGCTCTTCCCAAGAGCTTCTGTGTACCAAGCGTTGCCCTCCCGTGCGCCGGTGAGAACTCGCAGCACGTCTTCGAGAGCTGGAAGTGCTCTCCCTCTTCCAGCGCTGTCAAGCGGGCTGCGAGGGCACGGGGACTGGGTCCCTTTTCACTAAAAAAAAAAATCTGTTGGATGTGTCCTTCCATGACCCATGTCTGTTTTCCAGCCTCCGGGCATGACTTGCCCTCTATCTACCATGAGGATGCTTGCAGCTGGCCAGCACGTGAATCTCTGTAGAGCTGGTATTAGAGCCTCTCCCAGGAAGAGTAACTGGAGTTTTACCTTTGACTTCAAGTTTTCGCAATGCCCAGTGCAATGCAGGGTCTTCCACGCCACGATCAAAGCTCCTCTGGATACTGCTAGCCCAGCAGCAATAGCTTCAATGGGAGTGGCGCGCGAGTCAGCTGTCGAGGCAGTAGTGTTTGGGAGGAGGTGTTTTAAGTATTTTCTTCCTCCGTGCAAATCTCGAAAGCAAATACTGTGGTGCCAGTTACAAAGCCAGTATGTGTGTTTCTGAATTGAACGTATGCGTGTGCGCGAGTGTCTGTCAACCAGCACGCATTTGCATGCAAACACTGAATCTCCTGTGAGCAGGAGAAGAACAAACGCATCGCAGCTATGAAAGAAATGACCCACTCCATTCAGGTTCCTTCTCCATGGGAAGAATTTACTGATGCTGTGTAGCATCTCTGTCCCTTTCCACTACTGGAACACACCTGTGTCCCTTTCCCACCCTGAGATGGCAGCTGGCATTGCTCTGTGTAAAACCAGCTTTATGGAGTGTACAGAATTAATCTGAAGGATCCCGCAAGGTATCAAATATTAATTAATATCCAGGGTACCATCATTTTGCAGTTTTACCCGAACTTTCTAGCACACCTGGTAGTGTACCTTTACAAAGTAGTGCACCTTTAAAAATGTTGTTTCTTGGCACTAAATTTTGAGCCATGAAAAGTCAAATTAGTTTTCTCAGGGTGAGCTCTGAACACAGATGTAACAAAGGGGAAGAACGTTGTGTAAAACCACTTGGGTTTCTTTTTTCTTTCTTCTTTTTTTTTTTTTTAATTAAAAGAAGTTTACCCCAATCTATGCCTAATCTATTGACATTCCTCTAAAAATCCGGTGGTTAAATATTTCACGGGGGGCTGTGCCCACTGTGGGATGGAGACTCCGCTCTCTGTGTGTGTGTGTGTGTGTGTGTGTGGCAATACCACATTTTAAGTGGCTACTGTTTATATAAATTGTGGTTCCTGGTGGGGAGTACTGTGACTGTGTTGTGAAGGGGATGGACTGCTGTATTTTGATCACGAGGTGGAGATAGACAGGGGCTAACTAAGACTGCAGGATGGGGTGGGATGGGAGGGAAGTGTGAGACCTTCGATCTCTGTTTTGAGAACGTGAATTTTAGCTGGGCAATGCAACTGCGTTGGCTGAGACCGAGGGCTGGATGTGCCAACTCCAGAGGGAGAGGGGCATGCACAGAGGAAGCTGCTAATTTTCTAGAATGCCACTGAAATGAAGCCAGGGTCACTGCAAAAAAAACCAACTAAACAAAAACAAAAACTCTGTCTGCTTTTGCTGGGGCTTGGAAATGCCTTAAAACAGGACCTTGCGTCCTCGTTGTCAAGCATCTTGAACCAAGGTCAGATTCAGCAGTGCTCCCTAGGGGCTGTGCACTTAACTTCGGCTTTATTTTTAATAGCATTTATAACATGTATGTACAAAAAAAAAAAAAAGACATTGGTTTTTTTCTGTTTTTTTTTTTTTGCTTTTTTTTAAAAAAAAGATGTCCATGTGGCTTCATTTATAGGATAAATTAATGACCATTGTGAACTGCTGTATGAATTCTGAAGGGCAATGCACAGTAGAGGAGCAGCATGATATAACCATTACTAACTTGTGTCTTTCGTCAATCACCATGAAATAAAGTTTGAAAACTATTAAATATGTTTTTAAGGGGCCTATTGCTTTTTTATTCTTTTTGTACTGTGTGCCTCACGCTTGCTCGCTGGTGTCTGTCTGTCTCCTGCGCAGATACTGTGTGAAGTCAAACCAGTATCTTGCTCTCCATTTCCCTTAGAACCAGTGGCTCATGCAGGTACCTGCTGTATCTTCTAAATGCGGACTTTTTATGAATGCCAACCGCAATCCTATCCACCCAGCGTTTGCAGGAGGAAGACTCCTGTGTGTCTTTAGTTCCCCTCCTCTGTGGCCATCCAAAATGGTTTCACCTATTCAAGTATCCACTAGTTTTTCCTTCTTTGCCATGCCTGCCTTCATCACCTCTTCTTAGGGAATATTTTTCAAAAGAGGCTTTGTATCCCGTTGACATCGCATCGTGTCAACAAGACTGAAGTGATGCTTCTGTGGCCTGCTTCTCACCGATAGCAGCAGTTTCCCCTGGGTTTTACCCTCTGTAAACTGAGGAGCCATGGAAAATCAGTCGCAAGCGTGCAAGAACAATGTGGTTTGAGATGTACCAGCACCCAAGTTCCTGCTCAAAACGGGTCTTCCTAATGGGACCTTTCCACCTGGCCAGAGCCCTAGCTCTCTGATCTCTGCAGCTTCATCTGTCTGCAAGAAAAGAAGGTGGGAGGTGGAGAATTTTGTTCAATCAAGAGCTCACGTTCACCCAGGTGGCGCCAAGTGAGAAAAGAACGTGGGTTTCCTGCCGTTTGGGAGGCAGCTAATTTAGCAAATGAAGTCATTCCGATATCCAGCAATGATGCAGATTTGATTGGTGTCCGCACCAGCTCGGTAGGAACTGGCTTTTCAGTGGACAATGAGACGCCGAAGACTCGCAATGGCAAACAATGAGGCCAGTGTTAGAACAGCCCCAGGGGTTGCACAACTCACAACTGGGGCCACGTTTTGCTCAAGATCAGCCTCCTGGTGCAGCGTCTTCTTGACAATGACCTTATTATGCCACGACAGGCACAGACTTGCAAAGTCAGTACCTCTTTCGCAGGCGTTTTTGCCAGCTTGCTGCAGAGCAGTAGGAGAAAAAGCTATCGTTGTCTTGGCCAGAAGGAAAAGCTGAGCTCGGGCAGCTGGATGGGGTTTGTTTTTTGTTTGGTTTTTTTTACTACAGGCTAGAAAAACCCATTGTGAGGGGAAAGAGGAAGGAAAGAAGGACAGGAGCCACGCTGGGGGCATGCTTGGGCAGGCAGCAAGCATGACTCAGGGGAATGGCCTGGCCCCGCTTTCTGGCAGCCCTTGCCCTGAGAGCTCCGTGCTCTCGGGAACACACCGTGCGCGCATCGAGCCGGGCTGCCCGGTCTGCGCTCGCTGGGAGCGAAGGCAAACAGGCGGTGTCTTCAAGAAGGAGAAGGCGGTTGGGGTTGGATGGTCTTACCCGTCCCCAGTTTGCTCTGGCAGCCCTAGTCACTGGGAACGGCTAACCCCGACAGCCGGTCGTGAGCCTCTCTCCGTGCCAAGGAGCTTCAGTCCGGGGCTAAAAGCAGCTTACTCCATTCTTCTTAAACCACTGAGCTGGGGATGGGGGGGAAGCCGATGGGGGGGACCCAGGGGAAGTGAAGGGCAGCGGGTGCGTTGCTTTGGAGATGGTGTGAATGGTCTCACGGGGCTGTCCCATAGGATTTTGATCTAGTGTATCACCTTTTACAGTTGCTCGTTCCCACGGGTGCTGCTGCTAGGTAGGCTGGTGGGACCTAGTCCTTCGGGAATACGGCAGACCAGACCTAAATCTCTGCTGGGTGCTGTTTGTGGCCCACATCCCTTTCCCCTGTAGCCCAGGCAAGTGGCTGTTAATAAATCTGGCCTCCTTGGCTCCGTGGCTGCTTGGCCCCATCTTGCAGCGTGTATAGTGGGGAGCAGGAACCGTGGATTTCTTTCCCTGCTCTGCTGCTGATGCAGCCTGTGCCTCGGGCTGGTTGCTTGCACTCCCTGCGCTCTCCTCAGCTGCCAGAGCAGCATGATGATCCATTACCCTGCTCTGTAATGTACCTTCGTGTCTCTGGCTGGGAAAATGTGATTATTCAGAGAGAAAAGGGGCTGCAATATTTGGAAGTAGACAATTTGGCCCATGAACACCATCTTTCTGGCTCTTCATCAAAGGAGCCTGTCACAGCATCTACAGTTCAGGGCTATTTAGGTGCCCTGAATTTAGGGGTTGATGGAGCTTTTGCAGCTGTGGCTGGGAGTGCAAACATCTTCCCAAAGCTGAGCACACAGCAGCGGTGCTGGGCTGCCTGAGCTGCCATCTCTCAGGTGGATGTAACGTGAGGGTCCTGGCTGTTTCTTAGCAAACACGTCCTGGCCCCGTGCGGACCCGAGGGAATGGGACTAGTTCCCAGCGTCTGGCCAAAGTGCACCTGGGGGAATTCCCTTCCGTCAGACTGGAATCCCAGTTGCTTCCCCTGCGTTCTCAGCACCAGCTACGTGATGTGGCTGTGTCCCGGTACCCAGCTATCCCTTTCCAGCCTGCAAATGAAAGAGCACGTGTGCGAGTCTGTGCTTGTATCGATGAACAGTTCAGGAGGAAATGATAAGCGACTTTGAGTAGCACTGGGCTCCTCTGGATGACTGACGTGGCTGAAATGGGATCTTCATAGCTGTCCTCACCGCAGACATTAAAGGCACCTGGGAGCGTTGTTCCCAGAACTTAACATCTTCAGAGACATCTTTCCCTGCAGAAAGTCTCGTGTCTTAACCCAGAGATCAGCCTGGACACGAAGGCTCCTGATGAGCTTCTCTGGAGCCTCCTGTCCCGTGTGACTGCTTCCCCCCTCCAGCAGTGACCACATTTTAGTGGCATGTCAACCCTCTTCTCGCTGGGGACCTTCTGCCCTGTCCCCTGGGAATTCTCCAGCCCAGGCACATGCTCTGTAATTGCAAGACAAACGTTACGCTTCCCCAGGAGCGTTGTCACTTTTCTTCGCTCCTAGCCATGCTGCCAGTATTGTCCCAGCTATTAGCACGTGGCGTTTCAAGCCACTCTCCCACCCCTGTAGATATTCCCAGGAGAATATATAGATTAGAGCTAAATATATGCTCTCCTCTGCCTGCAGCAGAAAATGCCTCAGGGCTGGGGCAGGAATATCAAACTCCAGAGCTCCTGAGCAGGGTGCCGAAACCCACTTTTCTCCTGCTCTCTGGGCCAGCTATGCTGGGCACATGGGGAGTCCCCCATTCCTGGGGCACACAGCAGAGGAGGTGCTTCCAGCAACCACCCAGCAGCCAGAAAAGTCTGTCCTTGCTGGGGCAATTGTAGCAGGGGAGAGCCCGGCCACCGTTAAAGCCTCTCCCCCCAGCTGAGACTGAGCAGGTTAGAGAGCAGATGGGGTCACACAGACATCTAGCACCTCTGCTGTGGTGCATTTCTATTGCAGCACGTCACCTGAGGGACCGACGCCATCCCAACACCCACAAAATGGAGCGTGCTGGCTGCCGAGAGCTCCCAGGCCAGAGTCTGGATTTCTCTGCTGGGTATTATTTCCGTGGAATCAAAGCATGCCAATGGAGAGGAGACAGGAGAGCTAAGATCTCACAGAAGGGGACCATTTTCACCAGCTATCTGCATCCCAGTTGCATAGTCTAGAAACCAGGACCTTACATGAAGGGGGGGGGATCTGTTCCACGGGTTTTCTTCTGATCTGTTTTTAACCACGAAGCTGAAGAGCAGTCCCTCCTTGACCACGTGCATTGCCCTGAGAAAGGGTCTTGTTCCCCCTCCCATAATGAGACAGGCACACAGAGAAGTCCCAGTTTGGTCTCTCACAATGAAGTCTCAGTGCTGTGAAGTAAAGGTCCCAGTGACTAGGAGCCTCAATGGCAGGGGAAATGAGGAAGGAGAGGACAGGGGTCATTGTTATCAGGGTTGCTATTTGGCCTCTGCGGTCCTCGTTGCCCCGTGAGCAATGCAGTGGCACGCAGCAAAGCTATGCAACCCGCCAGACCTCCTCGCTGAGAAATGAGCTGGCTCCTGCTGCCAGCTCTCTGGGTATTCCCCGAATAGACATGGAATTCGCTGAGTCTTATTATAGTTATAAAACTGCTATTTTTGCCACTACGGGTAGACCGGGGCGGGGGGGGGCTCGCTGGCTGTATCCCGGCTTTTGCTCTCTCGTGGACAGCTGGCTTTGTTTTCTCACCCAGCATTCATGAAAGGTGCCAGATTCAGGGCATTTCTTTGGGTTAATTTCTGTCTTTTATGTGAAGCAACGTCTATTTGACATGAGTTTGTGAAAGGCCTCTGAATTTACACTTCAGGTGGCAAAACGTGCTCTATTTGTATGAAGCGTAGAGCGTGCCTAGGGCACACCTAACTTCAGCTTACCCCGGCGGAAGATTTGGGCATCACCATCCCTGTCTCACCATAGGCGTTGGGACGAGAGCAGGGAACCCACTCTGGGGACATCGTGCCTTCTTGACTCCAAAGCCAGGGGCGTTCGGGGGTAACAGCGAACGTTGCTGAGCCTTGCCCAGCCTCAGGTGCTCAGCATGGGGTGGCTTGTTTCCTTCTCTTGGTAGCACGCCTCTCGAGTCTTTGTGAACTCGATCCCCAAAATCTAGACCTTCAGTAGAGTTTGGGTACGGCGGTGCTGTCTCAAATTGCTGCTGGCGTGACATCTCATGCCTCTATCAACACCGGGGTATGGTGGATCTACCCCGGCGAGGAGCGAGGGGTGCACCAGGCACGGAAAACATCCTCGCCAGCCTGGAGGGGCGAAGGAACTTGGGCACCAGAAGGGGAACGGCTCCAGGGAGGAGGCGGAGAGGGGAAGCTGCGCCTTTACTGGGGCGTCTGGTCCTCTGAACGGGCAGAGCAGGGCGAGGAAGAGGAGGAAGAGGAGGAAGGGGAGGAAGGGGAGGAAGAGGAGGAAGAGGAGGAGGAGGAGGAAGAAGAGGAGGAGGAGGAACGGCTCCAGGGAGGAGGCGGAGAGGGGAAGCTGCGCCTTAACTGGGGTGTCTGGTCCTTTGAACGGGCAGAGCAGGGCGAGGAAGAGGAGGAAGAGGAGGAAGGGGAGGAAGGGGAGGAAGAGGAGGAGGAGGAGGAAGAAGAGGAGGAGGAGGAGGAGGAGGAGGCGGCCAGCCTGCCGCCGCGGTGGGAAGGGAGCAGGTCGGTGCCGGTGTCCGGGCGAACGGGAGCCCGTCCCCGAGCCCCGGCGAGCGGCGGGGCGCTGGTTCCCTCCCCGGGCGGGGCGGAGGGGCGGGGCGGAGGGGCGGGGATTCCCCCGCGTCACAGGGAGGGGTTTCCCCACCGGCCCGGAGCCTTAGACGCCCCGCCGGGGCGGCGGCGGCGGTGCGGGCAGTCGGTGCGGGACCGGGACCGGGGGAGTTACGTTGGTGCCGAGCTCCGCGGAGTCATGACCTCCCGCAGGTAAGGGCTGAACGCCGACCGAACCGGACCCCCGGAGCTCCGGGAACACCCCCGGCTACCGGGACCACACCGGGACCGGGGACCGGGAGCGGTTCGGATCTGCGCCGTTCCCCCCCGGGAGAGGCTGCGCCCGCCCGGCTGTGCCCCCTGGCCGGGTCGGAGGGGTGGGTAGGTTCGGGGTTATTCGGGATTCGGTGGTTGCGGTGAAGTGGCAGCCCGGTAGCCCCGGCTGGAGACCGGCTGCCAGCTCTGCTCCTTTGGTCCCGGGCCCGAGGGGTCTTTCGGGTCGCCCCCTTTGGGGGAAAGAGTGCTCCGTGCCTGCGGGAGAAGCCTGGGACCTGGGAGCATCTTGTCTTAGCAGGGCCTGTAAGCGGTGCTGGAGGTACCGAAGAGGGGACGGCAAAACGGGACCCAGCTTGAAAACTGCCTCGAAATCATCTTTGTGGGCTGCGAGCTGGAAAAAAAGATACTTTGGTGCATCTGGTGTGTCGGCGGTGCCTCCCCCGGCTTCTCCCGAAGAAGCCGTTTCGGAGCTTCAGGCTCTTTTTCTCGGTGGCGGGGCAGGAGCTCGTGTGACTTGGGGGCATCGTCCCTTCTCCGTTCCTCCTTCTCTGCCATGGCTTCAGAAGGGGGAAATTGCCGTCCAGCGGACGGGCTCTTTCTGTGCCTTGCTTGGCAGCCGGGTCACGCGCAGAGCTTCCCCTCCGGTTTCTTAAGAGCTGGTTCGGGGGCTCTTCGTTCTTGTCTGTCCTTTCACGGAGATGGCCTTAAGGTGACCTGAAAAAGCGTTTGTTGCTATTAGAAGTCAAGCGTGTTTTGAAAAACCCTGAGGAGGGTGGTGGCTGGGGAGCAGCCGTACAGCTGACGGTCACTTCAAGCTGAGAAATGGGATCGGTTACAGGACAGGGAGTGCTTGTTTGGTGTTGGTACAGGACCCAACATGGGCAGGTCACGAGTGGGGTTACTGCCACCATCTCTTGAACATGTAGTAATCCATCTTCTCCTCATGCACGTTCCTGCAATGCCAGGATTCAGGGGCTTGGCTGGTTTATGTTTTTTTGGGTCTTTCCCTGCCATCCAGCGCTGGCTGTCTTTCCTGTACAAGTGCTGAGCCGCGTTTTGTGAGTGTCTGGTTCAAAGAAGTTTAGGAAGAGGCAGCGTTCATCTGGGCGGTGCCACGTTAACTTATGAAACATGCTTGCTGATGGGTGATGGAGCAAAAAGCAGAGGGCTGGGACTCGGGGCCCCTGGATTTCATTCTCGGCGCTGGTAGTGCTCTCTGTGCCCACAGGCAAGTCAATATTTGTCTACACCGCCTGTACCTTGCTAGCCCCACCCTGTCAGGCAGTTACCTAGGGCAGCAGACTGCTAGAGACAGCAAAATGGTTGTAACGCTGCTGCCAGCTCAGCCCTTGCAGGAGTCCTGAGAAACCTGGCTAGCTAGTAGTACTGCTGCTGAGAAGGGGTCGGAGCCGTGTGGGTCGGTCTTTGTGCTGGGGATTGATTGCTCCCAGAATCTGTTGCCCTCATCCTTTCCACCTGCGCACTGGGCTGCTGGATTTGCTGCTCCTGGTTCTGGAACACTGCTCAGGTCCTTTTTCGCCACGTTGTGGCGAGATGGCTTGGCCCCAGCCTTTCTTCTCTTGCCTAGCACCATGTAAGGTGCCTACCAGATTTGTACGGCATCTTTTTCTTCTGCCTGAACCCTGGCTGATGCTGTTCTCCCTCTGGCCCAAAGCGTGGCCTGGTTCTGCCCGGGTGGATCTACTGAGATCATGACCTGTGCTGGGGGAGTGTTGAGAGGCTCAAGTGGTCCCTCGTGAGGGATGGTCACTGCAAGGCCCAACCGAAGTACTAAACAGTGGATGCTTTGCGTACTGTCAGCAGCATACCTGCATCCTTTCTTGCAGGTCGTTCAGGCTTGCATGGGGACCCTTGGAATTAAGGGCACTTTGGCATTAATGGGCTTACGGGCTGATTTACAAAGGCTGGTGGTGTGGAGCCGCTAAAAGCCAGCGTACAGTTGGCCTGTTGTGCTGAAAGAGGGTACTGCGAAGCAGGGGGATCGGCGAGGAAGCGATTTCTCGGTAGCTCCATCCCACCCAAGGTGCTGGTTCCTCTCTTGAAGGACCACCGCCATGGCTGCACGTTCACTTTGCATCAGTGGGCTGCCGCGAGGCTGTCACCAGCTGGAAATCCCGGGAGCTGGTGTGGATACAAGTGTGATCGTGGACTGTCACTCGGGTTTGGAGCGTGCACGACCTGCCACTTCTTTTCAAGGCAGGCACGTGAAAGGAGAAATAAGCGTCTTTCTGGGTGTTTGACGAAGCTCTCCCAGTGGCCATACTGCGCTGTGGGGAGAGATATTGAGGGCTGGTGGTCACATTGGTTTTGGCCTTCGGAAAGGCCATGCTAGAGAGCGCAGGGGCCAGCCTGGAAAGCAGCGGCCACGTGTCTGTGTGTGTGTGTGACATAAGGGAGACTCGAGCTCTGGTGCAGAAATAAACCGAGTTTGTTGCCGTCAGCCTAAACCATAAAGCTGTTGCAAATACTGAGCTCCAAGCTGCTGCCAGGACCTTACTGTGTTATTTCTCAAAACCAGCTTGCTGAAAGAATGACCATTTCTTTCTGTCTCCCAGCTTTACTGGCATGTGACCTCTCAACTGCAGGAAAGGTTTGGAGGTCAGGGATGTGCCAACCCCCCAGCAAGGACAGGGAAATCATGGTTCTTCTGGAACTGCAAGAGCCGGGGAGTCTAAGAGTAACTGCTGTCCCTTCTCTGCTTTTGGTGCTTACGTCCGCTCAGGTGCAATTAGAAGCCTTTTGCTGTGACGTATCCTTGGTGGATAAACCTCACATCCCCACTGCTGACCTGTGGCTTGCAGATCCCAAACACCCTGTTTCTTTTCCTAGAAAGGAGTTACACAGTGTCTGGAGCACTTGGCAGGCGGCAGCCGGCTTGTGTATTGCCCCCGTCTGCAGGGCAGGCTTTTTGTTTACAGCCACATTTCCTGGGATGCTATGGCTGGGAGGAAGGGAAGGTCTGGAGGAATGAGTAAATGCCAGCTTCTGGAGCCTGATTCTCTCTCCAAAAGTTGCCCCAATTCTGCGGGATTGAGTGCTGAGCGGTACTGTCGCAGAATAGGTGCCTGTAGGTTATGGAGGCCCTTTCCCTCATTGCTCTTTGCGCTGTGGTTCTGGTGCTTCGAGCATTGCTGCCCCTGGTGAAGCAGGTCCCTGTGCGGAGCAGTTACTCTTCTTTCCAGCCTGTGCTTTTGTGGGAGAAACCTTCCTTCTTGACTCCAAGGCCGTGGAATTGGTGAAACAGTGCTGTTGGCTCCAGGGCTATAATGGGCCTGGGTGTGTTAGCCAGCAGCAGTGATTGTGCAAAACCCCCTTTGGCTACTGATCTCCCCCCACACTCAAAGTGGGCTGGAGAGATGCTGCCTTGCAGGTTTGCACATCTCCTGTCCCGGAGAGTTACACGTGGCGTGGCAGGCAGCTTACAGCCCCATAAAAGGGTGAAACTGCCCCGGGAAGGGAACGCTGAGACCGAAGGGCCCAAGTTTCCAGTTTTTGGGGCAATGAACGAGCAGGCTGGTGGTATTGGGGGGATTGGTACTTTGGTGAAATTTTTCCATTTCTGTAGCAGGCTCGACAAAGAGCTGCTGAGTGGCATCCCATACCCAGAGCTGAATGCATTTGTTTGACAACTTTTTCCCTCCATTCAGATGAACCTTTTTAAAATCTAGTTTACTGCTTAGCTGAATTACTTTGTCCACACTGATTTTATGGCACATTGTGGGTGGTTCCCTTTGAAGTCTCGGGTTGCTTGTAATTACGAACGAGCGTAAGCAGGGCTGCTGCAGCCGCCGGGGTGGGAAGCAGTGGCTGTTCCAGCATGGCTGATAAACCAGGATTAGCCAAAAAGTCCTGCGTGCGCTTTCTCCAAGCTGGTTTACTGTGCTTCTGCAGGCCACGTTGCTGTGCATCTGGGGCATCAAATGCATCCAGCTGTATCCTGAAACCTTGCTTGCTGTCCAGCCTTAAGCATCTGCTGCAGTGACAGGCAATATAACGCCGGTGCCCTGACCAGCTGAGCAGCCTGCGGTCCCAGCTTTCCCACCCCCTTTACCAGTGAGAAAACACACGGTTCCTGCGCCGAATCCAAATGTAAATATTAACCTTGAGTATTTGCAATAGCTGCTTACTTTGGCAACTTGGGTGGTGGTGGGGAGGTGGTAATTTCTGGTCCAGGAAGCAAAACCAGGTCAGTGTTTTGGCGTCTTGGATATTCATCAGCAACACATCACGGGGCAGAGCTTAGGGGAATGGTGGCTGGAACCAGGGTGATTGCGGATCTCGCTGGCCGGAACGTGCTCAAGCCCATGGCCGCCGTGTCTCTGAAGTGCAGGCCCCGAGCGGCAAGCTCAGAAATGTTTTCTGGCAATTTTTGGCGAGCTGTTCATTTCCATCTCTTGAGGCAGCACTTCAGCGCTTGGCTCTGGAGCCGACTCGTGCTCAGCTCCAGCATGAAAAGGGTCGATCAGCCTGGGCAGCTGGAGACCGGTCACAGCAGCAGCTTGAATTTAGACCCTGGCTTTCTTCGTGGTGGCTTGCTCACATAAGCAGGCTTTGCGAGACCTTCCCGGCAAGGCAGCTGGTGCCTTTTGCTTCCCTCCTTTGCCGTTGCTGCACCTGAATCTCAGCTCAGGTTTTCCCTGGTTTTCTCTCTCTGGCCAGGCTGTATGAAGATGTCTTTGGACACAGGCTGTTTGGAGGAGTACGGGAGAATCAAAGCCCAAAGGCTTTTGTGCAGGGACTTGCAAATGTGTGCTGAGACTGCCTATATACCCTCTGCCTGGACAGGTGGGGAGGTGAGAGATGGGAAATGCAGTGAAAGGAGCAGACGTGCTTTTTCACCAGGCTTTACTCTGGTAAATGAGGATGAGAACATCGGCAGCAACTTAAATTACACTTCAATTCCAAGTCCCTAGCCTACTGTTTATTTCCAGATAGGGCGAGTTCTTTGCTGCACATCACGAAACACATAAATACACTGTTCTCTCCCCTTTTCCAGTGAGGGAATAAGAATGGTTAATGCCCCAGCTCAAAGAGAGAAAACAAGCCTTGCCTCAGAGAGGTTTTTGGATCAGGCCCTCAGTGATTTTTCCAGTATCCTATGGTTTCCCCCACGGCACGAGCTGCTCTCGTTATGGTCCCAAGACAAATGAAGCGCTCTCGGCCCTGGAACACATTTCTCGGATGCAGCTGTATCTCTTTTGCGGGCTGCCAAGGAGAATTCCTCGCCGTCTGCAGCGGCAGGGTAAGGCAAAGCGCACTGAAGAGGAAGCCAGTCTTCCAGCTCGTACTGCCAAAGCTATATTGAGGGCGATTTTCCTTTGTGGCTGGGTGGTGCTGGAGCCGCTCACTACCGCTTCCAGCAGGGTTTAAATTCATCGGGTTTCTAGGAGATAATTCTTCTCCGGAGCCTCCGAGGCACCCGAATGAATGAATCGGAGCTTTGTGCTCCAGCAGAGCCCTGCCAGCGGAGCAGCGGTAGCCAGCTGGATTCTCCCAGGTGTCCGGGTGCGGGTTTCGCTCGGCACGGAGCTGCGTGACCGCTGCGAGCAAGCCAGCAGGCGTGGGGAAAGCTGTTCCCAGTGCTCCCAGCACCTGAGCTGCTCGCCTTCCCCCCCCCCTGCCCCTAGCAAAAGCCTTCTCCCCCCGCCAAGGAGGGCTGAGCCGGCCGAGGCGTGTGGTGGGGTCCCGGCAGAAGGGTGCCTGTGGCTCTGCGGCTGGGAGCCGCCGCTCCTCGGAAAGGGGAACGGGGCTCGGTGCCGCTGGCACCGTCGCAGAAAACCTGGCTCGGGCGTCAGCCCCAGAGCCCAGCTGGAGATGCTTCTTGGTGTGCAAAAAGGTGGGCATTGGTGTTTCCCTCCGCTCAGCAAGGCGAGCCCTGCTTTTGCAGAGCTTTTCCCCAGGGGACGGCTTTTTATGTTGACCGCTACGTGCTGGATCTCTCACTGATGCCATTTCAGGTAGCTGGAGGGCAAGTTTGTATTCTGTAGTGGGGGCTTTGACTTATTTCTCAATTTGGGAAGGACTGGCCTAGCCAAAGGGCTCCTTTATCCCTGGTGCCAGTCACTCCGTGAGCAACCCAGCAGCCTGGTCCCTCTTAAGGAGAGCCCTATGAGTGGGGAACCCGGAGCTGAGAGCTTTTCTGTTCCCAGCTGGGTCGCTGATTTAGTACCTATCATCTATTCATCACCTATCTCCATAGTGTCTTTGTGGTGTTCACCCTCCCACCCTTGCATGTAGATGCCCTTGGATTCCCAAATGGCTCACTAAAAACTTATTTCCCAAATGGTGATGTTTGGGTTTCCATCCCTGCCCTGAGAGATGAACAAAGCTAATGCCTATTTCCAAGCTAAAAACAGGCCCATACCCTCTGGGGTGTGTTGGGGGGGAGAGGTACTCCTAAGGCTGCAGTTCTTTAAGTGTTGATTAATCCTTTTTCTGCCGTAGGAATGGGTTTATTCTGTTGCTTTTTCACTGCCTTGACCAAAAGCAGCGGCTCGGGCAGGGCTGCACTTGCTACCTTATGATGTGAGTGGTGGGGAGGGATGGAAAGTGGCTCCTGCAGTCCAATTGCATGTTCCAGGAAATGTGCGTAGGATGGGGCTTAATCACATTACGGGGTTGGTCTGTTTGCAGGCTTCCTGCGTGAGTCTGAAGGGAAGAAGGAAATTCTTCGCATTAAACCAAGCTGGAGATCAGGAACTGTGTGCTTCCTGTATACGCATTTTTTTTCTGCAAATAGCTCACGCTGCTGCTTGTATCAATAGCGTTCTCCGAAGACCTCCGCCTGCTTGCGGTGGCTGAGGGACGTACTTGAAAGAGATATACGCTTCGGCATCTCCTCCTGGGCTTTCTGAGCTGCTGCTCTCCTGTAGCAGATGCTGTGGCTGTCACAGGTCTCCCAGGCAGGTCCCACGTGGAAGGAATGTTGCTGTGATCCAGCTCCAGTAAAAGCATCCATCAAGTGGTCCAGGAGTGCATAACTGTGAGCATCAGGTTTTCGGGTCTCGGGAGGACCGGGGGGGCTGTACCTTGGAGGAGGCTTTGTGCATCAAGTCCCAGACGTTTCCACCTGGAAACCTTCTGTGGCCCTTCTGCTCTGCGTGTTCGGCCCCTCGATCTGCCACGGGGCTTCCGTGGACCCCTGCCTGGGAGACAGATGAGTTTTGGTTTGCCTCCATCACCGGGGGGCAGTGAGCGGGCACCCGAACAAGCGCCTCGAGGAGAAGGTCACCCAGCACCCGTGCCGTGGCTGCGGGCAGGAGCGTGCGTGCCCAGGGCAAATCACAGCAGCGTTCCCTGCAGCCCCCCTCGCGAGGAGCTTAGGGCTGGGGAAGCCTCTCGCGGCAAGGAGCGATTAAGCTTATCTTGCGCGTTGCAGCTTCTTGGTGGCAAAAGAAGGACTGGGGGAGGAGACGGTGAGCTGAGTTTTCTAGCTGGGCTGGTGTTTGCTGCAAGTGTCGTGATTAGGTTATCAGGTGAAGACCCTGTCTCTGAGCAAGTATCTACTCAAGGTTTCCTGTGCACAAAGCTGGTGGGGGTTGTTCCCAGCCTGTACTTGCTGTACCCGGCGTCTCTTGACCTTTCCAAGGAAAATGCGAGCACAGACGTGGGACTGCTTGCTGACCTGGGAGAAAAAACATCAACGGCAGGGAAAGGCACAGGCCAAATGCAGGCTCAAGGTCTCAGTGTGCACCTCCACGTGGTCCCTCTCGTGTGCGGAGATGGGGTTGCTGTGCGGGTTTCCAGCATCTTTGGCAGTAGCCTCCGCTGCCACGCTGAGGCAGGCTGAGTTCTCGTTTTCCTCCTACGGTCCGTGCAATCTTCATGCCTTGGCATCACCTTTTGTAGTATCTGGGGGAGAAGGTATCCATGTTGTTGATGCACAAGGGCCTTTCGTGTAACCCCATCCTTTCCTTTTTCTTACCCAGCTGGGCAAGGACCCGCCTGTGACCGTAGGATAATAAGGTCTGGAAATTCCTCCCATCCCAATGTACAGTCATTAGATTCATCTGGTTGGTGCCATGACTCTGTTTAGCTGTCTGCTAATGTCCTGTGGGGGCTACAAGAGATTTTTTTTTTTTTTTTTCCCCTTAAATAAATTTCAGGCTTGCAATAGCCCACACCAGAACAGCTAGATAGGAAGAAGCTTCTCCTCGTGAGCAGCTGTGGCGAGCAGATGCTAAACAAGAAATCTGCCATTCCGTACTGGGCTGGAGGAGAGCTGTGTGAGAGCGGAGACCCAGCTGTCCAGAGTCGGCAGGAGGAGGGAGGCTGTCCTCCATCTGTTGGGGGGAGGCAGCCGGGCCAGAGACCCCTTCTCCATACCTGGCCAAGCTCCCCCATCCCACTGGGCTCCAGCTTGCTTCTACACCGGGCTGCTTCCCAGTTCTGTCAAAACCGAGAATCAGGCTGCAAAACTGCAGGTCGTATGCGGTGCCTAAGCCAACGCGGCTTTCCCCTCCCGGCCCTGCCAAACGATATGTTTTGCAAGTTCCCTTTTTGGTCAGACTGAACGTACCCGTTAGCTTTCAAGGGAACTGTCTCTCCCCAGCCCTGGCTATTTTAATCCAGCCAAGGGAGAGAGGAGCTGACGGAGGACAGCCTCTGCAGCATCACCAAGCAGACAGCTAGCTCCCTTTCCCTCCCATCGCCCCGTGCTCCCTCCAAGGTGGCACAGCCGTGCCAACCAGGGTCTTTGGTCCCTTTTCCCACCCTGCATCGAAAAATCCCATTTCTTTCTTCCTCGCTTTCTGGGCTGCAGCTCGCTTCTGATATTCAGAGCTGATAAGGGAGGGCGGCAGAGTTGAGCAGCTCAGGCTCTCTGGCTTGACACGGAGGTAGGGTTGAGGAGATGGGCGCCGTGGGTGCCAAGAGGGTGTAAAAAGGCAGCGGTTGGGTTGATAAAACAATGGTAGAAGACCTGCCTTAAAAATACAAATAGGACACAGGCAGGAGATTGGAACATGCAACTTCCCCTGCTCTGTTCCAACGAGCTTTTGAAGGATTTTTAAAAATGGAGCGATTCTAGTCAGGGAAGACCTGCTCGCAGTGACAGGAGAGCAAGCAATTAGCAATATCACCAGCCGTTGTGCCGGGGCTGTCTGCTAGATGCTACCTCCAGGGTAACCGCGAGGTTACTCACGGGCTAGGACTGCGGTAGTTCCTCCGGCCATAGTTTGCTGCAGCTTGCCATTCCCTTCTGCAGCTGGTCACGCTGGGCATGTGTGACAGAGGGAAACGGGCAGCTTGAACAGGCTCCGGAGCTGGGCTAACGATGAATACTTGACATAGGCAGAGGAGAGCCCAACCCTCGGGACATGTTGTTTGGCCTTGGGGATTTCAAGAGGGTGGGAAGGTGACAAAGTTGAAATTTCAAAACAACAACAACAACAATCCCCCTTCACACCCTTAGCAGCATCCCTACCATGTAAGGTAGTTGCTAGGGCTATGTTTGTCCTGGGTTTGTTTTTTTGGGGGTAGTTTGTTTGTTTGTTTGTTTGTTCGCCCCCTTCCTCCCACCCTCCTGAAATATTTCCATCAGTCTCTTCTCTAAGAAGTGTAACGAGCCCTGCCACTGATTAAATTCTAAATATAGCTGTGGTATTTTTTTTCTCTCCAATTCTTCATGATGTATCTAGGTAAAAAATAGCCTTGGCGACTCTTCAAAGGGGACGTGGGCCTGCTATGGGCTATATTTTTGTCTTGTCACCCTGCCCGGGTCCAAAATAAACCCCCTCATTTTTAATTAGCTCGTCGGGTTATATAATCCTGAAAGCTGAGGATTTCTGGACTCAGCAAGAACGCACGTGATGCTGTGGGCTCAGGCAGATTGCGGCAGGCAAAGGTGGCGTGTCAGGGTAGGGGCGACACAGCAGGAATCTCCTCTCCTCCTGCTGGTCCCAGTGCCAAGTGGGAGGGAGCCTGGGGAAGCCAAGATGCTGTAGCATAAGGTTCTGCTCTTGCCTTGCTTCCCTATTGCCTTATTTATTTATTTATCTTGTTGCCGTACTTGGAGAGGAACCTGCTGGAGGAGGAAGGGCTTGGTTAATGGTGAAAGCTCCTGGGCTCCTCCGCTGTCTCTGTTGCCTTGGGGACTGGTTTTGGTTTTCCTCTGCGCCTGGGAGGATGGATCGGGGCTTTTCTGCCTTTGGCATCATCCTAACACCAAGTCGTTTTACTCCTGGCTGAGTGGAGCACGTTTGTTTTCCCATAGCCCAGGTCTGGATGCTTAAATAAGCATTTTCCTGCTCCCAGCATCCAACATGAAAGGTAGGAGCCAAATGATTCCCTTTCTGGGATGCTGTCAGGTGCTGGACCGTGCAGCACCTCTGGCCCTACCGCTGCCGCTTTACTTGCTCTCGGAACATTTTCTGCCCGAGGACCACTGCTGTAGAAAGTGGCCGCCCTTGCCATTTGCGCGTGGGAGCCCGACTGACTCTTCAGGTTCTCATACTCACAACGACCCTGCTCGGCCAACGTGGGGGGTGATTTCCCCCTCACACCAGCATTCAGCTGCCTTCTGCTCTTCCAAAGTGCTGCCTTGCACTTACCAAAGTGCCTTGTCCCAAGCTTCTCTTCAACCTCTCTGGCCAGATAGCCCAGAAGATGAGCGGGCCATGCAAGGGAGCAGGGCGTGTTTGCTCTACGCAGCTTTAAAAACTTTCTAACCACCAGATGGAGCAAAGGAACTTAAAACAACCATGGCTGACGCTTTGGCCAGGGGCTTCCATTGGGCACTGAGGTGGAACCGCTGCCCTCTGGGCAGCTGCCGTACCTGTGCCTTGCCAGGCTTCACGTTGACTTCCTTCTCTCTAGCCTTTCCCTAGAAGACAGGGCTCAGGATGGTCCTGGGGGTTGGCTTGGCAAAGATGGCAGGTAGGTGCAGCTGCACGTGCATGGCAAACCTCTTCCTTGCCCTTTGGTCGGAACCTGATGTACCGACTGCGGTTCCTGCTCCTTGGCACGTCTTTAGTCGGGGCTTATTCCAACCCGTGCAAGGGAAGGATGTGCTGCAGTAGCAGTGCCCGTTTGCTCGCGTAGTTGAACCAACCCACCGCCCGCTGTCATCTGTGTCTCAGATGAGAGTTTCAGTCCTACTCTGGGGAGGGCTGGGGGAGCGGGGGTGTCAGTATTTGTTGCTGCTGTAGCTTTAAAGCAGTGGAAACTTTCAGTGTTGTCATCTCGACGGTCAAAGCACAGAGGAACTAGCGTACTTCAAGAAGTGCAACGTAGTGAGGAAGGCGTGCTTTTGAAGTGTTTGACTAGGTTGAAACCGGCCGGTTTTGGTGTCCCTCCTGACCTCTGGAAGAAGAGGGATACAGCGCATCTCTGGGATTTGAGCAGACTTCTCCAAACCTTAAACCTCCTGCAGCAGGCACTGGGGCATCAGCCAGGGCAGTCTTCCCACCGCTTGTCACTCGTACTTCTTGCATGGGTGTTTGGGCAGCGACTCTGTCTAATGCAAAGGCAGACAGCCATTTCTCCTCTGCTCTTCGGCTCATACAAATATTTATCCCAGAAGAAGGCTCTTGCCTCAGTTGCTGCAGGTTTACTTGGCTCATGGCAGAGGGTTCTGGCAAGTGTGTTGGGGAGAAGGGACCACTGAACAGGTTTCTGCATGAAGGGATGGCTAAAAAGCAGTGGAAAGCACCAGGCTGTCAGGTACTGACTACACGAGAAAGCTGAGATGTAGTCTGAACTCTGTGAAGAATCCTTGCTGCAGTAACGAAGCATGTTAACAAAGCATAGAGGAAAGAGCTTGCGGAAAACAGCGTGGGATCTCAAGCAAACAGTTGGCCCTAGCCTTCAAACGATAAATGTCCTGGGGGTTATACTTAAGCACAGCGTCTTGAAGGCCCAATTAGAGATATTATTTTTTTCTCCAGTGCCAAGTAGACAGGAGACTTGAACTCAGCGAGTCTGGGTGCTGCTGAAGACAGCAGAGACGTCTCCTTGCTCAGCGTTCTCCTGCAAGCCCTGCGATGGATATCTTGCGTGGTCACCTCCCCGGCGCTGCTGGCGGGTTGGTTCATTCAACCCGGCAGCAACAGAGCTCAACGTGACACGTAGGCTTTGCCATTGTGTACGCCGTTCACAAAAGAAGGGAGTAAAAGTCTGGTCTCTGTGGTTTGGACATTGCTGAATTTCACGAGACAAAAGTTTTAGTCCCGTGTTAGTTTGCTTGTAGCGCTGAGCTCCAAGGCCATAATGACGGAGGAGCTCTGTGGGCGGCGTATCTAAACCCGTTAGGATGTACGTATTGTGGAAAGAGAAAACACAGTTCCACAGAGGGCCAGCACACTGTAACCTACTTTTTTTTCCCCTTTTTGCTGTATCATTGCAGCTGTTATCTCTGGCATCTCTGATGTCTGACCACTGGCGGGTAGTGCTGTCTGCCTGCGTGAGCAGAGGAAAAGTGTATGAGTGTTAAATAGGAAACTGGTGTGTATTTTAAAGCACAGGTTCACACGGAAGTGCTGGCAGTAAACAAAGGAAAGTCCTGTTCTAGTTGTGAAATCGCTGATGCCCTTGATTGTCAGATTCCAGTTTAGCTCTTCCTTAGCGCAACATGGCTTGTTTTTCAGTGTTGCTTTCAGCCTCGGAATGATGACAGAGAGATCATTCCTTGGGTATTTTGTTGAGTGTCTTTGGAAGAGTTTGCCTGTTGGCTGTTAGGGTGACCTCAGTAGAAAATCCATCTTCTGCTTGTATTCTAGCGATAAGAAGAGAGCTCAAGTGCCAGTTCCAAGCAATACGCTTCCCAAAGACAGAAGTTTTTTGAGGCTTCATTGCTGTGTAGACTCCTTCTTTTCCTGCTAGCGCAGCGTTGGTTTCTGTGAGAAGAAATGAAGAAATATCCCTGAAAAAGAGGCCACTAAGCCCTCCTTGGTCTAGAGGTACTGTGGAGGGTTGACCATGAGCCATGGTTTAGGATTGATTTTCCAGGACTTGTATATTACTAAAAGCAACATTGCTGGGCTTAGGGAATGACCCGGAGAAACGGCGAAAGGATGAAAAAGCAAAGCCAGGAGCTGGGAGCCAGCACAGCCTTGTGCAGAATGGCCACTCTAAGCCCCTCGGATACTTTTTAAGGCCATCTGGGGTCCTTCACTAGCATATGAACCGAGGGCAGGCAGTTTGCACGGGAGCATCTGTTCTCCCGCTGGGAGCAGCGACGTGGGATGAGACGGAGCGTGGATTTGCAGAGCAGTCGGTAGCACGCTCAGGGTGGAGGCTCTGGCTGCGCAGAGGTCCCTTGGGTGATTTAGCTGATCCTGCTTGGACTGAGTATTCCACAAGGAACTGCCCTTGTCCAAAATCAGCCCTGTGGGCTGTCCCTCGTGTTGAAAACTGTTTGGGTTTGTGTGTAGGCAAGGGAGAAAGCTGGGAAGTTGTCAGCCTGGCTGTTGCAGGTAGTTCTGATGCATGTATGCCTCACGGCCAAGTGAGCATCTCCAGTGCTCTTCTGTAGCACCTTCTCTGTGTGTAGTAGCACTTTTCCTTCCAGGCTCCAGCTGGAATATCAGCGTACCTGCTGGAGATGGCTTCTGATATTTCTCTCCGACACCTTTGCAGCGTGCGCTGCCTGTCTTCAACTCCAAGATGGAGCAAAAGTTGGTTGTTTCTGAATGCTGGAATCTCACCAAATCCGCTGAAAACTACGGCAGGAACATTGCTTATTTGGGATGCCATTTGGTGGCTGCTGTAGAGGATGGCATATGTTCAGGACGGTGGCATTGTCACGGATGTTACAATGCTGGCATGAGAAAGTAAGGATGACAGGTTCTGGCTGAACAGATGTCTTACAGCAGTTAACCTAGAAAACATTGAAGCTCTGCCTCTGGTCTGGACACCTCAGCGGAGTGTGCAGAGGAGGTATTGATCGGAGCGAAGGGAAGGGAAGGTGGGAGTGCTACTGTTGCTCTGCCATTCACCCCTTGCATGTCCTGGGGCAAAACGTTTCATCCGTAGCACCTCGCTGCCCCAGCTGCAGTGTTCTGAAGCCTCCATGGGATGCATTATTGAGGGCTGTTCCCACCAGCTGTATCGGGCACCCCAGGAGCAAATGGGGAAGCTTGACACCACTGGAGGACTGCCTGGATCTTCTCCATTAGCAGGAATTATGCCCCTGAGTTGCTCTGAGTCTCCCTCCAGGGTTGTCAGCTTTTCCTACTGACTTGGAAGTGAGCATCCTTCTTGAGCGTAAGAGCTGCTCTTCCTCCTTTAGCAGGATGAGAAGCCCAGCTCTTGTTCTAGGAGGCGCTTGGGTAGGAGACAAACCCTCAAAGTGGACCAAACTCTGGACTCTTCACCTCCCGCTCCCCCTCTTCAGGACCAGCTCGGCCCTGCGGGGGCTGTCCCCAATCCTGCCCGGCATTTCTGAGCTCACTGCAGTGAGACGGGGCTTCCAGAGCGCTCGGCTTTGCTCTGCGGTCGAGACTGTTGCTGATTTCTAATCTCCTCTGTGCCTCAGCTGCTCTGTTGGCACATTAAAGGCTAGCCGCAAAGCAACCATAATTGTGCTAAGTGTCTGTGGGATAATGGACTAAATACTCAGGATTGCAGAGGCAGCCGCATTCCCGGCTATTTAATACCTTGATTGATGTATATTTAGTTGTTTGCCAGCCCACCGGAGGACAGCCTTCTGAGCTCTTGTTGCTCCTGCTCGAGGAAGCTGGTGACGCAAGGATGTTAAAGAACTAGGCAGGAGTGAGCTATTTGGCCAGGCGTGCGGTTGCAGGGCTGTAGCGATCCCAAGTTTGCTAGGACTGGGTGTTGTGGTCTTCCTCCCTAGCTTGCTGAGCCGAGAGAGGGAGATGGGTGACGGTTTTGGGCTCTGTTTGGAAGAGCGGAGTTGTCCTCTGCCACCGCAGCCTTTGGCTTCTCGCAGGACTGAGAACGCACGTTCTTTCTGCCCAGGGGTGGCCTGAGGAAAGGTCTGTGTGCCCGAAAGCTTGTCCGCATTTTCCAATTATGTCACCCGATCTCGTAAAGGATGTTCTCTCTCCCTGTAAACCTTGCTCCGTCTCCACGTTAAACCCCAGACGTGGCCGTGTTGAGGTTGCTGGGCTGTCGAACTTCAGGCACCTGTGTTGAGGGGCTGAGATGAGTGTCCCTGTCTAATCGGGGGAGAGAACTGGGTTCCGTTCTGCATCACCCTCAGGATGTGACTCTTTCTCTCCATGCCTGAATAAGGGGACCGGACTCTAACTTGGGTGCCGTACAGCTATGTGGTCTACGTGCTGCTGTCAACTGTCCAAAAAAAGTGAGCTCAGAAGGGCTGTGTAGAAACGCTTCTGCTTGAGGTACAGTTGTCTCTGGGGCCCAGCAATACGTGCTGCTTAACGTGGAGAGCAGGGCAGTATGTTTCCCCAAAGAGCTCACGGAGCGGAGAGATAAGGTGCACAAGTGAAGGGTTACGAACCCTGCTTTGGAGGGCAAAGGAGCCGAGTCGGAGCCAAATGAAGGGACTGCTTTTTTAAGCTGAAATGAGGAAACCCAGAAAGCAAGCAAGGATGCAAAGATGTTTCGGGGCATCCAAGTATCTTGCAGGTTCCTCCTGAAGAAGCGTGGCAGTCCTCTCCACGACGGGAGCAGAGCCCGGGTCCGTGAGCCGGTGCTCTCCCCTCCCAGAGAGGCAGAGAGTTTCGGCAGAGTCGCTCAGCCCTGAAGGTCTGGAGCAGAAACCTCTCTCGCTGCTTTGCACGGAGGAGGATTTTGTAGGAAGTGCTGTTCAGCTACAGGAGCTCCATGGACTATAACTTTGCCCATTAGCCATTCGTGTTTCTTTCTCTTTCTTTAGCTTTGGCTGCCCATAAACTGACAGACAGATGTCGTCACGTCCCATGTGTGCGTGGTGGTTACCCTCCCCAGTCCCCTTCTCAACACTCAATTCACAGCTGCTGGCTTTGTACCGATAAGAGAACGAGATGACTTCCTTTTCTTCTCTCCACCCCTACTCCCTTCCAGAATAAGCTGGGCTGTTTTTTGGTAAATGACTAGCTGTCACTTCTTCGCCTGAAACTTTCCAGGCTCCACCACCTTGGCCAACCCTCCTGAAGGATGCTGGAGGCTGGAACGTCCCTATCGGGCAGCAAACTGCCTTCCACATCCTAGAGCAAGCTCTCCCCACCTCCCATATCCTACAAATCTTACTGCGTTTTGAGCTGTCCTGTGGTTTCTGTGGACTAACGAATCTCTCTGCATACTCTGCCGGGTCAGGAGCTTTGACCAGTTATGGTGAGGTAGGATATCTGTTCTGTGTACGTCTAGCTTCTATTTTTAACAAAGCTGGTATTTCTGAGTGGGAACAGAGCAAAGGGGAGAAGGCAGAAAGATCATCTGTGTAGTTTAGATTGCACGGTAAGGTTCCACTTGTGTTATAGGAAGATGTGAGCTAACAGCAGTCAGAGAGCATGTACGAAGGTGTGGGTGCTATTAGGAATAGTGATTAATGGTGCTTGTTAGCCACAGACTAGCAAATTCTCTGCAGAAGTGCAAAATTCTCCGGTGGAAACTACCCTTCAGATGCCTCTGCAGCACACGGGTGGTGATAACTTTCTCCTTGTGCTGGCTTCAGCACTGGGAAACGGTGTGTTAGCAGTTTCGTTTATATGATTACTATGATTACTGTTAATATGATTACCGAAGAGGCTTTTGGTGCTGACTGCAGCCTGGGAGAGGTTATCCCCACTGCGAGCAGTATGTTATTTTGTGATGTTATTAGATTTTTATCTTGTATTACCTTGTTAGCAAGGCTATGTTAATAGTTACTCGCTTATCTCTTCATTTGCCTTGCCACGTCTCTAGCTGAGCACACTTTCACGTGCTGATAACTAGCTTGCCCATATGGGAGCGTGGTAATTTCAAGGTGCTGGACACCTCTGGTTGAACGTTGTAGGTATTTACAGACCGCGTGAAATGACAACATTTAGTCAGAAGGGCAGTTTGTAAAGTCGTGAAGGTTATACGGGGCACGAACTGCAGAAGCAGCTGTATGTGCAAAGGGTGTGCTGGAGCAGGGAAGGGAGCGTGAAACGATCCCTTTGCCAGGCTGGGAGGCACAGCAGGCAAGTGCATGTGTGAAGAAACCAATCCCGCCTGCTGGAATCGCAGGGAACGGATCCAGGGCAGGAACTGGGTTGTGTCTGAAGCCGTGTTTGCGGTTGTTAAATGCAATGGGATCGTTGTGCGAGCGGCTATGGCTCTTTGCCACAGAGTGTAATGTGGAGCATGCCTTGGGTTTTCCTTCCTTCCTTCCTTCCTTCCTTCCTCCCTTCCACGGGCGGACCGAGGGCGTGGGCTGCTCTGCGGCACTCTGCAGGGATTCAGATGATGAAAGTCGCTACGGCGTGTTGGCAGTTTACATTCCCTTGTATCTCAAGGGTATCCCGAGGCTTTTGCGCTAACCTCGTTTCAATGCTGTTCTCTCACGTCTTGCAAAGTGACTGGTTTCCCCCTTTCTGGTCTCCTCTTCGGGTGTGTTCTGCTTCGCTGGATGATAGCAAAGCAGCTAAACAAATACTTTTCGGCTCCAGGAGGAAGCCTGTCAGTCAGACAACAGCTGGGCTAGTTTCGGTGCTGGCTGGTGATATGTATTTTTAATGCCCCAACTGTCTGGCAGGTGGGCCTGCAATTTAATTTTAACTTGCTTTATGAGAACAAAAACATTTGTAATGTACAGGCCAGTAAACTTCCATGAATGGAGGGAGTTCAAAAGAGATTTCTCCTACTGTTAGACCTTTTGAGACTAGTAGGCAAGGCCTTCTCTGGCCGAGGTTAAAGTGTAGCTTGGTGTTTATGGTGGTCCGAACAGTGCAATACCCTTTAAGTAGAAAAGGCTAATTCAAATATAAGTTCAAATCAGAGAATTAAATTGGAAAATTTGAAAACTGCAGCTGAAAATAACAACCTCGCACGCCTTTGGGGCTGATGTGTTCAGAACAGCTTGAGGGACTTAGCTACACCTTTTTTTAATTAAGAGAACATGGGTGTAAATCCTCTGGGCAACTTGGAAGAGCCCCAGCTGCCAGTTTCCTGCTAGTGCAGGTGAGTATAACTGGGTGTTGAAATGCACGCTGGCCTGATAAAACTAGGTCTGCCTCTCCCATTCTGTGGAAACTGAGAATTGTCAGGCGAAATTTGTCTTTTGTCTTTTTTTTTTTTTTTTTTTTTTCTTCCCCTCCCCCGAGCAGTTTCAGTCTTGTGCTGTTCTTCCTGTCCTCTGCCTCAGTGTAGGAAGTGCTAAAGCCATGTGCTAAACTAGCAGTTGCCTTCTTGCTCCCCCCCACACCATGTTAGCTGAGGTTTGGCTATACCTGCTGGATCGGGGGGGGTCCCAAAACCTGGGGCTGCTTTGGGTGAAGACCTTGGGACCACAGGCAGGGGCATGTCTGGAAGCGGAGCGCTTTGTTGAGGAACCAGCATGCTGAATGTTAATCTTATTTCTGGAGTGAGCAAATATTTGGAATTTGAATGGGGAAATTCACACCGTGCGTAGCCTGTAAGGGATTTTTTTATGCTTGTTTTGAAAACAAACCCAAACTGTCTCAGCGAGAGCCTCTGCCCTGGGCTATTAGGTCCTGAACTCACAGCAAGATCAGTGGGGATTGTACTTGTACCAGCTGGGTACTGGCGAGAATAGATTTTGCTCCTGAAAGCGCTTGTTGGACAATGCGGTTGCTCCTAGATCTGCGTAGGCAGCGCGGAGGCTGGGATAGCTGTGGGTAAGTCACTCAGGTAGCCTTACCAAGTTTTTTCACCTCCTGCAGCCTGGAGCAGCCTTCTGCTGAGCTACCAAGTGCCTTTAGTTCTTGGCTGGAGATGTCTGGAAAGGGACCTGGTGTCTGAAGTCCTCCGTTCCCTGTGGGAATACTCACCGTTTCCCAGGGCGGCAGCTGATGCCTCTTCCAGCCTCTTGTGGTTTTTTCTTCGTTGGTTCTTCTCTGTAGATGGCAGAGAGGTGCCAATCTCTGGTCTTCCCTCCCCAGCTACTTCACACCTGGATTTTACCAGCTGGAAATTTTAGTGATAGGCTGAGAGCCAAATCCTTCGCTGGTATGAATGATTCAAAGGGAGAGGTGACAGGTTTAGGATTTGTCCTTTATCCAAGACCATCCTCTGAGGAAAGGCGGACAGATGGCTTACCCTGCAGTCTCTGCCCCAAGTCTTTACTACGCTAGTCATAGAATTCGACTTAAAGTTTACATAGCAGCCCTCTGCCCAAATCATGTGGGTATCCCATAACTGACACCCATTTTTGGCAGCAAAGAGGGGCTGTATTTGTGTGCATAGTTCATTTCCTGAGCAGCCAAACCCACTTTGGAGGCGGCCATGTGCTTAAATCAAATGTATGATGAGTGGAAATACTATGTCTAATTTCAGTGCTCGAGAATGGGAGACTTCACTGACAGATTTACATGTAGAAGATAAGTGTGAACATGCCGGGCTTGCTGTATGCCAAGATGCTGAGATGCTTTGCTGGGTTATGAATTTTGCATAGCCCTTTTGGGAGAGCACAGGGGATATGGTTTAATGCCATACTGCGATGTGGTGGTAGGGCAGTCCATTCTGACCTAACACCATGAGGTAAAATAGGGGCTTGTTTTCCTCCTACTCTCCCTTTGGAGTCAAACTTCCATGGGATACTCCCTGTGCTGCTTTCCGATATCTGGCTTCAGGTGCAACTGAAGAGACCGTGCTACTCAGGCCAAGAGGAAAAGTTTACAAGATGCAACATCCTCCACCTCCGAACACAAACAGGGGAAACTATTGAGATGCAGAAGCGAAGGGTGAAAACCTGCATCTCTCAGAGCATGTTCAGACTTCACTTTCTACAAAAAAAAGCTACCTTGGAGGGTTGGTGGCCCATGTTAGGAGGGCTCTGCTATGCCCAGAGAAACTGAGCATAGGGGAAACCTTTTCACAAGGTGTGCTTTTCTCTCGGCTACTGCCTAGAACTAGCTGGGTCTACAGTAGTATCTTTAAGATTTGACAGGAGTTAGTCTGCAAATGGCCCATCTTCTTCATCTGTTACAGCTCATATGCCAATGTTTCTACAGTCTTCTTTCTGATGTGACTCCATCCTCGGAGTGCTCTGACATGGGTCTGTTGATAACACGTGTAAATTGGTGGGGATGGGCCCTTGTGGGATAGATAACTGTGTGATGCTCTAAAGAAGGAACTCTTGCATCCAGGCAAGAGTGTGTAATATCTTATTTTGGAAGTGAAAATGTAAGTTTGCACTTGTGATGGGAGGCCAAGCTCTCCAACAATTCCTCCTTCTTTCCTGCCTTCAGTTCTTAGTTTGAAGCATCTCATCCTGTGGCTAGAGAGGACCAGCTGGAGCCCCAAGTTTGACAGTGTCCTTCCGTGACTATAGTTAGCCATGCTGCATATGGTAGCCACGAGGCACTGTGGGTGCAAGAATACCCAAGCATAGAGGCAAACAGGCACACTCCGTTTTGCATTGATCCACAGCAGTGGTATGATCAGTTAGATTTTTCGCTGATGTATGGTAAACGTCCCCTGTACCACCGCTGTCTCCTAGTGCTCGCTCTGCACCGTTCGGATAGACTCTGCTGGCTGCACAAGTTGGCCAAAGAGAACCCCAGAGCTGCTGCTTCTGCAGCTGCAGCCAGTATTAGGATGTTGTTGCAGGAAGCCTTTTTAGCAAGGGGAAAGCTTGAGCAATATACGTCCTCGAGTTTTTACAAGCTTGTTGCTCTAAGGACCAGAGCTGCTAGCCCAAGTGCTTGCAAAACGATGGACCGCGAGTGATGGCGGACCTTCGAAATGACACAGGCGTCATCCCTCTCGTTTCTCGTACGCGTCCACGAGCCCCACGTCTAGCGCAGCCTCCCGGAGGGCTGCAGGAGCCGGCCCTTCGGTGGGGGTGAAATGACAGGTCCCGCAGCACGGGCAGCGGCTGCTCGCTGAGATGAGGTGAGGAGGAGACAGCAATACAGCAGGCAGGTGCCAGTCCCTTTCACATCCCTTATGTGCACCCATGCGAGCAAGAAACACAACTCGGCTTCACGCTGCAGGTTGCACACTCATGCTCCGGTGCCTTACTGTTCGCTCTCGCCTTGCGGAGCACGCTGTCCTTTTTGCCTGCAGATGATGTTATTTTTGTGTCCCGGATCTTAATTTTGTCCGTGGCTTCCTTTTCCTTGTCACTGCAGAGCCTTTATCTGGGGAGCGCAAGACGTGATGGTGAAAGAGGTTTTTTCCCTATCGGCGGCGTGGGATGGGCTGTGAGGAAATCCCTACGATAGGCAGAGCCTTCAAACGCTCCGGCTTAACGTGAGCGCAGGCGGAGGGAGATCAGGCTCCCTGCAGCCGTTTCAGCTTGGATATAGCCTAGACTAACCTCAACTGCTGGACGGATCACCGAGACAAGTAGCTGTGAAATCAGCATCTCCCGTGAGCCATCCACCCCTTTTAGACCTTCCTCCATCTTTCCTGAAGCCAGGCTGAGCTGTGTCCCTAAAACTAGAGCTGAAAGATCCAGATAGAAATGCCATTGAAACAGGTGCGTGACTAAACGAGTGTCAGAAACGGGGCGGCTTGTGTGCCAAAGGCTCTTGCTGAAATCATGGTGGCTTTCCTGCGAGTAGCTGAGCGTGGCTGCAGAAGAGATGTGCTGACGAGCTGCCGGTGTCCCTGTCCACGGCTGGGACAAAGATCCTCCGTGGAGCCACGAGAGTCTGTAGGAGGGTACTCGGCTGAGTTGGTTTGTGTCGCAGCCTCCCGCCTGGCAAGTGGTTGTTTGGGTCAAAAGGAAAAATATGAACGTGGCAATCTTCTGTCTGTTTTCCCCTGTAGCGAGGCTGTCGTGCTGGGTATCTAATGAGAAGGGTAAGAACATGACTTTTTGTCTGTAAAGTTCACCCAGGCTTCCTTAACACAGAGAGTGAAAATCATGTGCGGTGCACTGTGAATAGAAGTATTTTCCACAAAGGGAAGGTCTGCATTTGCAGTTTCTGGCTGTTCTTCTGGAAATTGCTATTTTTGAGCTGATGACCTGATTAATAGTCTTGGGTTTCCCCAGAGAGATAACAGGTGACCATGTGATTGCGTTTTGACTCTTCGTATCTTAGATCACAGCCTTTTTAGAGAAGTGAACCTGTACTCACAGACTTTTCTTTTCCTCCAGTGCTTGTGCTGTCTCCTGCCTAGAGCCACTTTCACAGAGTGGGCAGTCAGCGATGGAGACAGGGCTGAGCGAGCCTGCAAGCTTTTGAGTCCTTCTCAGGTTCTTTGAACCGTGTATTGTCCTTCCAAGGCTGGTCAGCCTTAATGGAAATTAGGCCCAGCTTGGAGGCTGCATTTAATGGGAGTGTGAAGTACCAGTCCTTGGTACTCACTGGGTAAACTTCAGCCAGCCGTGCTACTGCTGGTCTCTCCCACGCTCTTCTTCCCAGACTTCACCTTGTGAGATCTTGTTGCAGGGACGGCTTTTTGAGAGCTTTCTGCAGTATCTGTCACGGTGGGGCTTTGCTCCTGATCGTGGCTGTGCTATAAAGGGAGTTAAGATGTAGAAAAGGAGTACCTTAACACGCTTAAATTAAGGGCTTCCGTGCCTGCGCTTGTCACCACAGGCTTCGAACCTGACGGCAGCTCGGAGAAGGACTTGGCTACACCTTGATCGGTCCAGACTGTGTCCCGGCTAGATGGTAGCCAAGTTAGCAGAGGGGACTGCACACAGCTGGAGCGATGCTGTCTTGCATGGTGTAGTTGCTACATCTCCGTGGTTAAGTGACCGGTCGCCGGCTCGAGAGATGAAGGAGGGCATACTGTAGGCTGTGCGCTTTGGTTTGTATTAGTAAGATATGAGAAAAGAGTGGGGTCTGTTTCTGAAGAGGAAAGAGCATCAGTCAAAATGCTAATTTTAGCAGTTTCACATTTAAGCAGAGAAGCAGAGTGAACCCTTGCAGGCTTTGCAAAGCAGAGAATCTGGGACCACGGAGAGATGCCAGGTCCTCTGGATGATGTGTGCATCCATCCCAGGCAGAGGTACTGATGCGTAGCCTTAACTGGCCGCTATTTATGCGACAGGAGTTTTTCGTGGTGTTTGTCCTTGGAATGATTTCTTTCTGTTCTGATGTCAGCCAGATTTAACAAGCTATCTGGTTTCTTAGGCCAAATCATTGCTTTGGACACCTAACCAACTTGAAACCCTTCGCTAAGAGACTGTGACAGATCATGAACGTGTTGCTGCTTTTAGGAGGTGGGGGAGACGGGGTGGATGGCTCAGAAGGTGAATGAATGGGACAGCGCGTGAAAAGAGGAGGATGTGCCAATGGCAAGCATGGACTAGAATAATTTAGATAAAGGGACTGAATCATAGGGAGTAGATGAGTGCAGAATCTTGCATGTGTCAGGGAGATAGGACAGATGTGAATTTATATTAATTAACAATTAATGCCAGCTGAGGCTCCAGAGCCAGTAAATGGAAACTGTCTGCACCAGCTCCCTGCCAGGAGGGTGTTGCCTGCTCCTATTTCTGTAAGGCCTGCAGGAAAGAGCTCCTGGAGTGCTTTTACTGCTCTCTCTGGGTTTTGTATGTGTGCTCTCCTCTTCGTGTTTCAGCAAAAGCCGCCCCCTTCCCCAGGATGACAGCGGTGGGTCTGTCCAGCCACCTTCCTCCAGGTCTCCAGGGACAGGACTGAAAGTGGAATTAAAGGACAAAGTCATAAAACTGATCTTACCCACGTAGTTGTCGGAGGCCACTGCTAATCCCTAGCTAAACCCAGTTTCTTTGAAACCGCCCTGCCCAGCGCACTGACTTGCAAGTGACATTTATGGAAAAGCTCTTCCGAAGAGCTGCATGTGAAACCGTTTCTGACTGTAGTATTCGAGTTTCAAACCAGAACGTGGGTGGTGAATTAAAACCCCTCTTTGAATTTGACATAGAGGAGCGTTAGGTACGCTGCTGCTCTGCAGTTCAAAGCAGCTCTGCTTTGCCTTTCGTGAAGGTCATCAGCTAATGGGCAGAGACGTAGGCTGAAGTTTCCATCGCCGCAGCCGAGGCTGTTTCACACCGGCTCCGTGCAAGCATCAGTAGCATCTCCTGCAGGAGATGGGCTGGCGACGGTCTCAGGAAGGACCGGCCCAGAGACTGCTGAATGAAATGGAAAAGTTGCCCTCTGACGTGCTAGCTGGCTCGAAAAGCTGCCGAGAAGGGAATGTGGCTTCTATATCTAACCCACCGAGGGGTTGTGAGCCGTTCCTACAGCACAGTTTCAGCGGTGCAGCAAGGCAAGAAGACTGAGCAGCGCTGGTCATCCTTCACGGCAGTGTTGGTAGCTGTCGAAAACAGCACAGGGGCTTTACTGGGGCTTGCCAGTGGGCTAGCAGCCTGGGCTCTGGTATGTAGGACCAGGGTTCCCGGTTTTGTGTCTCTGGCTCTCCTGCTGCTTTGCTGGGCAGAAGTGAGAGCGTCTCTGAGCTGAGCCTGGCAGAAGAGTTCCGCGGGACCCGGCCATGCGGAATGCGCGCAGCTAGGCTAATCGGCACCCCAAAGCTGGCTGTGCCCACTCCTGTCAATGTCACTGAGCCTATGCTGGACTGCTTTGCCTCGTCTCTTGGCTCCAACGTAGTGCTCTGCGTTGTTCTGGTTGTGTTTTCTCTGGGGAAGTCCTTCTGTGCACACGCGCTCGCTGACCACATGCCTTGAAATTGAAAGGGGGGGGGGGGGAAAAAAACCACTGAGCAAAACCCCGTTTCTTTTCACAGGGTGTCAGTGGAAACCTGGCCTTTCTGCAGGAGGTGGGGCTGGTGGTTGGAAATGTTCGTGCACCCTCAGCCTAGGCTGGCCGCTGCACGCAAAGGGGGTTGCTAGCACCTGCTCTTTTTTGTGGTATCTAAACCCAGTGGGGCACATCAGCTGGTTAAAAGAGAAGCCTACAAAACCCTGTGAATAGTTACAGTTTGCCTGCAAAAACTACCGATCTGCCCCCTCCTGAAAAGAGAGCTTGACTTCTGCTTTGCAGCAAAGAAGGGTCTCTGGCCTCTTCCAACCCAGGGCACCTTTTCATCCTTGATGTTTAATATTGCTCTTTTCAGCAGTTCAGCCGTAGGGGCGGGGGAAACTGGTTACTCCTGTCAAAAGCAGGGTTTTCTCCTGCTTACCTGCTCTTGTGTGGTTACTCTGAGAGCCTGAGTTAGTTACTTTTATTGAAGGGTTTGTCAAGACCCAGGAGACGGCAACGATACGTGAAGTACGGGTTGTGCCGCACGAGCCAAGCTTCTGCGTCTCTCTGTCCCAGATTTGTCACTGGAGTCTTTCTTTGGGTGTCAAAACCTGTTGGCAAAGGGGGATGGAGCAGCTAGAAATCGCTTTGCCCTGCCCGTGTGTGTGATCGGGGGGGGGGGGGGGGGGGGGGGGGGGGGGGCCCCCC
>NW_010972992.1:5934702-5993511 GCF_000737465.1 Haliaeetus leucocephalus
GCGGCTTTGCGGCGCGGGGGTGTGGGGGGGGGGGGGGGGGGGGGCAGGAAGGCTGGAGGCACCATCCTCTCTCTGAGACAATTTGAGAATGGGTAAAAACTGTGAATCTGCTTGTTGGGAGCAATCCCGCCAACCTCTGTTGGGGGTCAGGGTCTCAGCAACCAGTCCATCTGCTTGTGCTGTTCCTTATCTTGAAGTGTTGGAGTAAACAGGACTGCTTGTGGAACAGGAGAGACTTTCTGCATAAACACCTTGTTTGCTTTGAGTTGGCTGTTTGTGCTAGTGGCGAGAACTTGGGCTGTGCAAAAGTTGGGCTCTTTAAATGAGCCAAAGGATGTCAGACATCTAGATTCTACTGGAATTTGGTGAAAATAAGATGTGTACCTTCTCAGAGAAAGTAGTTAACCATTCTCACCGGGGTGTGAGATCCATTAGGAAAATGCTCTGTAAAATACATAGGGAAGGAAGCAAGCCGGTTTCTATGGAAGTGACTGTCGCACCCCAGAGAATGCAACGCAGACTTCTGTACCTGCTATGGAAATGGGTATGCTGATTTAGAAATGTAGTGAGGATTTTGTTTGTTTGTTTTAAAATTGTTCACAAAAGTCTTGGGGGGATATTAGATGATGTGCACTGGCACGGTTAGCTGTCATGATGCTAATTGCTTTAGGAAAATGAAAATATTTACCTGTATGTAGAACTGAATAGATTTGCAGGATATATTTACTTAATAGACTCCCTTGAGGCTATGCTTGGTATAATGAGTCTTCTGATGGGATTTGAATTGAACCAGACTAGAACCAGCAAAGGAGGCTGTTGCAGCTCTGTCAGGTTTGAGAAATGCTTTATATGCAGCCATGCCTGTGTAGAACAGCTTTCAATGAAGATGTGAATGCTAATAATTCAGTATGGAAACATGCTGAAACAAACAGCAGCCTTGCTGTATAGTAAATGCACAGTTTGCTAAATGAAGCCTTAACGTCACAGGACAAGTATGACCTCTCTCCTCAACTAACGTGGAATTGCTTATTTCCATATTTTTAGGAAAGTCTGTCCTCTTTTTTTTTTTTTTAATTTTTTTTTTTTCCCCCCTCCTTCCCCCAGAAGGTCTGGGAAATGCCATGCTATTCAAGCACCTTGCTGTGGATTTTTGCTGATGGCCGATGTTTTAGCATCTTGCTTAGTGACATCCCGCAGGTGGGTCTGTGTCAGTACCACCATGTGCTGCACTTTTGCTGGACCCGCTGCAAAGCGGAGCACCTTTCTGGGACTCTCCACTCCTATCAAGCAAGTATCACAACATCTCTGTTTTGGGCAGAGGAAGCTTTCAGCTCTGGTGGGTCCAGAGAAAAGCTTGGACGAGGTGACCCTGAGTGTCTTCTGAGGAGAACGCAGCTGTGCTTTTACTGTCTGTTTTGTATGTCAAACCCTACGCTCCACACCTAACCGCTTTTTTCAATGCTTGACGTTAGCAATACTGACGCTCTGGATGCGTTCTGTTTTGTGTGGGGTCCTGAGTGGTTTCTAGAAGGTCTACTCTTCCTTTTGCAGCCTGGGGGGGGGTTATAAACCAAAAAGCTGCTGGCAGCGTGCGGTCCGCTGACGATTTCTCACAGTACAGTCTTCCTTGTTCAGCTTAACCTCAGGTGGTCTGTGAAGGAACACCCTGCTCACACAAGCAAGTTTCCACCACCCTTCAGAAAGCTGCGATGCTGTAGCTCTTCCTACCCTGAACCGTATCTGCAGAAAGCCCCAAACGTGCAAGTGCGGGATGCCTTTTTCATTCCTCTTGGAAACCAGTGAGCGTGACGGATGCTGGTCTCTTCAGCAGGTAGAATTCCTCTGACAAATGGGTCTAAATAATCCCTGTTAGCTCTGGGTCTCCAGTAATCTGGTTGGCCAAGTTGCCAGGCAGCTGAAGGACCAAAGTGGCTTTGCCGAGTGTGTGGGCACGATATTCCCCAAGCTGTAGAGAGCAAACCATGCCATGCAGGGTCTGAGTCCCAGTCTAAGCAAATCTCCCTCCAAAAAAAGAGCTGCTTCTCTGTTCTCTATGCCAGGATCCTGATTCATGGGTGTTCCTCCTCCATACCAGAGGTCCCTTGCAGGAATAGGACAGCAGCGTTCACTCGGCCCCAAAGTTTGCACCTACTAGTCCCATTCTAAGGATTAATAACCTTACAGAGAATTAATTGCTTCTGTGACTGCCTCAGCCTCACTTCTGCCTCAACTACGTTGCGAGAGCTCGGCTGGTATGTATCCTTCACAGTTCAGCACTGAAAGGGGCATCTCTGTTGTGTGCAAACACAGCAAACTGATGGATCTTTATATTCTCTTTAAATGGATAGTAAGCGTCTGGATCCTTTAAGCAGCTCTGAAGATTTCTTCCTATTTGCTGAATAGGAAACTTAAGCCTTGCAAAGTGCTGCGTCGCCCCAAGTTACGCCTGCTCTCACAAGTCAGCCTCCTCTTTTTATTTTCTTTTTTTTGTTGTTCTGCTGGAAGAAGCTTCAGCTGTTTATTTGCTTGGCTGCCTCCAAGGGCAGGGTCCGCATCCTGCCCTTCCTTCACTGCGGTGGGAGCGGGGGGACTCTGGCTGGGGAACCGGGGGTTCCGTCTGCCCCGGATCGACAGCATCTGCTGTGAACGCTGACCCTTGCTCCTGGCTAGCGTCAAGAGGCTGTAGCACAGCAGAAGGAAAATGTGGTGGCGGTTGGTCCCCTCCTCCCCCTTTTCCAGTTTCTTGAACCACCTCAGCTTGCTTGGGTTGGAGTTTGTGTTGAACCAAACGCCGCTAAACCACACACGAAGCGCGTAGGCGTTGTCTCTTGAGCCACGTTTGCTTTGATCCTCTCCAAGCCTAACAAAAAGAAGTTTTTACCATTACAAATGCTCCAAATTCTCTTGCCGACGTTGGGCTAAATTTGCCTTCAAACCCAGGCGCTGGCGGGGCTGCAACAGATCTGCACCTGGGGCCGGCTTCTCTGGGGATGCCCCAAAATAAGTGCAGTGAAACCCCGGGCACATGCTGTTCCCAAGCCCTGTGGCAATTGCTTTCAAGTCTTCAGTGGCGACTCTGGCTTTCATGTGTGCAGTATTTTGGGGTAGACATCCTGTGTCTGCTGGTCTATGAGTCTCAGCAGCCAGCGTGTTCACTTGGCAGCTTTCTCTTCTGTGCAAGAAGCACGCTGTACCTTCTTTGAGCTGTGTCAGAAAAGGGAAAAAGAAAAGGTGGTGAGCTGGAATAACTTGCTCCTATCCCCTTTGGGACCTCACTTAGGAACTTTGTTGTTTACTTATAGGGTAAAGGATCTTAGGCACCAGCACAGCTCCGTAAGTATGTTAGCCGGGAGCCGTATCCCTCTGTGATAATCTGACGGTCATTTTCAAGAGTGCATCTGCTGGTGGATCGGGGTGCTGGCACCCCGATTCCCTGATGCCACATCCAGTGGCCTCTGAATCATTTCAGAAGTATCATTTCAGGTATGGTGCTTTTTATCCGTGGGATGTTTGCTGGAGCTGTTTAGAACGCTGGGATTCCCAACTAGGCTTTTGAAAATGCCTTGTTTTAGAGATTTCTGAGGGTGTAACGATGTTGTTCAACTACTTGTTCTATTTTGTCCCAAGACAGGGGCACAAGGATGCATTCCAGCAGAAGAAAGCATTCCTGCTCATGTTAGGGAGGAAATGAGTAATACTGTATGGAAACGACGACTCTTTAGTAATTAAAGAGACATTTTTTGATAATTTTTAACATGGAAGAAAGGCCACAAACAGGGCCGTGCCTCGGCGTGCACAAGGCTTTCGTGGCGCTGGGAGCCGTTCAGCCGTAGGGGTGCGAGAGCTGGCGAAGAGCGGCTGTAGCGTGGGGAGATAAAAGCCGGAGCTGGTGTTTTGAGGGGCTCCCCGCAAGGAAAGCGGTGTTGGGGACACGCCACGTCCGTGACTGCCACCCCCACGGCACCCTCGGTTGTGCCTGGTTTCTCACGACGGGTTTTCTGGTGGCTTTTCTCGTGGCTGCCGGACCTTTCTGCTTCTGAACGTGCCGCGCTCCGGTGTACTGGTCAGTCTGGTCTGAACCCTACACATGCCAGGGGTCCCTCCGTGGCAGCCCAAGCTCTATCTTTCAGTTAGTCTGTGTCGGGGACTTAGTACTGCACACGAATATCTCTGTTTTCTCTCTGTTTATTTTAATAAATTTCTTCGTGTAGCTTCGGTTCCTGAAAGGCACTTGCGGGTGCCTTTTTCATTTAGGTTTGATGTTGAGATGGATTGAACGATGGAAAGGAAATGCATTTCTTTGCAGGAAAGCAGTATTGCCTGAAGTAGACAGTGTATATTTACTCGTAGAGGTAGAGATGAAAAGTTGTTAGATCTCCAGTCTTATTTAAAGCAATTCTTTAGGGGTGACTCGGTTCTGCAAAAAGCGCTAACAATTGAGCAGTTGCCTGAATGACCTGCTGCACAATAATATTTGTCATTTGCTGACATTGGCACAATGGCGTGATATTAATAATGAGCTTTTTTTCCCCTCTGTGCTGGGGATCCAGTTAGATCCTCTTTATTTGCTTGCTTTCTCAGAATATTGCAGATCTTCGTATAAACAATCCGTGAGTCCAAAAGGTCTGATTCAAAGCCCAGGGTTCATGTGCAAGTAAGTGGCGCTTGCTCCTCCGACACCCAGCTAGAGCTTGCAGTCCGTGGGACAGTCAAAGGCTGTTTGCAGGTTTTAGTATTGCCATTTAGTGAGAGATGTGTGGGTCGGTGCTTTCTTCTTGTCCACTCTGTTGCGGGTTGGTTTTGCTTACCAACAAATGTACTCCAGCAAAAACCATAATGAAAAACAGCTCTAAAGTTGTTTTCTGCAAGTACAGCTTACTCCAGGTCTAGGAGAAAAACAAGCTGTATTGGTAAAAGCACCTTTGGCGATGCAGTGGCCGTGGCACCCACAGGACGAAGGAGCAGAGAGCTTTAGAGCAGACAGGCTCTTGGTGTACACTGAGAAGGATGGGGCAATCTTCACAAACCAAAGAGCCTGAAGTTCAGTTTTGGCTGGTTTTGCTATTGTTTTCTTTTTATTCCCCTGTTTACAGGAACAGGGTGTGAGCTGGGACCTGGAAATAGGTGTGCCAGAATACCCTGCGAGTGGGAGAGGGGGGGGTTGAGTCATTTGCTGCATGTAGGGGTTGAGGATGTGCGCTGCAACAAACCTCCTGGTTTTTGCAAATTCCTGCATAGTTCAGGCAGAAAAGCCTCTGGGGAGCAAGTGCTCGATTTCAGGACTGGAATTCCCAAATGGAGATGACCTTGAATTTGAAAATACCTCTTTCAGGCCTGGAGTGTCTTCCCTGGCTCAAGAAGCCCTCCGAAGATGAGCTGTGCAAGGAGGTTTTCTTTGTTCTGGAAATCCATGGGAGAGGTGCCTATACTTGCAGAAGGATTTTTCCCTTTTTTTCTTTCTTCTTTTTTTTTTTTTTTGCTGATGAATCTTGAAATTGCCTTTCCTCCCTCTTCTGTTTGTGAAGGCTGCGAAGGTTTTCTCCTCAGCTCATTGTTTGTGCTTCTTGCAAGCTAAATCACAAGCTGTCTGTGTATGCGTGTACGAATTGGTTCCTGTCCAAGCAGTGGGAGTCATTAAGGGAAAGGGCGTTTAGCATTTAGGTTTCTGTTTAGTGACACAGAGACAACATCAAAGTTGACAGAGCCCCAAATTTGCCCCCGATATACTCCTTCCCTGTCTATGATGCAAATAGGTTTTTGTAGCTGTGGTGGAAAAGGAAGAGGGTTACGATCCTCCCTTCCCAAGCGCTCATCCTTCCACTTGGAGGGAGGTTGGACATAAGGTCCTTTTGTTCACGTTGCCTTCTTGTTTGTGGGAGGCCAGTGCCTCGGATGCTGGAAGATTTACAGCCCCAGCACCTCTGCTTTCTTCCTGACGCTGCCAACCTACGCAACGTGGTCCGTTCTCAGCATCGCACGGGGCTGGCTCCAGCTGAGGCGCAGCATCCCGGGATAAGAAGTATTTAGATGGGAGCCTTGAGTGATAAGGGGACGAGAGGAGGTTTGGGGAGGTGCGTAGCTCCTGTTTTCAGGGTGGTTTTTGAGGGTTACGCACCCCTGGGCGGACACTGCTGTCACACTGACCGGGATATTCGCAGAACTGGTGTGTGCTCGCGGCTATGGGTACGTGCCTACAAGAGCTCTCGTCCCGCTGTTTTACCAGAGATAATTCCTTAGGTTTTTTCCCACTATGTTCTGGCTAGTAATATTGTGCTGGTTTTATTGCCATTAGGCATTCAGTGGAAACATTATGTGTGGCCTTTGGCAGCTTTGCGTTTTCCCTGAGCTCCATTAAGCTCCATTAGGGGCATTCGTTCCGATGCCAGTAGCGGTTTTGTGGCACAGTTAAGTGCTGGCCCTACAGGCAGTGGATTTATGAAAGGGTGTCACTCCTGTGATGTCAGGAATATAAGGCTTGGAAACGCTGGGATTCCTGTTTACCATCTGTTTCCATTGCCCTTCCCTAATAGACCTCTCCTCCTCCAGAATTCAAGGATCTTTAATCAAAGCTGTTTGGCTTGTGGTGGGAGGGAGGAAATCCCAAATTGTGGAGGAGATGGTGACATTTCTTGACCTTTTCTGTGTGTATCTCGGAGACAAACACACTCTAATGAGTGTGCGTGTGCTTATGTTTGTAGGTTTAGTCTTTGGGTGTATTTCCTAACACAGGCACTCGGCGAGACGCTAGGTTACGCATTTCTCTGCAGCAATCGAGATAAACTTGCAGACCCTTTCGGGGGGGGACAGTGTGTTAGCTAATCTGATCCACAGACAGCTGTCTACAAGAAACTAGCTTACTAAATGTTTCCAGATACGCTCCTCTTGAGAACCCACATTTCACTTTGCTTGGAAAACTTCAGTGTTGCGGTTTTGAGTCTTTTGGTTCAGCGCGGTGCCGCAGACCTGTCCGCCTATGCAGGAACTCTTACAACATCAGCCTTTACTCTGAAGGGAGTTTTGAGTGTGCAGCCTGTTCTCTTGTAGCTGGTGCTGCCCAGACACACTCGATAAGCTAGCTTTGTTATCATACAGTGGTAGTTGTGGCTCATCTTCTCCTCTTTGCTCACAAAAAATATTACAGCAGTCCCATGCAGAAATATCTGCTGGAGCATGAGCTAAAACTGAGCAATACTTTCAGAATCGAGTGACTCTCAGTTTGGGGTGCTCTTTGGGTGACTTGTGAGATTACTCAAAAGAGCCTGGCATTTAGAAAGTGGATTTCCAGTGGCTTCTGAAAAATTGAGCGATAAAACTGGTGCCACGTGGGAAATCATCGGTCTAGTATGCATATTGAGTACACATTAAAGCCTGGGGAAACACCAGTTCCTGCAAATCCATCAAGAAAAGTTGGTCAAGGCTGATAGCATCAGAAGTGAGGTAAGTAGGTGGTTTGGTGACACTTAAAATACAAAGATTACATTAAAGTAGCGCACAATATGACGAAACATTTTTCCCCTTAGGGTGAGCTGTCTCTCTTTCCCTCTTCTACTAAGTCCTGTTACACATGTGCACCAACTGCACTGTTTTTCCTTGCCAGCAGCGTGCAAAGCAGCCTTTTCCTTCGCTGCTGCTTCCCTGGCTATGCACTGGTCCCAGCACTGGACACAGCAGTTGTGCGGTTGGGGACATTTGCTTTTGCGCCCTTGGGAAAGGTGGCTGTGGCACCACAGTTTGAGCTATGACTAATTAGAGTTAAAAAGCAGCTGCTTCATCTTAAGTTGAAGAGTCCGAGCTGGCGTTAGCTGAGGCCGGAGCAGACTTGTTATTTTCCGTGGACGGGGCAAAGAGGGAGATCGTGGAACACGCACTTGCCGTTGTGTTTGCACCAGCGCGTAAGAAATCCTCGCACAGCGTAAGGGCTCATCGCTGCCGCAGCGTATTGCAGACCAGAGCGTGCCTTTCCTTCCCGGACAGAGTCTCAAAGGAAAGCCTTTCCTCTCTCCAGCTCTGAGCATCCCCTCTTCGTAACAAACTCGAAATGGGAGAGACCGAAGGCCTGAGCCTTGTGTTCTTGCTGGGGAGAACAAGAGGTTTAGTGCCCTTGATGTTGGAGTTTTTTCTGGGGTTTGTGTCGTGAGGCGTGCTGGGAAACCCTTAAAGAAATGCCTTAAGTGCCCTTAGGGATGCAGGTCTTGTCTTGGTCCCAGTTCATTTGCCAGCAACACGACAACTGGTAGGTGCTGGGTGGGAAGCAGCCGGCCAGGATCAGACCTGGAGCCAGAAAAGTCAAAAAAACTATTTTCTCAGGCAGTGGTTTCCTCCAGAGAGGGACTCTCCTGTCTGTGCTGCAGAAAGCATGTAGGGCTCTTGCTTTTGCCTGATCCGAGGAAGAGGGGGACAAAGTCCTTTGGGAAAGAGACCTCTCTTGATGGATGTCCGAGAAGACTTTCTCCACGGTAACATCTGAACGGATGGGGTCCCTGTTTCTGCGATGTGGTGGGGAGGAAGGCGGGTGAGCTGCTACACGGGATCGGGGCTCTGCCTGCCTCGCAGGTAGGAAGATAGTGTCTGCCCCTTGGGCAGCAGGGAAGGCAGTCGGGGCAGGCTCGGGTTAATTATTGTTTCATGTGTCGCATTTTGCACTTTGCAGGTGGTTTCATCCCAACATCAGCGGAATTGAGGCAGAGAAGCTGCTCCTGACCAGGGGTGTCCATGGCAGCTTTCTGGCTCGACCCAGTAAGAGCAACCCAGGAGATTTCACTCTCTCCGTCAGGTAAGCAGACGGCAGCAGAGGAGGAGGAGGAGGAGGAGATGAAGGGGCTGTCTCGAACTCCTCCAGCACACCCTGCTCCGATTAATGGATGTGCAAGGGGAGAGGTGCTCTGTGGTACCTCTCTGTGGGTACCACTTGAAGTAAAAGGGTCGCTGAACTCTCCCCATCGCTGCAGAGGCTGTGCTAAAAGCCACACGCTGCTTCGCCCTCAGTTTGTTCATCCCTGTGGGTTGTACGTGCCCCTGTCCTGCCAGGGTTGGCTCTGTGCTTGTGGCCTGTGCTTCCAGCACCGTTGTTGCCAGAGGAGGGAAGATAACAAGCCCACTTATTTTCTGCAGAGAGTATGTTCACTCCCAGCAGGAGTGGATTATCTCACTCCAATTTCAAAGGAACTTAATGTATCTGCCTTTGAGAGAGACTTGTTTTCCGTGTCTATAAGGGATCCCTGTAGCACCTCCATAAGAGACTAAGCTCACTGACCAGCCTGACAGTGGCTGTGTTCCCAGACAGTATCATGAGCATCACCTTTAAAATCCTCTTGTGTTCTTTGGGACCAAGGCAATTGCAGAAAGGAAAGCTGCAGTTTTGCCGATGGTCTTTGTGAATGTAGCCCCTTACGATGCGGTGGAGCAGATGCGCTGGGTAGGACTCTCTGAAGGTGAATTACAGGGAAGAGGCAAAGAGTCACATTAACCCAACGAGTCCCTGAGATAAAAGGAGCGGGTTGTGGGTTCGAGGCATGAACCTTCCGTGAGCACTACCCAGCTGATGCCTCGCAGGGAAATAGCTCAGCAAAGGTTTCTCCAGGCACTTGCAACACAGACCTCTTTTTTGTGGTGGCTTCTGTTTAATTTAAAACCCCTCATTTTGTTTAGGAAACTCCAGTGAGTTTCTAAATCCTTTGACCGATGCTGTGTTTAGAGAAACTTTGTGCAAAGGACAGAACGGACAGAGCGTTTCCACCTGGCAGGGCAATGATATCTAAGAGAATGTGAGCAACAGCAGCACAGTTTGAGCTTCGGTCCCTCCCCGTGCGCCTCTCCCCCCACAGCCTGGGTCTGCGGGGGCTGCTGGCAGCTCAGAGCAGCATGGCAATGCCAAACCGCTCCGGTGAGACTTTATCCTCTCCTTGTTGCCTTAACGGCTCAGATGAAACTTTTTTCTCAGCCTTATTTCTTCCCTCCTTGCAATTGTCACCAGGCTCGAACCTGCACTCCTCTCTGCCAAGCGCAGTGATTCCTCAGCTTGGCAAAAGGGAGGGTTTGCAGCTGCCTTATTTTTATTTTTTTTTTTGAATGGTTCCTTTTGTGCTGGGGAATATATCCCAGCGGTCCGACCCTTTGCCTCTCAGATGGCTCCGACCGACCGCAGCTTCTCACGCTATGGAGCAACACAGCGGAGGGGAAAAAGTCCGGCTTTTCCCATGCGTTGGCTGGGTGGGGAGTGTTTGGATCTGACTTCACTAGCTCCCCAGTAATCTTGCAATCAGAAGTGGCTGCGAGTTAATGAGAGAGGCAGGAAGTGCTTCTAATTAGAATGGAAAATAAACTCAGTCACAGATTGCTGCCTTGAGCAAGCTATGACGGCAAGGGAATACGTGTAAAATGGGGGGGTTATCTTCATGTGAGCTTAGTGTCTCTTTTCATGTAATTTTGTGAGTCAGGGTGTTGTCTGATTGTAAAGTGAAGCACTGACAGCACCTGCTTAGCCAGGCAGCGTGCAAGCAGATGCAGGTTATGGCTGTGCAACAGAGTCCTGATGCGGAAAGATACCCAGCTAGCAGTATAATTACCCTGAAATAGCAGGGTAAATTGCTTTGCCGGGAGAGCCAGTTCCCACACCTGCATTACTGCACTCACGCCTCGTGCTGTGGAGTCAGTCCACAGGTTTGCGTGGTTTTCTTCCCTCAGCTCTGTCTCTGTGCCTCAGCCGAAGGCCACGTGTGTTTCTGCTGTTGTGGTTTGTTGCCTTCCACCTGTGCTGGTCCACTGCCTCCCCTCTTCCAGCTGTGGCACGTGTTGAAAGCGAGTGGATAAAAACTTGGCCTCCCGTGGAACAGCTACGGCTGCCTGTGGAGTCCCAGAGCAGCTTTATTATTGCTGTTATTTCTTTACCTCTTTCTGCTTTCTACTGCAGGGAGACCTTTGTGTTGCAGTAAATGTTTGATAAGAGTATTGTTTTGGCCATAAGATCCAGCCAATTAATGCTCTTAATGCATGAACGGTGCCCTGCAGTAACAAGATGCAAGTTAAGAGCAGAGCAATACAGCGTGCCTTAATATCATAGTATTGAACAATACCACCACAACCCACTGACAGACTATAACTCAGTGGAAAGTCTGACCAACTCTCACAGTTCTGAGTAAACCAAAGCTGTGACATATACCATGTTTCCAGGAAAGCACATTAAACGTGACACACAAGCTTAGAGGCAACGTGTTGAGCTTTGAGGCATCACGAACTGAAGACAAGGAAAGAATTCTTTTATTGACTACTTTTACCTGCAAGTCCTTGCTCCTTCCTGGCTCGTCCCATCTCTGTCCCATGACTTGAGGCAAGGGTTGTCCTGTAATCTCAGATGTGGAAAATTTGCTTGGACACGGTCACTGGTTAGATAGACTAGATTTGCTTATACTTCATCTAAGTGATATGCTCTTTTCCCACTCGTGATGGCCCCAAAACATGTGCATAAATGCTCTTGGGAATTAGAGCTGCAACACCTAATAGAGTACAGAATGAGTAGCTTTGTGTGCTGTGAAAGCTGAAAACTTGGGCAGCTGTCTATCCCCTGTGTTCTTCCCCTTTCCCTGCTACATTGCTCCATCTGTGTGTGTGTAATGTGTTATTATTCTCACCTAGAATTGTATCCTGACAGAGCTTTTTTTTTTTTTTTCTTAAATCTCAGAACTGGACAGGTCTTTATATTTTTTTTCCTTTCTGAGAAATAGAAGGTTTTCAAAGGAAACAATAGAGATATCTTTGAAGGAGTACCTAAGATAGAGGTGTCAGTAGGAGAAAGTACCTTCAGAAAAACAATCAAAACATCTTCCTCCTTCTTTCAACCCCCTTTCAGCTTCTTCAAGGATTTTTGAAAGCCAGTGAGGGGAAATGCAGCTCCTTTTAATTCCAGAGAGGATGTGGGCTGAAAAGAAAGCAGGCGATAGAGTTTTGGCTGACCAGACCACACACCAAGTGACCGTGTGCTGGTGCGTATCCAGATATGCGTCCCTGAAGAGAGGCTAGGAAATAACATTGCAGAAGTTATGAGAAGGTTTCCATGAAACTCTGTGGCTGCTTTCACTTTCTTTCTTTCTTTACCTCTGTGCGCTCTTTCAGCCTTTACCATTACAGCAAGAAGTCTTCGCAGGGCTTTTTTTTTTTTTCCAGCTCTTAAGAGAAAAAGGCAAGCCACATGGAGAGGCCATGATACAGTTAACAAACAGATGATGTTTGTCCTGGTCTTAATAGAAAAAAACCTCTTCAAAAAATCCTCAGCTCTGAGTCCAAACTTCTGGCAGTTTGTAATCGGCCAAACCTGGCTCCTTTCATCAGCCCTTCCTTTTCCGAAACACGCTTCTTCTTGGGACATCTCTGCAGATAAGTTCAAGAGCTTGTTCCACGCCGAGGATCGGACACACCTGCTATAGTCCAGTGCCGAGAGGGCTGTGTTTCTGAGAAGTCTTTATCTGGTGTGCCGGTGGTACGTCAGTACTAGATACTGAATTGGGATTCATTGGCTTATCTTATTCTTTGGGCACTCCAGCGAATATGTGGAGGGAGGGAGGTGGTCTGGCAACTTCAGCTGAAGTGTGATGATGACAAAGATTCTGAATTCATTCTGAATAAGGCTGTAGTAATATCTGCTGCATCTCTATGTGAGCTGTCTTGTTTTGTCCCATGCAGTTGCTGCAACGCTGCTCTCTGCAGGTGTTTCAGTGCTGCCTCAACCCAGGCAATCAGACAGCTCTGTATCGGTGGGTCACTTAACGTGGGTGATATTTCTCATTGCAGGGTTTGGCTCCTGCAGGTGTTTGCTAAAGGTAATGACAGCACTCCAACGCTTTATGCTTTCTTTAGAGTGGCTCACAAAACCTGCACTGAGTGGGACTGTTTGGAGGAATAGCTCAGCTTCGGAGCCTGGAAGGGGCTCTGAACTGGAGCTGGCCTCGCAGGAGAGCTGTGGAAGCTGTTCTGGATGGTGGGAGCAGAGCCTGCTATTAGGGGATTTTTGGAGGATGCAAGTAGAGTTCATTTGCATGTTGCAGTTCTGATGAGTGGCTCTTAAAAAAGCTTCCTTGCCTTTCTTGTATGCTGTGTCACCTCTCATTTCCTAGAAGGACTTGGTACTGGGTTTGCTTTTGATATTGAGTCTTCCAACTTTTAATCGTGATTCTTAACAAAATAGACCTCCTTTTGAAAGTGAGGGGTCTTGAGGGAGAACTGCAGGAGGCCACAGAGGAAATGCCCCATGTTTCCAGCCTTCAGTGCTTGCCTGAATCTGCCAGAGCGTGTTTTCAGAAGACCAAGTATTTAGAATCGCTTCTGAAGAAAGTGAACAGCTTCTTAAAGATTTGGCCGGGTCTGGGTAAATAGCTTGAACAAAAGGAAAAGGCATGTTGAAAGTTTGCCTAAGTGGTGCTTGGCCTGTGGCCACAACAGTAATGGAAATGCCAAGACAGTTAAGAACCATCCGTCAGAGACCTTGTTAGTTTGGTAACTGGGTCACGTTTTATGGGAATGGATCTTACCCTCGTTCATGGGATACAGTACTAAGTGCTTCTGGGTAACAAACTCTTGTTAGGGCTATGGTCTCCCATAGTGGTTTCCTGATTAACACTTACATTGAGCATTATTCCTGTATGTAACTGGACTTTTTTTTTTTTTTTTTTTACACAAAACATGTACAAATACACTCTGGCTACAGGTTAAGACATGCAATCAAGAAGGATTTTATGTCCTATAGAATAGGTACTCTGCGAAAAGGAGTAAATCAATACTGCAGGTGTGTTAAATTGGTTGAGTTGCTGCCTGCGGACAATACAGTTGCAGCGCAGGAAGAAAGCTGGATCTGGAGAAGAACGGAAAGAAGCTTGAAAGAGGTGCTTTTCTAAAACAGTTGTCCTTGTGTCTCATCATAATAGCACCTACCAGCCCTATTAAGGCCCTGTAATCCAGGGCTACCTCTCACAAATATTCAGTGAGAGGTGGGCCTGATTCTGCTTCTTCCAATGGAGGGCAGCCAACTAAGGGAAGTACTGTCTTCGTGTTACAGCTGGGAAACAAATGTTGGGCCCAGAGTCACCTTGAGAGCCTCTGAGAAGGTCCTGAACATCAGATCATCAAATCTTAGCTAAGTGCTTTTATCACGAGACCCTTCTTCCCTTAAGAAAGCATGTTCTCCTCTGATGACAACGTCTTTCTTTTGTCCTGGAGTGGCTTGAATTCGTTTGGAAGCAGATCGTTCGGTTAGAGATGTAATATTAACGGATGGCTACCTTCGGCTTACTTGTGTTCGTTTGCTGCTATTTACAAGTTTGGCAAGGCAGAGGAGTGTGTCGAAAGCCTCCTTTTGATGGCAGATGGTTGGCAAATGGTCTGTGCTTCGCATCTCTTCCCAGGGCAAAAGGCTGGATCTCTCTGGAGTGGGAAGCACCTTCAGGAATGCAAAAAACATAAATGTCCTATAGGTAAACGGTGCCGACGTGCGAGTTCGCTGAGTAGTTGGATGTCCTTGGTCCCTGTGTGCTTTCTGGAGCTCCTAACACCTTAAGTGAGCAGTAGGGCTCAAGCAGCAGCTGAATTGCTTCTTCCTAGGAGTTGAGCATGAGGAATTTGAAACCCACACCTAATCTCTAGAATGCACTTGGCTGTGTCTGTGAAATGACATGCAAATGTCAGTTGGTTCTGTTGTGCTGTATTGGTGGATAGTGAGTGTTCTCTGAGAGCCCAAGCTCTCATTTAGTTGAAAGCAAATATTCAGTGAAGTTTCTAAACCCTGTGGGAGTATCTTCTTGGTTTGTTTTTTTTTTTTTTCCATAGAGAGTCTTTAGGGTGGGGGGTTGGATTGCTTTTTGCAGCTTGTCAGAGAGGTCATACAGGCATGCTGTGAAGTTCTAGGCTTTCTCTGTCTGACACAGGCAGGAAAACCACATGACCAGAAAAGACTTTTGGGGATGCAACACTCAGAAATGGTTCTTTTGCCTTCAGTGACAACAAAGGGTCTGTTTGGGTTTTTTTGCGAGTCCTCTTCTTATTGACTGTGCTCTGTTGCGAAGAAGAGCAGACTGCATCCGCGCTGGTGGTCACTGCAGTATGGACACAGATTCACAAGCTGGAATATTTTGGATCAAGAAACCCTGCTGGATATCTATCTAAGGAGTTGTGCTGATGATAGGGTGAAGAAGCTTAGCTCGGAACGGAGGCAACTCTCACTTATCCGAGTGCTGACCCCGAAACTGCCAAAAAAGCTGGCATCTGCTATTAAACAGTGCTGCATCCCTGTATGAGAGCTGTGTGTCTGTTGGTCAGAAGTAGCCGTGCCCTCCAGCACAGGGCAGCTGAGTATTCTGGGCATCTCCTTTGTGCTTTATTTCACCAGCCAGCACGTCGAGGGCCCAGTCTAATGGATGCTGCTACTGTGCAGTCCAGTTCTGCTGCCCAGTTTGGAGCTGCAAGAGGTGACGCAAGCTTTAAGAGAAGAAAATGGGAAGGAAATGGGAATCGATCAATGCCCTTTGTGTTTAGCATGACCTTGAGGGCTCATGGGATAAATGACGTTGATTATCTCTCTGCTTTTCATCCCTGAAGTGCTCGAAGGCCTTGGGGGTGGGGAGTGGGTCTGTGAACTGAGCCTTTGTAGGTCACTGGGGTTGGGATGTGGGGACGGAGCTGTGGAAAGAAGGGAGTTTTTGAGCCTCAGGCCAAGTGGCAAAAACACAGTTTCGTCTGCTGCCTTCTGTGCCGCACAAAGGCTCTTCACGTCCAGCTGCTGGCATGAACGGCAGAAGCTTTTTATGTGCCAGCTCCGCTCGGAGAAGAGGCATTGTCATCGGAGCGCTGGCTGGGATCTGAATTTCGCAGCCAGTTTTCATTTCCACCGAGCGAGTTCTGCTCCTACCCTAGATGCAAATATTGCCAAACTTTGAAGTCTCTGCCCATAGGACAGCTGGAGTTGGTGTGGCAGGCCAGGTCAGAACTTAGACTTCCCAGATGTACCACGAAGAGTTAACTGGGTCTCTCTAAATACCCAGGAGTGCCACTCACCGGTTTCCTATATTACCGACAGTTGGGTTCTGTCTCCAAGACCTTGTCATGAAGGTGTAGTGTGACTGTGCAGGATCCAGATGCAGATTTTTCTCACCTCAGGCCTGTTTGTCAGTCTTCTGCTGGTTTTGTTTTGCTGTTAATGGGGGATGATGGTAATACTGTGGATGCTGTCTCTGTCCACACTCAGCTGGTTGTTGCCACTGAATTGGCACTAACTGGAAATCACCTCGGTGCCAGACAAAGCATCCAAGAAGGGCTGCGTGAGCACAAACTGGAACTGCTGATTCTACATCGACAAAGTCCTCTTTAGCAACTGGCACGGAGTAAATGGCAATATGGCCATCTGTCAGGAAGGTGTTTTAAGGAGAACCGCATGACGTGTGGTGACTGTGGCTTGAATGTGGCTAAGAGTGTTGCCGTCTAATCATAAGTCATGCTTCTAATAAAGGCAGGTCTGGAGGAGGGGCACACAGTGGCTGTGCTAGCACACTGCTGTGAATGTTTCTGTGGGCTCTTCAAGGCTTAGCACACAGAGAGCTCATTGCCAAGTGCCAGCTTGGCATGGTCTTGTTGCCGAGCTGCTGCTGTGTACTCTAGCACAGCATATTGGACAGTCAGCGTTTAATCTGCTTGCGCACATGACGAGCCCCTCGCGTGCCAAAAGCCGTGGCTGTTAAAATCCCCGAGATATGCGGAAATTGGAAAATCCGTGGCAGTAGTTATGTAAAGGCAGCCGTGCCCCTGGGCAACGTGAGTGCATCCCAGGGGTGGTAGTGACCATCCCGTCACTGGGAGAGGCCGCTGTACTTCTCGTGGCGTTCCGTACGCCCTTCACCAGTCATCCCACAGTCCTGCAGATACACAGCCCCGCGCTCGTGGAATTCGATGTCCTCTGCTGTCAGGCCTTTGGGGAGAGTGAGTTATTGCAAAGTCAGCAGAGTCCTCCCCGGTGGACTTTCATTAGACCTTGCAGTGTATAGTTCAGTGTAGTATTCAAGAGGAGATACAAGGGAAGAGGTTGTTTCTTACCTTCCCCGAGGAGCCAGGCGTCCGTCTTGCATGTGCGAAGCGGGATGGAAAAGCCGCTGGATCCCCTCTGCCGGAGGAGAACGCGGCCACCTTGGTGCTGCTCCAAGCACTTGTCTGGACTAGAGGAATTTGCGCAAAGGTATCCAAACAAAATGACACCACCGCAAGCCCCATGTGGGCTTAACGTGATACCGGGACCCTTAGCGAGTGACAAGCGCAGTGAAATGAGGCTACCACGCACCCTGGTGCGCACATCCAGCCGACACAGCTGGGCTGTGTTCTGCCCCCGCGCCAGAATCCCCTAAGGCAGACAGAGCCTTTTGCATTCGAGGGCCAGATCTTAACTTCTCCCCGAAATAAGGAGGTAGAGTCCAGACTCTGAGGTAGACAGTACCTGCAGCTCAGGAAAACTAAACAGGAGATGATTTTGTGGAGCTGGGGCGAGATATCCGATACCATCCAGGTATCTGGTCTTTCACTGCATTGCTACGGGGGCTGCCCTCTGCTGCAGAAAGATAGCAGAAACGGGGGCAATGCCACTACTGGGAGCCCCAGAGCCCCTGCCGTGGTCCAGTTCTTCCTTCCATTTAACCTCGTGCACAGACCACTGTAGCTTTTCTAATTCCCCACTCCGGGAAATGGCTTTTCTGTCTGACCTGGTAGGCTGCTTATACCACCTTGAGTCTCCTGCATCTCAGTGTCACGGTTGCTTTGGCAACAAATTGAGAGAGGCTGGGAGCAGCTCAGCACGGGAAAGAAGGAGAAATTTGCCAGATTTACAAATCTCTCTCTGACCTAGCTCGTCCATCAAGCAATGGGCTTCCAGCCATGTCTCCCCGGCTCAGGAGGGCTGCTGCTAAGTGCATTTAAAATGCAATTAACCTACCTCTCGGAGGTTAGTGTGGCCTTCTGAGGAAGGAGACTGGGCTTTGCTGGGTTAAGGGGGCTCTTAGAACAGGCTGATAAAGGCACCCAGCCATATTCCCTTGAGCCTGGAGGGCACCACTGGAGAGGGGAAAGCATTAACCCTTGCGCTGCGCTTTATAGGGTTTGCAAATATTGAGCAATGTATTGGTTTGGGTGTTGGGGGTTTTTTTCCTGTTTTTTTTAAACGAATTAGATGATAGCGAATATCCCTGTGCATAGAAAACTGTAAACCAGAGTGAGGTCAGAGCATCATCCAGCCAAGAGGGCAAGTAATGCAGGAGTTGGAAGCGATGGCAGAGGAGGAATTATTCCCCTCCTCTGCGTGAGGTGGGTCTGGGAAGCAGAGCGGGCAGGGAGCTCGCGAGGTACAGTCAGTTCTTGGCCGGGTAACCTTGGCCAAGGAGCATCCATCCCTTCCCCGGCTGTAGGAGCGTGGCCAGCGTGAGCGGCACCTGAGCGAAGGGTGCAGCTTAGAGGCGGGTGGTGGTCAGGAGGCATCTGGACTCTGAAGACCGGTGCTGGGTTTCCATTCTCTCACGCTCGTTTGCCTGCCTTCCTCAGAAGGAACGATGAGGTGACGCACATTAAGATCCAGAACACGGGGGATTACTATGACCTGTACGGCGGCGAGAAGTTCGCCACGCTGGCAGAGCTGGTGCAGTACTACACCGAGCAGCAAGGGCTGCTGCGGGAGAAGAACAGCAACGTCATCGAGCTGAAGTACCCTCTCAACTGCCAGGACCCCACCTCGGAGAGGTAAGCCACGCTCTCTAAAAGCCTTTCCTGGTGAAGGTGATGCTGTCTTCCCAGATGGCTCAGGCCGGATAGTTGTACCTGGCCTGGGTTTGGAAAGGAGCCCGAAACAGAGTATGTTTGGGTGTGATTTAGCTTTAATGACCCAAAAGCTGCACATCACTGGGATATGGTTCCCGAGTTGCCCTGCGTGCAGACGTGACCAGAAGCTGGCTAGGTAACATCAGCAAGGCCCAGAAGCTGGTACTTGCTCAGCATCAGTGTGTGCTAATAAGCTTTCTCTAGCCTTTAAGCAACTGGGAACATAGAAACGTAGAATCATAGAATAGTTTGGGTTGGAAGGGATCTTTAAAGGTCATCTAGTCCACCCCCCGCCTCCCCATGCGATGAACGGGGACATCTTCAACTAGATGGGGTTGCTCAGAGCCCCGTCCAACATGAGTCCATCTGCAAGGGCTCCTGCAGGAGGCATGCAGCTTTGGTTTTAAAAGAAACCAAACACCTGCCAGTGACTTGTCTGCCTGCAGAACGCTGGGTAGAAATGCCTGGTAAAAAGTCATCCCCATCCCATCTCTGTCTGTAACCACTATTCATCCTAACAGCAACCCACCGTTGCCTTGCAGGGATGGGGCTGGCTGACTTGCTGCGAGAAGTGGCTTGCCTTGGGCTACTTCAGGATGTTTCTGCCAGCCGATCAGTGACCTTCTTTCCTCCCCTTGGTCCATGACACTCCAGTGACCCCTTTTTTCCCTTTTTCCTCCCCCTCAGTTTCCCCAGTGTCATATGCAGCAGCTGACACGGTGGGTTGGAAAGGGGAACACCTAGTCAGGCGGCTGGCGATGCCAAAGCAAGCCCCTAACTACTCTAACTTTAGCAGCCAGGGTAAGGCGAAGCTGCGACCAGTCTCAGTTCCTGAAATGGAGCAGAAGCGCTCCCCTCCACGCCGTCATGTGAGCCGAATGGGCCCGGGTGCTGGGAAGTCCCTCCAGCTCATGTGCTCCCTTGTTGCCAGGGTGGTTTCTTTGCTCGTTCCAGATCGCGGTGTGAAAAGCAGCCGGGCAGCTGCTCACATTAGCAGAAGCTCTGGAAAAGTGGAAACCCCCTTCAGCTGGGTTTCCCCCTCTTCTCCTGCCAAGGAAAGTCTGGCTTGGCAAGGAAGCTCCAGAAAGGTTTCTGCTGCAGACCACACATCTGGTGGCATCAGGGAGAAGGGAGGGAAAAGGGTCCCAGTCCTCTAAATATACGAAATGACGACAGTGTCAGAATATAGCGGGATGCGTCAGGGTAAGCAGTGTTTCCAAGACCTGGGCTTGAATAGCAGCAGTGCTGTAAGCAGGCACCGAGGTTCTTCACCAGAGTTTGGCCGTTCTGCCCTCTGCAGCAGTAAGACTCGTGCAGCCCCATGATCCTAATGCCTTCCCAAGCCTCTGGGAAGGACTTTTGCTCTTTAGAGGGCTTCCCAGTCAGGCTTGTAAAGGCTGCCTTTGCAGCGTGCTGAGTCGGGACTTGAAAGGCCCAGCATCACTGACTGCTCTTCTATAAACTTCGTCCTCCGGGACAAAGTTGCTGAGATGTGATGCGATGCCATTGCATCGCCCCTGGAAGGTTATTTTGAGCCTCTCTGAATTCCTGGCGGCTTGGCTGGCAGGCCAGGAGCCAGCGTCTTCAAAGTGGGACCTGTGGCATCTGCCCAGAGCCACTGCTGAGTATTGATGGAGCGTGGGGCTTGAAGGCTCCATGGCAAAAAACCCCTCTGCTTCACTCCAAACTGTTATTTGTCTTTATGGAGATGGAGAAACAGGGGCATGTGCACGCAAGGTGTACACAGGCGGAGAGGTGGAGCAACTCACGCCCACGCAGCGAGGCTCGGGAAGAGCTGAGCACAACCCTTTGCACGTTGTGATCGCCGCTGGTCGGAGACGCGGCCGCGGGCAGGGCTGGAGGGGGAGAAGCATCCTGGGCACAGCGGGGAACCTGGTTTCGCCACTCCAGGTGAGCGTGGAGGGTGCTTCTGTTCTCCCTCAGCCAGACCTGAGCTGAGGTTAGTGACCTGGGAGGGGAGCAGCAGTAATTACAGCTAGGAGGACCCTTTTGAAAATCTTTCCCAAACTGTGTCAAAGCATCTTGTTCCTGGCCGGTGTTGTCCATGCTTGGGTCTGATACTGTCCGACTACAGCCTGCTGACTCCAAGCGTTCGTTTTCTTCCATATTAAAGGAAAACGTAGCCACCTTCCAGTAAGAACTGCCAGAATCGTGTTTCTTATAGCTTCGTCAGAGCCCTATCCCTAGATGACAGTGCTTGTCACGCATCACGTGGCAGTTTAATACACTGATGCCATTTCACATTTGGCGGGAGGATTGAGCAAAGTCCTGACGCTTCCAGCCTCAGGCTAAGGTATTGATGTGACATTGCAAAGCGTTGGAGGAAAGTCACTGGGGACTGTTTCTAAAAATAACTCAAGCCGGTGTCATGCCAGTGGGGAGAGCAGTCAGACTGGGAGCCTAGAAATGGGTTTCCCGTGAACGCCATCCCCAGCAGTGAGTGTAGCTCTTGTCTAAAGGCAATGCTCTGTACGTTTCGGAGCTAACCTTGCTCTCTCCGTTCCTGCTCCTTAGGTGGTACCATGGGCACCTCACCGGCAAGGAGGCAGAGAAGCTTCTGACAGAGAAAGGGAAACCAGGTAGCTTTCTGGTACGAGAGAGCCAGAGCAAACCAGGAGACTTTGTATTGTCGGTGCTGACGAACGAGGATAAGATGGAGACTGGGGACAGAAAACCACACGTGACCCACGTCATGATCCACTACCAGGTGGGAAACGTGGAGAAACGTACCGTCCCCGCTCAACCCGCTGGGTGGGTGACCCAGCTGGGAGCTGTGCCTTCGAGTCTCACCGGGGTTTTGTCATTTTTTCCCCTGCAGCCGGATGGGAAGTATGACGTGGGGGGAGGAGAGAGGTTCGACACGCTCACAGACCTGGTGGAGCACTATAAGAAGAACCCCATGGTGGAGAAATCCGGAGCTGTGGTTCATCTGAAGCAGGTAATAGCTGGTCTAGCACATACTTGTCGGTTCTGGGCTTGCCCAAACTCCCGGGGGAGTGCACGGATCTGCCCCTGCTCTTTGGGAACTCCCTGCCCCCAGAACATCCCGGCTGGCTACTTGTCGTGCTTGTCCAGGCTCATACTTGCCAGAGAGGTCCCTGGCCTCACACTCAAGGCCTTGGGAATGGACCCAACTCCTGCCAATACTCCCAGGGATTCAGGAACTGTTTTTTTTCAAGGGGAAAGTTACCTGTCTTTCTGTTACTGAAAGCGATTTCTATTCTGTCTTCATCTGCCTTTCAGCCATTCAACGCCACACGCATCAATGCAGCTAACATTGAAAACAGAGTGAAGGAGCTGAACAAAATGGCAGATCACAGTGAGAAGGCCAAGCAAGGGTTCTGGGAAGAGTTTGAGGTACGGGATGCTCCTGTCTGTGCTCTGTCCCATTTGTGCCTGTGGGTGAAGAATGTCATTCTTGCATGGGAGCGTCATGGTTTTCCAGCACTGAGGACCTCTTCTCCACACCGTTTCTCCTTTTCCTGTTTTCCGTGTTCCACGAGTTACTTCCCGGTCCTTTCTTTCATTGCTTTTTCTCATGTCCGAGGCAGTTTCTCCTTCCTCATCCTAGAACTGCGTGCCTTTTGTTCCCTGCAGGGATTTGTGCCTTTTCCCCCCCATTAACTCTCTCATCAAACAGCTTCTTGGCTCCCTTTCCTTTCCTGCCAGCACTCCCTCTACTCTTCTCAGCATCAGGAAGCCAAGCCGCTAGTTGAAAGAGCCCTTCCTTTGCCTCTGACTCCCCTCGTCTGCCCAGAACAGTTCGTTCTTTTGTATTCTGCTCCACAGATGCTGCAGCAGCAAGAGTGTAAGCTCCTCTACCCCAGGAAAGAGGGACAACGACCAGAGAACAAGGCTAAGAATCGCTACAAGAACATCCTTCCCTGTAAGGAGACCCTGAATACTGGTTTGGGTTTTTTTCACCGCAATTTCTGCAGCCTTCTCTGGGGCTAGCTAACCCTGCAGAGCTTTTTTTGATCATAGCTGAGTGGTCCAATTAGTTTGTGGTGTTCTCCATCCCCTTTCTAACCTGGTCCTTCCCTTGTGCGTGGGAAACTGGGAAATTGCTCTCCTCTGTGCTGGGAGTCTGAATATGCTTCAGAGCTCAATTGTAGTTCAGAAATCATATGGAGCCAGAGGTAGAGCCTCCAAAGGAAATACTGGAAAACCCGAGCTCAGGTTAGTCTGTAGCAACAGTGTGTTTTGCTAATGTCCATCCAAGTTACTAGATTGGCAACACAACTGTGAGCCGGGTAGTGTGGAGTAGTGCTAAGTGTCATTAGGAGAGCGTTTTACACCTTTTTTTGCAGTAGTTACCCATGTGACTTCATAGTAAGAGCCTGGTGGGAGCCGCTGTGACTGCCCTCAGCAAAGCCCATCAGTTCTCCCATGTTCATTCTGGACTCTCTTCTCCTTCAGTTGATACCACACGGGTGGCACTCCGAGATGTCGATGAGAGCGTGCCCGGGTCGGACTACATCAATGCCAACTATATCAAGGTACCTGGGAAAGGGAAGACACCGTGTCGGGGCTGTCCTCAGCCCCATGCTATGTTTCTGGTGGGTAAGGGCAGTAATGGTGTAAGTCTTGAGGGAATGGCCTGGCAGGACCAGTATCTTTCACTGGGTCCAGGCCAAACACTGGATTTTTCTACCGTATCCCAAGAGACCTCATCATTCTACCATGTCCTATTTGCCCCTATCTAACAGTTTATCTCGATCCCCTCCTTTCCTTACCTGTTCAGAAAGTCTAAGGGGACTGACCCAGACTCTCTGTCATTGAACGTTATCTCTGAGGTCAAATTATAATTGTCATCTGTAAGCTAAGAGCTGCTCGAAGCTGTATTTCCAGCAATGCTGCTCTGGCACTTAAGCACCAGCCTTTGGGAAGCCTTCAAGGTGGCTTTGTTCCAGCCACATCCACCTGCAACTTCTGCAGCTGCCTGCTGGCAAGAGCCTGTTGCGCAGTAATGCACGTTACAGCAGCATAAAGGTCCCTGGAGGCAGGCAGACCATTTTGCTGGCGACTGTTGAAGCTGGTGATGGGAGCGGTTCATGTCTGCAGGTCTGACCAAGAGAGCAAAATCAGCTAGCTCAGAAATCCTGCGTGGCAGGGTGTGCTGACTTTGCTGCTAAAGGTGCACTAAAGCAATTCTCAATTCCTCACTCCAGCATCATTGGCGCTTTTTTTTTTTCCCCCCCCCCTCTCCTTTGGTCCTCAGAGCATCCCTGAAGATGGAAGGAACTCTGAGCACTGCAAGATCTATATAGCCACCCAGGGCTGCCTGCAGACAACAGTGAATGACTTCTGGGCCATGGTCTACCAAGAGAACAGTCACATCATTGTCATGACCACCAAGGAGGTGGAGCGAGGCAGGGTGAGCACTAGTAGGGTGCTGTCCCCAAGCCTGAAAGTACTGCTAGTACTAAGAGTGTTCAGTTAAGTTGTATCTGGCTAGCTTTCATTTAATTTCTCTTCTGCCTTGTAATGATGCTTTAGCTCTTCTTCATGACAGAAACATACCACTTTGCTCTGCACAGCCTATCTCCCTAGCCCCATGAATATTAATGGGGTGTCCCTCGTATGACTTGCTTCAAGGCTCTGGGGAGCTGCAGGTGGCAGAGAAAGAGAGAGAGAAGGCATCGTGCTTCTTATGTGCTTCTTTCCAGCAAGCTGGAAAGCCGGGGAGTGGCAGCGCATTGCAAGCTGTGTGAGGGGCAAAAGAAATTCTACAACCTCTCTGTGTACCACCTGTACGCATTTCACTAAGAGTGGGTTGGTAAGGGGCCAGGGAATACAGTGAAATTCCATGGTTCCATGCAGAGCTATTTACCAGAACACCCTTCCCTAGTAAAGAGAGGAGCTAATGATGATTGACACTAGCAGTTTTGCTTGGGAATGAGGGGGAGGCTGCGCTTGTAGCAGCCTAGCGCGGAGATGAGATAAAGATAGCTCTACTCACAAGCTGCCTTTTGTGCTGGCAAAGTCGCTATAGCAAAGAGGGGACAGGCTGGAGGACAGAACAGGTACAGGTAGACTGTGTAGCCCCTTGGGATGGAGATTTGGCTCAGGAATTAGGCAATGACCAGACCAAGGGGTCAGGTGCTGTGTGTCAGGACTATATCTTTAGCAAAGCAATGCCTACCTGAGGCTGGGGCTAGCTGGGGAGGGAGATTCCCCTAGGGATCACGTCCTTCGTATAGGAATGGCCCTTCCCAGTACTTCCCCAGTTCAAAGGAAATGCTCTGTGTGTATGGCTCTCCTTTAAACCTCTACACTGGGGCTACGCACCCTTTGACCGCAGCAGCATCCCTGAGCGAGGTGTTCAGGGGTTCACCCTCCAGCTCCCCAGCCTCAACTAACGAGCAGCTCTCTGCTGTTGCTGCAGAACAAATGCTTCCGTTACTGGCCAGACAAGAGTTGCACCAAGGAGTATGGGTGCATCTGTGTGCGGAACGTGAGCGAGCGTGAGGCCCAGGGCTACTACCTTCGGGAGCTGGAGATCTTGCGGACTGACAGGGTGAGTCCTCTGCTGCTGGCTGCCCGCTGTACTGGGAACGGGCTGGTGCTGGAACCACCGGGGAGGGAGATGTCACTTTTCTGTAATTTTTTTTTTTTTTTTTTTTTTTTTTTTTTTTTATGGTCCCACTGCTTAAGTTCTGGGCCACTTTGCCCCAGGTTTGATAAAAAGAAAGGAAGGATAGACGCCTCCTACTAGGAGGAGTTCTCTGACTCAGTGGTGGGTCTCTGCTCCCCGCAGGATGAGCGCCCGCGACTGGTGAAGCACTATCAGTATTTTAGCTGGCCGGACCACGGGGTGCCCAATGAACCAGGAGGGGTTCTGAGCTTTCTGGACCAAGTGAATCGGGCACAGCGAAGCATTCCAGACACGGGCCCGATCATAGTGCACTGCAGGTACGAACCAGTGGCCCGCAGCTGGGTCATCATGTGAGCTGATGGTGTGCAATTGGGATATAAGTATAGACATGGGAAAATAAAGCCCTCCTCCAGAGCCTCGCTGGTGATAGCGCAGGGAAGAGCAGACCTGAGCTGGAGTTGGTAGCTCTGATGCAGCCTGCTAGACTCCGATCTCCTAAGGGTCAGCATTTGGCTGAGCTTATCTTATAGCAGCCATGCCATATCAGCCCAGGATGGACCAGGCATGCAGATGAGCGTGGGAGCTGAGCTGACTTTGGGGAATGTTTCTTCCTGCAATCATTATTTCTTTTCTCTTTGCAGTGCTGGAATAGGACGTACGGGCACCATCATAGTGATAGATATTCTGGTGGATATTATTCACAGGCAAGGTATGTCTCCCTGCCTATCTCACGGCTTTCACCGTTTGCCTTGCTCTGACCAGTTATGGGATAACCCCGCTCTTGTGCAAGCAGTGGGTACGTGATCTCCAAGCAGCGGGTTTGACTCGTCCGGGAAACAGTGGGCATAGGTTTAGCCTGAATGCAGGGCGAGAAGGGCTTTTGGACTGTGCCCGGTTCCCCATTTCTCTGGGGGCCAAAAAGCGGAGCTCTAACGTAATGAAACGTGAACCTTCTCCAAACGGGTGTGCACATAGGCAGCCCTCTAGTAAGGGAGATGTTTTCAGCAGCACAGCACCCGAGAGTCTTCTCATTGGCATCAGTGGGGCCAGGATTTCAAGGTCTCCTGGACAACCCTCTTTTATTGAGGCCGGGGCGAAACAGGTTCAGTAAGGATATAACTCCAGTAGTCCTTTTAGAAATGAATCCCCCAGACTCTTCTGTGTAGAAGGGCTGTCACCCTTATCTGAAATTCTAGAGCTGTTGTGGAATTCTCCGTGGTATCTCTGAGTCTGGTCCGGGAGCCTTGAGGCAGGTGGACCCTCTTCAGCAATGGTTGCATCTATTTCGTAAACCGTGCAAGGGTGGTAAGCCTGGATCTATAGGAAGTTGCCACAGAGCAGACCTAATTCCCCTCCCGTCTCCTGGCTCTAGGCAAGTCAGACCTGCCTCAGCCATTCTCAGTCCAAGGTGCTTTTGCAGGAATAAAAAAGAAAAAAGAAAAAAACCAAAATCTCCTAGGCACAGAGATGCACCAAATCCTTTCACAATATTCTGGGGCTTTGCTGAGACTGTGTGCAGCGAGATACTGAAAGCTTTCAAAGCTGTCTTAAGAAAATAATTTTTCAACCTAATTCCCTCTCCCTAAACCTCACCTTCTCGCTCTTGCGCAGGTTTGGACTGCGATATTGACATCCCCAAAACTATCCAGATGGTACGCAGGCAACGTTCGGGCATGGTGCAGACAGAGGCGCAGTACAAGTTCGTTTACATGGCTGTTCAGCAGTACATTGAGGCTGAGCAGAAGAGGTTGGAAGAAGAACAGGTGAGTCCCGTTCGGCTTGGTTGGAAAAGGAAGGGCAGAACTTGGCCCACACCAAACACCACTTCCACTCCTCCCTTCTCCCTGGAACTCAAATACTGCCCTGAGCGCATGGAAATAAACCCACGCCCAGTGCTGCCCTGCTGGCGTACAGGATCTTGTAAGGCTTGCTTCTGTATCTGCATTGAGTGGGGTTTTATTGCCTTTGCCTTCTCTTTCAGAGGAATAAAAGGAAAGAGCGAGACTACTTGAATATCGGCTACGCTCCTATGGAAAAAGGCAGAGCCAAAGGGCAGCCCCCTTCGCCACGGAGCCAGTCTGCGTAAGCTGAACATCTCTCTGCCGGGGCTAAGAACTTCTGCAGCAGTAGAGGGAACAGCTTGAGCAAAGGCCCCACTATTTATCCTTTGCCAGCCTGCCTCTCCCATACCTGAAACCTGACCGGTTGCCGGCTATCGTATGGGAATGGCTAAAAATAAACAGGTGATGCCACCACACTGTCAGCGGTGGTGGTAGCAGCCCGCTTTGCTTGTGTGCTACACTTTTGGAAAGGAGAGGAGGAAATAAATCCTAGCCTTTAGTGAGTAGTGCCCCATATCCTTGGCTATGGAGAATGGCTCTGGAGAATCAGCTAGAGAGTGAAACCGTGCTACTGCCGCTGAGGGGCTTTTACAGCAAAATCTGAAGGAAAATGAGAAGAGAGCAGAGGGAGGTGGATTCACACCCATGCAGAGAGGGAGCATGTGCTAAGTGGCATGAGTTCTTTACATAAGCAGAGAGAAAATAGCCCCAAATTATGTTTTTCCCTCTCGGCCCAAGTAACGGGATACCAGCGAGTGATGGAAAGGGGGTTGTAAGTGGAAGGTGAGTGGGGTACGGACACACGTCAGTTATATAGTATCAGAGCTTTTGGGTACCTTGAATTGCAGGACCGGTTTTGAAAGAAGAGGTAGCTAGGCAGGAGCAGAGGAGTGGGTGTTAAAGCAAAGGCAGAAATGCTGTTGCTGGGCTCACGCAGAATGAAAAATCCAACTGAAGAAGGCAAAAAGAGATGTCACCCGTTCTTCTCTGGGCGTTTGGCCGCCGCCGGAGTCCTGGTGGCTCCTGCCTGCTCAGGCAGTGCCAAAGGGAAATCTGGATCCTTCGCTGGCATTATGAACCTTCTGGCTCCTGCTGGATCTGGCCAGTTGACATCTTCCCTGCTGGACTCTAGAAACGTTTGTGTCTTGTTTAAAATGCCCAACTTTGAAATTGCAGCTCTGAATAAATGGGGGGGAGGACCGTGTGGGACCGAGCTGAGCAAGGTGAGCTCTGCGTGGCTGGTACTACTCCAGAGAGCTCCCGTGAGTTCAGCTTTGGGCGTCAGACCTGCTTTAGAGGTACTTGGATCTGGTCTTTGGAGCAGCCCTCTCCTTCTATCAGATTTTGGAAAATCCAGAGACATTGGGTATGTAGAGAAAGTAAGAGTAGGAAATACCAGGAACTGTATCCACTGATCCTGCAGAAACTTTGCATCCACGAGAGGCTGATGTGCGGGGAAAGGTTCAAGGCTCCATCCCCAAACTGTATTTGAACGCAGGAAGGGTGGCCCAGCCAGAGGGAGAGAAAACGGGGAGTGAGAACAGCGGGTAACCCAATGTCATCCTGCCTACAAGGCTGGGGAGGGAAAAAGGGAGCTCGACTGGGCTATTACCCAGTTCCCACTGGCCACCTTCCTCTGGGAAAAGATCCAGAGCAGCGAGGCTGTTAATAACAAGGCTTTGTTTCTCCACAGGGTTGATGACGAGTCAGCTTCCGTCTACGAGAACCTTAACATCAAAAGCCCAAAGGTTTCAGGGATGAGTAATACAGGGCGATAAAAGAGCCGGAGGTGAGCTGTACGGAGGCTGCACAGGTAGGAATGCTTCCCTTGATTAACCGACAGTGTCACCACAGGCTGTTGACATTGCATTTCACCCGGCTCCTCTTCAGCTCAGCTTACGCAGATTTCTGCAGCTCTGCCTGCATCAGGGAAGGCAGCTACGCTCTGACGAAATGGGACGGAGCCTAAAGATGTGGCTGTGGCCAGCTGCTGAGGGGGGGAACGGGGTAATGAGATCTCAAGAGGGAAACGTATTTACGACGTTACCGGTGAGGGGGGGAGATCTGCTTTTCTGCCCGTTAACGTCAGGAAGCTGTCAGACTCCGAGAACAAGACTGTGCTATGTGTGCAAACATAGACTTCACACGCTGGGAGTGTCTCAGCTCTGTAACCTTATCGATGCACTTTTCTCCCAGTTACAAACCAAGCCACCCTTCTTCCCTCTTGTTTTGGAATGCAGGATTTACAGGGTTTACGTCCACCCTTTCCGAGTTCTGCGATTGCGGACAACTTTTTTTGCCCATCTTGCCTTCCCCAGGCACCTTGGATTCAGCGAGGAAGTAAGAAGCTGACTGTAAGAAGTGAGCAGAGTCTGCACCTAAGAACATGCCTTGACCTAACTTATTCACGAGAAGGATCTTCTCCCATTCTCCCTTGTATCAGTAGGTTGATATTTATGTGGAAGTGCCTCTGGACATTCATTAGGGCATCAAGGCTCAGTTTTTGGTTTTGTTTTTGTTGATTTTTTTTTTTTTAATTTAAGATTCTTATTTTTTACACACAAATTGTTAAAAGGAACAGAAATGACTATTTGCTTAGGAGCTTTCCCAGGGTTGCCCGCTTAGGGCGTTAGTAAAAAGTTAGTACACTTCAATGTTTTCATTAGGTCAATCATTTCTAAGCTTAGAAGCGTTTTTAGACTAAATCCTGGAGTAACTTTGCTGCCTGTGAGGGTGAGAAATAGAGCGCGCTGCCTGGACCCAGGTATTTGCACCTCTGTTGATTCTTCTTCTCACGCTCCCTTTTGGCTGCACCGGTTCTAGATTTCTACGCAACCCTGCCAAAGCACACCGAGCAATCCCTGCTGCTGTAGTACAGCAGATGCGTGTGTGTGTGTGTGTGCCCGAGAGCCTGCTAGCTGCTCTGCACGTGGTTTCGTAGCAGAATTGAAAGACAGAGGTGAGCATCTCCATCCTTGACTGTGTGGGTCTGAATGTTGAGCTAAGTGAAATCCTACGTAGCTGATGGGTGCTGAAGCCTAGGAAAGCAGCTTTCACTGTGCGCTGTGCTTTTAGCCACCCCTAGTGAGGAACAGCCTAGGATACTAATCTGAGCTGAACTTTTTGAGCTGGGCCCCTCCGAGCTTGATGCAGCTCTGCCATTACCTTGCAGCATGACCTCTTTATTTTTTTTCGCCCCCCCCGCAACTATATGACAAGGCAAGTGTTGTGTCTGCTGAGTTAGGGGTGTTGTAGGAGCGTTTGTGACTTGACCAGTGCCATGAAGATGAGCGTGTCACCGAGTGGAGTATTCCAGCTCTGTTGATTTAGGTCTCGACTTGCGACTGCCAGTGCTCCCTGCTGTTTCAGCCCTAAAGCCTGCCAAAGAACCCCTTCCTGCAGGATTCGTCAGTGCCTGAAGGTGTGCTCTGTGCCAGTGCCTGAAGCTCCAGAGCCCGCGTGGGGCTGGTCTTGAAGTCCTCCTAGGTCTCTGGAACTGGATGGACTTGCTGTGTGGTTGGGGTATTAGTGCCTGGAGTTGCCAGCTCCAAGTGTTGAGCAGAAGGGGTTGAACAAAAGCACAATGACATACCTTGGCTGTATTTCCTGGCTGGTCTCTTTGGTCCCTTGTCACAGGGACAGGAGAACTGTTTATTTTTATTGCACTTTTAATAAATGTTGAATATTCGCAATGCTTTTTTTTTTTTTCCCCTTTCTTTCTAAGTAGTTTGCTTTTGGGGAAAGTGACTGACGGTTGGTGTGGACAATGGGGCATCCTGAATGTCTCCCACGGCCAAATGCTGCTGTTCGGGGCCCTGTTTTCCCTTGCTTTGAATGTTCCTTTTGACTATGCATGAGTGAGAGGTTCTGCTGCGTGCTAGCTAAACCTTCAACCTTTGTTTCCAAGTGCATGGTGAGAAGGGGAAGTGCAAAGGGACAGCCCCCACAAGGATGCTGTGACACACTACTAGGAACGGTTGGAACTGCCAGAACATCTCTGTGGCCCCTTTGCCACCGTAACAATAGATTTTATGAGGCTGAAGGTGTTATTTCCCTCTCCCCTGCCCTTAGGTCTCATTAGTGGGAGTTGAACGGTAACAAAGATGTAACAACAAAGCACTTCATCTCTACTACTGTCTATTTGCTGGGCTTAGTCCCAAATGCACCTTGGGTAAAATGGAAGTGCCTTTTCTGCCTTAAGTCTTGGTGAGTCACTTTTTCCAAGAACACACTTAAATTGGTGCTGTGAAGATACCCTTGCAGTGACAAGCACGGGGGAACGGACAGGATGATACGAGTGAGAATCCCTGTCAAGCCCGATGACTTTGCAGAAGTTGTTACAGTGCCTGGAGTAGTTTCTGCAGACGTGTGGCTGGCACAGATAATACCAGCCTGCAGCCTAACAACAAAGGTGTTGCAGATACAGCACACACAGCAGCTTTCCACACAAGTTTTGCATAGCAACAGACTCAAGTTACTTCTGCCGTTGCTTCAGTCTTTTTTTTTTAATTTCAAATTAGATTTTCTGGAAAGGGAGACTGGAAGCATCCTTTGCAGCTTCTCATTTTTCAGGTCACATCAGGTAAACGCAGAGGGAAGTGGCACCTGGGACAACACTGCCTAGATGGTAGTAAGTACGAATTTACCGGATAAAGCTGTCCACACGTGCAGGATTGTACAATGCTGGGAGAGCTGATGCACGGGCCAGAGTAAAGACATGCCACTTGCTGTGTATCTGGGATCTGGGAACGCAGCTGGACTCAGTCCTGCTGCAAGTAAGAAGGGAAATGCAGAGTAATTGCTACAGATTGACACCTTGCATTGTATAAAACATAATTTAATGCATACACGTATGGTACTTGCATACAATACTGTCTTACATCCATGTGTTTGAATAGAAAACATTTAATCGTAAGCCGCCTTAATCACAAAGACTTTTGTTAATAATCACTGTCAGAAGATCACTGCATTAAATAAAAATACAGTGTAAGCAACTGGCCTGTGTCTTAATACTGACACATTTTAAGATTAGGAGGGTAAAGCTGTCAAAAGGTGGAACTTCTGTTGTTTTGGCAACAGTTTGCCCGTGAGAAGCACGAATGAAGTTCGCTGATGGAGTCACTTGAGGAGCAGGGTTATACTGCTGTGTCGGTGTGCCTAACAGAATTTTCAAACATCTTCTCAGGAAAAACGAGGAGAATGGCTACTCTGTTCTGTTCAAAAGCTCATCAGGATAGTAACACAACTCAGGGGGTGGGTAGCAGTGATAGATCCCTGTTTTGTCAGCAGGAGGCACCATTTACACCTCCAACACTGAGTAACACCAAGGAAATGTTTCAAGCACGTGGAATAAGGACAATTTTCATCTGCTTACACGACTTTAACAAATCTTTACCCTCCCAATCCCGGCTCCTCTTAGGAACAATCATGTAGATCCTTCCGATTGCAAAAATAGCCCTTTAGGAACTGCACCCGCTGTCGTCTGGTATCGGGCCAAGGCGGCACACAGCCGTGCGCCTCTCAAGGCGAACACTTCTAGAAACCTGTCTCTTGCTTTCAGAGCTCTGGTTTCCATGGAGAAGTTGGCAGCAGGATGCTGAGGCAGCTCCTTGGAGCATTCCTGGGCTGGAGGCAGCTTGGCGGGCGAGTATTTCAGCAGAGCTCCTGGAAGCGGGTGCGTGCGTTCCATGGGCAAGGCGCAGAAGGGGAGTGGGGTCGAGGGGGTCTGCCGGCAAACCGAGGAATGCCGTCAGGGCAGTAAACCCTGTTCTGCCTCCCTGCTGTGCCGTGGGGAGGGATAGACGGGAGCGAGGGGTCGCCTCGCCGCTACGGGAAAGGGAGTTGTGTCACGGGTGTTGCCGCTGTGGTGTGTTTCGGGGGAAGATACTCCGGCCTGCTCATTGCAACAGTCCTCGTGAAGCAGCGGAGGTTCCCCGTCTTCAGGGCACACTGGACCGGCCACAGAATGATGCAGAACAGGATGATGATCAAGGCGGAGAGGAGGACTATGCGTTTCCAGTCGTCGCACATGTCGCAGCGGGACAGCCTCCCAGCTATCCCCGCCGGGGGAGCCTCCGGAGTTTCTGGCTTGCTCATGGCGACGTCGATGGAGATGCACGAGTCTGGGTTCTCGGGGTCATCGGATGCCTGACGGCAGCAGAGCTTGGTCCCTTCCATCCAGAGCACCTTCTCCTGCTGGAGTTCGGGAGGCAGCGTGGCGAGGAGCTCTTTGCTGGTCTCGAGTGCTGGGGCACCTTCCAGAGGGATGCTGGTCAGCTGCCTGCAGAAGGGACAGGGGAGCTGGTCCTCTGGTTGATTCGGGGGTAGCCCCGTGCTCAGGCGGGCCACGCACTCCAGGCAGAAAACGTGGGAGCACTGGAGCAGCTTGGGCGTCTTGAAGGTGTTGTCGTAGGTGTTGAAGCAAATGGAACACTCGACGGGGGAGGTCGGCTTCGGAGACGTTGGGTTCGGAGAGCCCGGCTTGTCGGTTGGGGACCTCGCCTTCCTCTTGCCATCCCCTGGGGAGGTGACAACAATGGGGCTGATGGGGATGGGGATTTCACTTGGAGATGCCGGGACTGGGCTGGTGGGAGAGTCGGGCGTGTTGGAGTGCCACAGCTGCGTGAAGCACGACATGACGGAGGCCGGCGAAATAAATAGAGCCCTGGGAGACTCTAGAAGAGAAGAAAACCACAGCCTTCATTTTAAACAATGACGTGAAGACACCCGTCACCAGGCCTGTGTTTAACCCCTTGAAAGGAACAAAGAGCAGGTTCATGACTTCCACTGCATCCTGAGCCTGGAACAGACCCCTGCTAGAGGTGAGAATGACCCAGGTAGCCTGTTCGAAGCTGCATCCCGAAGGTGAAGTGAAACGTCCTGCAAAGAAGCAAGCAACCAGCAGAGATCCGCCAGCCAGCCAAAGCCTTTTCACCAGAACCACCGTGGCGTCATAGATGGGAACTTCCCCCGTACATGCCTCCCTCTGGGCAGAAAAAAAAAAAAAAAACCAACACGACAAAAAAACCTACCCCAGCTGGTGCTCCCCGACACCTGAGCAGGGAGGAGAGCAGAAGACTCCATGAGGTCAGGTAGGGACCTCGCTATGGCAGTCTATTAGTCTGGGAGGCACTCAGATATTATGGTGGCAGCATGAACAAGGCCTAAGAGACAGATAACACTATTCAGTTGCGGAGATAGCGGGGCAAGGGGGGTGAATCTCTCTCTTTGGCGTGCTCAGACAGAGCTTTCGTGCCTCGAATCGGGGTTCTGCAGGCAAGCGTGGCACCAGCCGACGATGCTGCCTGGTTTTGTCTATCCACAGCGGGATCTGAGCCCCCTCACGTCCCAGGAGAACCCAAGGAAGGTGAGGAAAAGCTGTTATCTCGTAAGGTTTGTTCTATCCCTGGCCCCAAGCAGCATCTCTGTCGTGTCACCATGACACAGCGAGAAAGGCGACGTTGGAGGAAATGGCCTTGGTGCCAGAGCAAGGGGAATTCTCCACCGTTTCCTTGTTGCTCTGTTTTCCCTAGGGAAATACAGTTCTTCCTTGTCCTCGGCCCTGGAGGAGTGCCAGCTTGCTGTGTGCTGCCATGTGCTCTCCGCTTTCTTGTGGCGTGCAAGCAGGAGCCTTGAGTTGAATGGCTAATATGCCAGTTCTAGCAAATTGGTTTACAACTTTGACTCCAGCCTTTTCAGCAACCTGAATGTTACCTTGAATTCCTGTTATCCTAAGCTAGACATGCAGCTTCGCATACGTTCTGATATTCAGATATATGACTTTTCAGCTATTGAGCACTTTTACCCGAAAGCAAGCGTTTAGCTGGAGGAACTTCCCAGCGACAGCCCTGATGCTGTATGCCTGGGGAACATTTTTTTTAGGATGTGTCACCGAACTAGCTAGGCTTGATTCTTTGTGTTGGGAGATTTACCGATGACAAGCCAGAAATGTTCAGATTGCTGCTGTAATTATAGGTCTGCAGTCAGTCCGGCAATGGCTCACCAGCATGGGCTAGAGACTCCACATCTCAGCATAAAAGGCTAACTTAAGGTATCGGAAGGACCCTGTATACCTCACATGGCACAAAAAAGTCTCCATTATTTAAGAATGAAGTATTCTCCCCTCTCCCATCACAGCTAGCACTGCCAGAGCTGAAACCAACTTTAAGAACCTTCCTTATTGTCTTCTCTTATTTTAAATGAAGAAATTTTTGTGGAGCCTCTCCTCAAGTTAAATTTTCAGTCACAGACTATCTGCGCTTTTCAGCAAGTTGTAATTTATTTAAATGTATTTTTTTCTCTGGCTACAGATCACCATGCGTGTTTTAGCACAATCTGCCAGATGCTGATGAATTACAAATCCAAGCCCAAGTTGGCACAGAGATGAGGGAAACCTCTGGGGTTTGGTTTTTTTGGTTTGTTTTTTTTTTTTTTTTGCTAAACCTTCTGTTTTGCAGAACTCCATCCCCTACGCCCAGTTCTTTGCAGTCCCTCAGCTTGGTGTGTTTGTCAGAAATTGAGCGGCAAAACCAGTGGCAGAAGGTAACCTCAGAAAGAGCGAGATTTTTCTTATGCAAACTGTAATTTCATAACCTATGTGAAAAAGCTGTTCTGTTGGGTTTTTACTAGTTTGTAAGATGACAGCCGTAGTAACAGCAGTATCTTGACAGTAAACTTGAGGAAGTTTACTCACAACAGTTGCTTTTAAATGAAGATACAAGCTTTTGCCCACATTTTCCCTTTGCTAATGATTGTGACATTATAGATAATTAGCGTTTTAATAAATTTAGAGTCTACTTATCAACATTTTGGTCTTATGTGACACCTTGATCACACATGATGCAGGCAGTTGACTTTTAAACAGGGAAGATATGAAAAGCAGGGCACAGAGCCGAGGCATGGGAAAGACAGTTCTAATTTGTACTCTGCCACACTGGACAGGTCAGCCTCTGCCCGCTTCTTGAGCCTTTTGTTGTGTTGCCATACTGCTGATGCTCAGAAAGTTAAATCGGGTTTGGGCAGCAGCTAATGCAGGGACCACGATTTCTCCTGGGCGCAACTGCTGTACTACTAAGTAAGAGCCAGTTACTAAAGCTGGAGAGTCCCAGTGAAGACATGCAGCATGGAATCTCAATAGAATTCACTAGGGTTTGGGGGTTTTGTTTGGTTTTCTGTTGGGTTTTGTTTTGGGTTTTTTTGCACTACACAATCACGTGATATTTTTTTTTTTCCCTAAACAAGACAATATCTTCAATTGTTCAGACCTCCAAGGTCGCACTGCATTTCCTCAGACCCTGCAACTATTTATCTCACTTTCCCAGCTATTTACCAGGGCTTTCCAGAAACTTTGGCAACATCACTAAATAACTAAACCATCCAGAAGAGACACATAAACTCAGATTTAAAGCTAAGTAGTTAAGTACTTTTTACTTCCCACCAAGCTCTAGAAAACTTCCTTCCACACCGTAAAACCAGACAACAGAGAACACGCAGTTAAGATAGTGGCCAACGCTGTTCTGTAGTATGATTCCCTAATGGTATCTTTAACTCAGAGCAACTGAATACACAGCAAGTTGAGAGGTGTACGGCAGGTTAAAGTCTATAAATACCTGTTCAGAGTGATGTTTAGAAGGAGAAAAGCATGTTCTGGGCTCTTGATTTCTACCCCTGAAGAGTCTTCTCTCCAGAGGATAGTCCTAGGCTCAGGGTCTTTTGTATTTATAAGCCGCCTTCTGGTATCCGAACTCCCCGGTAGTTTCCCGAGTTGCTTCCAAGCACGGTAGGTCTGGCGAGACAAGTAACCTCTAACAGCTCCCTGTGTACGAGTGGCCCTGCCGCTGTAATTCAAGTATCTTTTATACCTTCCTGTCTAGAGGTGACTTACCTGCTCCACCTGCCTTTCCCCATCACCACTGAATCACTCCGTTGGCTGCAGGCGCGCTCCCGCTCCAGCCGGTTTCTATGACAAACAGGGCAGGCTGGAATTCTCCTGATAAGGGGCAGCGCTGCCGAGGACACCCGCCTGTGTCTGCCCCCGGGAAGCAATGTGGGAAATGGTTATTTCTTCATCTTTCCCGGACTGGGGAAGGCTGCCTGCTTCCTGGTGAATTCTCACAGGTCTTTGACTAGCTTTGAGGGTTTTTTTTTAACTGCTCGTCATAAGTGGGTTCGGTTTGTGCAGGTGTACTGGCCATGTTTTCACAGGGCAGCAAATCTCCCGAAAGAAAATTTCAGGATACCTGAAAAAGGCTGTTATTGTTCTCTTGTTTCTTCGTGAAGGACAAGGAATTTGGAAGTGCCTTAGATTAACAGCAGAAGCAAGATTCTGACAGTCAAATTTCTTGTGATTTGGTGAGAAAAAAATTGTTGCAATAGAAAAATCCAGTATAAGTTTGAAAGCCTGCGAGCTGTTTATAAATGAGTTGAACCACTCTATACAGTCATATGTCTGCCTCAAGCTCCTATACAATCGTTCAAAATAATACTGTATGGATTGTCACAGAGAAGGAATTCTTTGCAACTTTTGGTAGTAATTGACACAGAGAAATATTATTTGACCTGCAAACTTTTTGTGGTTCAAAGGACAGCAATCCATGATCCGGAAAAAAGAACCAACAAATTTACACTCGTGCAAATGAGGAAACAAGTGTGTGTTTGTGTGTGGTGGAAGTAACAGACAAACATTCAACTTTTAGTCTAGTTCTTATTTGTTGCAAATACTACTTTTTTTTGTTCAATTTCTCAAAAAAAACCCCAACACAAGATGGTCTGTGGATTTTTTCAGGATGGTATCAGGAAGTGTCTTCCTAAAAAATGGTTGAGAAATTTCACTCTCAAAATGTATGGAAGCATATTCATCTCTTGGGACAGAGAAGTGTGTAAATCCCACAGACTTTAGTGGCAGTCAGATACAACTCGCTTTGGCTTCCACATGCCTCTACTTCAGGTCACACTGTTCAGTTCTAGTGAGCTGAAATCCAAAAGGAGGCTTTTAAGAATAAAAGAGAAGCATGCTGAAATTACCGACGTTTTAAATCAGTTTTAGGATTAAAACTAAGGTTACCTGATCCTTCCACAGCTGGAAAGATCTGGTCTAGAGCATTGTTCGTCCGGTGGATTTACGATGAGCTCCACAGGTGACTCTAGTAGACAAACACCTCAATGGAGAATGAAGGTTAAGACTAAACTGTCCCAGAGCAGCATGTCAATGGTATAGCTCCCTCAGTGGAGTGCGCGTGTGCCGTAGGAATGACAATCCATATGCTAGACTGAGCACGCAATACGAGGGCAGAGTACTCCCCCATCTATTTATGTCGCTGCTCAGGGATGAGTGAGGCTGGAAGCAAACACTGTCTACAGCTGACAAAGCAGGATGTTTGATGAATGGATGTAAATCAGATTTTTAAAAGTCTTGCTCACTTAGTCACTTGCATAAGCACTTGGGTAAATTGGGCCGAAAATTAACGACGCTTCAATAACAGACCGGGGTACGTTACGCTGGGTAACACACTGAGGTCTAGCTGAGACCCCCTCCTCTGGTAGTCAGTGGAGCAACACTGATTCACTTTTTGATCATGCTCTAAAGAAAGACATTTTAAGCCCTTTACCTACTGACAAGACCAGGATTGCTGAACTGCCGTGTGAGCGGACTGCTGCCGTTTCCACGTTTCTGAGGCTGGTTTCCCATCAGCTGCAATGGGACTGCTGCGTGGAATGGGTCAAGTCCAACCCAGAAGCTGAGAGCCTGGGGCAAACTGGGCTGCCCCGTGCATGCCCGCACACTCCTCCCTCTGCAAGGATACACTGGGCGTGCAAGGCACCGAGCCTGCCGAGACCTGGCACCGTACTGGGATGACGATCGGGGCTTGGCTTCCAAAAGTGAGTGGGAGGCTTGCTGTTATTTTTATCTTCTGCTCGGAGGAATAGACTGAGCATGTCAGGAGCTGCAGCTGGTCCTGGGTGGATCCCAGAGGGTTGGGAGCAATCAGTTGTGGGAGCACCTACTTTCGTGTTTGCACTTAAAGGAACAGTGGTACTAAGTAGAAACAGTTACTTTATTAATACTGTTATTTCCTTGAACTTGCGTTACACACGCGTGCTTCAGATGCTTCTCAAAGGTATTCTCTGCGTACAGGTGTAGGGGTATGCAAACAGCAGTCTGAAAATACTTGTTCTAAATTGATTTTGGCTAAGCCAGGCAGGAACGAAGATGATGTGACTCGAACGCTGGCATGAGATACATATCTCTGTGATATACAGTCGCCTTGAGCAAAACACTTAATTTCCATGGACTTCTGTGGCTCATTTCCTAAATAAATAAATAGATAAATGAAATAAAATTAAGAAAAGGAATTATAAGCCTTCCTTTTTCTGGACTGTGTATTTAGTTGGGGAGCTTGGGAAGGATGTGTGTTGCCTACTACATAGGGCTGATCACAGCGGCTCCAGCTGGAGACCTAACTTAGGATCCCACCTACAGTGAATAACTGTGCTTGAAACATTGAAGCTTTCACTTGTCAGACCCTTCCCACCATTACCTCTCTTTATTTTACCAGCATCAGTAAGCATTGCCATCTCATCCGGCACTGGGGGGGTGAAGCGATGAGATCTTCTAAAGGATATGTATTCTTTTCAGGGGGATTTAGGAAGGGTTGTAATGAAAAAGAGTATTTCTAACAGCAACTACCAACCGGTTGAGGAAATGACCAGTTAAAAACTTGCAAGCCAGGTTCCTTATTGTGAAAAGAAGCAAAGTATACTGCACAGTAATAAAAACAGACTGCTGATTACAGCTTTAGGCTGTTTCCTTGTCTTGTCTTTATCTCCACTACTGCCCAAGTATATAACTCTTTTCATTCTCTCTGTAGTTCATCTCAGTAGCTAAACTAAAGCCACCAAATAAAGATGGCTGGGAAAAAAAGAAAAAAAGAAAGAAAGAAAAAAAACCCCAACAATACACCAAGCAATGAGCAACAAGCTTCCTCTGATCTCTTTCTCCCTTCATCCAAGCCTAACTACTTTCTTATTATTATGTACCCATTGGCACATCTGGGGGTGCTACCTTTTTGTTTGTGTTTTGGGTATTGTTTACAGCTCTGATTTGTTGAGCTGCATCCTAAGGTGATATATAAAGCCTGGCAGGGTTTTAGAAGGCCTTTCGTGCTGGGAGAAACCCAAGGAAGGAGTTGCTGCAGAAGCACAAAAGCATCAAGAGCCAAACTGCTTTGGACTCAGCCTTTGCAGGACAAAACTCCAATGTGTGTCATGTTATTCCTGCCTACAAAAGACATGCCTGCTAGGTTCACGGAGCTGCACCTTGCTTTCAAGGGAAAAAATAAGGGTATGGTTTAGGACAGATGTGCTAGTTTTAACTGGGTGAAAACAAGCCTGAGTCAAACACCCTTGTGAAACATGGAATAGAAGTCTCTGCAGCTTTAAGCGCTTTACAGCGGGAGGACTATGTTTTCTATTAGCTTACATGCAGACAGCCCCCCAGCTTCTGTGACTTGTGGCACAGGCCCAGCTCAGCTCTCCACCTTACACTGTTATCATCTGTTAATCCGATGCAGAAGCGGCAAGACTCAGTACTGCCAGAGTTTTCCTGGCAAACGATTCTTTGGCCTCCAGCTAGCATCACTTTTTGATCCTGCAGTGTTCCTCAGAGTCAGAAGGCCTGATGCTTTATGCGATTAATGCTCCAAGGTGGTAAACAGCACCATTAAGCAATGTTTCCCATGCTAACTCACGGAGCTCTTTTATTTGTTTTCACGTGCAGCTAGCTGCCTGACCAGGTGTTCCCCATGAAGTCTTATCATTGTTGCAGTAGTTTGCACCTACGGCTAGACAGGGCTATTTAAATTCCAGAGTGTGTATTATGTACTGTCAGGAAAGAGCCTTGGTGAGTCATCAGGTAAGCTAGACGGGGAGCTCACTGTGGGATACTTTTAATGTAATTATATTTTATCCTTCTCTAACTGTTTCTATCAGACGATCTCAAGACACTTCACAGACATAGTGAACTGAGCCTTCGAATAACTATGTTTATTGAGGATGTTATCTTATTTTACAGCTGGGGAAGTTTCGTGGTGCATGGGAAGCCCAGACATGGTTAAGAAATGCTGCTGACCTCTGTGCAAGCAGCAATGCCTGGACAGGTTGTGCCCCTTAGCATGGCAGAGCAGGGGGCTAAAACTTTAAGCAGGTGGTGGAGTGGAAAACACCATCAGAGCTCTGCATTACCGATAAATATCCACTATCTGTAGCTTGATACAGATTCAGAGAAAAACTGCTCCTGTCAGACAGAGCCACAGATTGTGCCCCTCAGGTGACTCCCGTCCTCTTTAAGTGATGCCTGTCTTTACTGACTAGGCTAAGCCCAAGTCCTAGAACCATGCGCCTCTGTAGTTTAATCTCATTCAAACGCTGGATCCACCTGCCACCTAACTTGGCACTGTTCTTCATTTCCTGTAGTCACCAGGAAAGCACCATGATTAGATAATCGTTACAAGGTACAGATGCAACATAGCAATTTTCCTGATACTCTATAACACATGTGACTATTACTCTTCAGCGGCTGGAGGCTGTATGATTCAGCCACTCGCGGCTAGATTTTCAAATAGCAAGAATAGCACCCATTCCCTGGACATAAGGTCAGGTCTTTTTTTCTAGCTCATTATTTCTGAAGGAGTAAGTGACTGGGATCGATGGCTAAACTGTGGTCTATAAATCATTGGTGATCCATGATACCATGCCTAGGAGACTGTTGGCTTTCCAAATGTCTATGCTGCTTCTACAGTGGCTTGCAAGGAAAGTTTGATACCAACAATCATGAACAGTGGCTTAAAGGAAGAGTAAATCACACCAGAATTAAGGTCCTTGGAAGTATTCAGTGAGTGGGGCAGTTCCTTCACTTAAGCTGATACCCACAATGCAGCCAGTAAAAGCTGCGTGCCTAGTTGAAGTGTTGTTAGATATTCCCATGAACTGCAGCACCAGCTCCTTTCGATGCTGCAAGTGGCTCGACTGCAGCTGGAGTTGAGATGTAGTGCCTGTAAAGTGCACGGGAACCAAATTAATTACTCTCCTGAAACACAAACGGGATGCTCTTCCCATGGACCGGTAAGGTAGATGTTGTTGGTTTTGCCAGCCCTAGAAGAAGTTATCCAGAGGCGGCTGTGTTCATAGCATGTTGCTGCTGAAGGAGATGATCAGCAGGACTTGAGGAGATGGAGACAGAAGCAAGGTGAAGGGCAATCTTAACAAGCTCTCACCACCACGTTGTTAATTGCTCTCATGAGTGTCCCACAGAAGTCGTGTTCCGGCAGTGTTACTCACTTCCCATCCCGGTGTGGTGACATCATGAACTTGGGAAACGGCCTGTGATGTCAGAGCTGAGGAGGGGATGGCTGCAGGGACAGCTTGCTTCTCCTCTCCACTGACTTTTCCTTAGGCAAAGAGCCACATGCCCTCTGCTGGCTAAATTCTCCTTTTCCACTCGTGAACTGTGCTCAGCTCGACTTGCATCTGTACAGCATCTATCCAGCAGAATAGATGCCTCACCCCACAGCGGGGGTTGTCTGCACTCATCAGAGCACATCCAGGCAGAAAGGGGGTGTTGGGATGCTAATGCATCTGACCAGGGACGTTTTCTGGCACACTAGACCTGAATTCCAGCGTGTGGCTCCCCATCAGATGACTACAAAAAGGATCTGATGTCGGTGGTGATGAGGGACAAGGTTCTCTGTGTCATCTGCACAAAGCGCTCACACCCTGAGGGCTCTCTACCAACACTGACCTTTTCAGGTTATGAATAGTACGTTCTGAGTCAGTGCCTTGTGCTTTCTTCACCCTGCAGGAGTCCACCAACTCAAGAAGGATCAGATGATTGACACACCTTCTCAGCCATGTCTAAGGACAAGCATGACCCTAAGCTCTCTATTTCCCCGCCGTGGTCTCCCCATCCCCGAGGATGAACCAGAAGTCCCCCAGTTCTCTTATCCCCACAGATGTAATCCCACAGTCCCTACGCATGACCTGAGAAATCGGTAAAGACACTTTTCCATAAGGCTCAGCAAAGCAAGCAGACTGGTGGACATGGTAACCTCTGTAACTTACACCAGCACACCTTGGTGGCAGTGGCACTCTGGTTTTCCTGCTGAGCAAGCACAGGACTCCACCTACTGTCTCCTTCCCTTTCCCATCCCAGAAACTTAATCATCCCTGAGCCATATCATAGTCCTAAAACTTTGTAGTGGGCAAATGCTTCTTATCTTTTTCTTTTTTTTTTTTCTTTTCTAAAGCCCCAGAGAGAAATTGTTCCTTCTTTGCCCTCAATCTACCCATCATATAAACGATGGATGTGATGAATAATCTTAGGACATGTCATTGTAGTTGTCCTTTTTAAATCCTGATCATTTTTTATCCCTATTTTATATATGGTATCTATATTTGCTTTGCATTCCTTGAGTTTCTGAAGTATTGATAGAGTTGATCTTCTCCAGACAGTGACTGAATGCTTTTTCAAGTGTGACACTTCAGTTATGGCCGGTGCATAATAGGTTTAGTTCTTGGATATTCATTTGTGTTACTAACATATACAGTTAATCATTTAACTGCTTAGGGGAGTATAGGATACTATCCCAGATGTGCGACTGGCTGGAAGTACAGTAAGAAAATATCTTAGTGAGTTGTCCATGCTGAAGAGAGCAATTTATACTTCAGTCCTAAAGAATGTGGTGGGGCAAGAATGCAAAACATATCCTCATATGAATTTGTAAATAAATTAGTAGAAGCAGAGCTGTAAACTGAGTGCCAGTAAGATACAGCAAAGTGAAAAGCAGTTAGTGTTGGCATGAAGGTAAAACATCCTTCTAGTGCATCAGATAATTTATCACCATTACCCTTATATGGCAATATAAAAAGAGCATAAGGGTGTTCTTTGTGCCTTCATAAAAGTTTAATCTATAACTTCATCCCTGGGTCTGGTTCTGTCCCCAAACACTTTCTGACATATGGATCTGAGCTGGAGAGACACTCTCATGTTCAGTGTTCCAGCAAGACACATCATTTCAGTTAATGATTCAAAGGGAAAGAGCAATCACGAGTGATGTCCTTTTAATATATTTCTACTATTTTCCATATACATATTTATTATGCTATTTTAGCAAAGTAGGACACTACAGCCCTTTGCAGCTCTCGCCTCAGGCTCCAAGTCACTTGGTGTTCACTCCAGGGACTGGTCGAGTCACAAAAGCTGGTGGTTTGTAAGCGTGTGACTAGAGAGAACAAAACTAGGGGATAGCTCACCAGATTCTCAGCAGATACGAGTGGGTTTTACACTGGGCCGCTCTGGAGTTCCCTGGTTTGCTCATAATCACTGAGGATCCAGGGTTCAGAGGAATAAGCAGACTGGCACTTGAGCAGCCTTGGTGTCTCCTTGGTGTCTCTCTTGCCTTCAGTTGCACAGGTAAATGCTGCTTTTATTCTGGTTACATCATCCTGCTATGGTCTTTATACACCGCGTGCTCTAAATTATACGCCCTGTATCCTTTGCTCAGCGCTTTGCACAACACGGAGCGCTGGTGCCTTTCAGTTCTAGCAAAATAACAATATTGCAGTGTAATTACCGGACAGGAACTCTGTCCAGACACAGGCTGTCTGTCCCAGCATAGCAGAAGCAGGAACTCGGAAGAGGGTTGTGGGATTTGGCCCTCTGCAAATAATGGAAAGCCAGAACCCCTTACGCATGTGATAAAAAACAGAGGAACATTACAATATTTGTATTCACAGTGCAAACCATTTTCCATCTGTTAATACGACACTAACTCTAGTTTACATAGAAATGCAAATGTTTGTGGGTTTTTTTTTACACTCGCTTCCTTCAAGCCTAATCCTATGCTAAACAACGACTGCTTCCAGTGAGTTCAGTGGAAAATGAGGATGCTCAGCAGCTTCTGGGAACAGACCTTTGGCTCTCAAACTCGGCATCATGCCATGCCACTCATTCTGAGTAAAAAAACCTACGCTCCAGCAGAAGAAGGAAATCTTTTAAAGTTGAAATATAATTGCTGCATATTCTCCATAGTTAGCAGGATGAAAGATTAAGTTCTAGATCACGGATCTGAGGTAGCAAACCCCCAGAGACCTGATTCTGAATTCAGTTTTCAAGGATGTCATATGGATTTAAGATGCCTCAAGGTACTACATGAACCGCATGCCTTAGAGATGCCTCCTACCACTACTCCATCTCTGTGAAATGCATCAGTGAAGGTCATTCAGCTCTCTTGCTTAGCTGTGGACCTTTTGTGAAAGGGAAATATCAGAACAGATATGCTGATTGAACCTATGCCAGGGAAGGACTGGCCTCCAGCCTTCCCACAATTAGTTTGTGTTGCAGGCTTCCCATCCCTTTGTCTGGACCTTCTCCCAGGTTTAGAATTATCCAGGCAACAGCCCCCTGGCAGGTCAACACCTGGATTTAGTTAGTCCTCAAGTAAATAGTTCTCGCTGATCAGAAAGTGAAGTGAGAGAAGAGCTCCTCTGGAGGGACTTTGATGTATTTTTAATGTACCTAATGCAGACAGTGAGTGTTTTAGCAATGGATATGATATTAACAGCTAAACTAATTGTGTACCAATTTGCTTTTCCTAAGTGCAATCTTAAATGTTTGTACAATCAGTGTGGAATAAATTATTAAGTTTCTCTAATCTTTCTTGCCATTCTTGCTAATGATCAATATTTATGATACAAAATGATTTTTTTGAAGAGCATCAAGCTTCCCTGGGTCTCCTGAGTGCCTGCCTTTTCCACATCTTGTGCTTCCTGACCTGTGAACAGCCTAAGTTAGGCTTAACACAGCTTTCACTAGGGAAAATAAATATTGGCTGTGATGCAGGTGTCAGGAGGGGACAGGTCTCTGTTATAAAAGAGCCTTTGATCAAAACTGACATCAGGGAGACAGAGATGAGGAAAAAACCTAGGAAGGTCTCAGTGAACTGTGACAATGGTGACAAAAAACGGAGAAGAAAACAGATAAAGCATATGTCTTCTGCTTTGCAGCTTTTCAGATGCGCTACAAATTCATCAGTTCTGTAATTCTTCAGTTCTGTGGCATAACAAATGTGTCTCAGTCTTCCATGCCATGTGTAAAACAGTTTTCGGAAGCGTGGCTCCAGTGCTAAAGGGGTTGGTTCATGGCTCCAGCGCTGGTCCGGTAATGGACATACTGGCCAGGCTAAATGATTGATTTATTAGCACTGTTCAGTCTGTCATGTACCTCTTCACATAGCTAAGGAGACGCAAAAAATTAAAAAGCTCTAGAACCAGTTGCTGTTCTTTTTCTTCCCTGACCTGGAAATGACTGGGATAATATTCAATGGCAACTGTTTGAGTTGCAATTTAGATTAGAGCTAATATTTCGAATTAATACCCAAATGCAAACCGGTCCATCAATGACTATTGCTATTAACTTCATTGCACTCTCTTTACAGAAGGAAAGTTAAATACTGACAGGTCTGGCATCTCAGAAGAGAAGTGAGAATCTTGGGGCTTCAGTTTTCAAACATAAGGAAGATTTGTCTTTCCCTTTCTTGCTTTTTTGCTGTTTCTCAATATAATTGAGAATTCTACACCAAAATATATCGTAACAATTTTTCGCTAGATACTTTCTGGTTTGTGCATCATTCGTATTTATTTTAAATGCTCTTGAGATAGTTCAAATGACATACAGCTGCCTTCCTCACCCAACAATGCCTACTCCTTTCATGTTTCAAATGCAGTGCAACCACAATGCTGAGTTGATGGCAGAATTATAGTCCTGGAAACAGACTGCGATGTCATAAAAATAAGATCTTGTTGCCTGATCAGTGGGATAGATGGTGCTGCACCACTTACAAACTGAGTCACTTTAGAAAAGACAGATGAAGCATTTACAGAAGAGACAGGTCATCTCCATGGTTTTTCTTTACACTATGGAACATCCTACTTAGTCTTATTATTAGCAACAAAGAGAGAGTGCAGTAGTTTTTCTTTTTGTAACTGTGGTGCTCACAGGTGGTGAGCTGTAAGACGCACAGAAAGCCTTGGCTTGTCCCTGTGGTATTTACAGTGAAGGAGAAAGGAAAAGAAAAGCCGTTCAACGCATAAGCTGAGAGCTCAAACCCGACAGGCTCCAAGCACCTTTTGTTTAGGAAATTCCTTTTTGTACGAGGCACTTCAATTCAGAGATTTTGATCCCATGCTTACCTCCCCAAAGCACCTACTCCCAGGAAACAAAACCACAACTCGCTTCGTTCTGCTTTTTTGCTTATAACATGATGTGGCCGGTTGTAAGAGAGCTCTTTAAACCTACACCGTGTGCTGAGGCAGTTCAAACCACTACTGCCCTAAAGATGTCATTCTGAGCGTGGTAGCCTCCAGCACGTGGGAGATCGCAAGCGTCACATTCTAGTCTTGTACAGTACGGATTTTACAGCCATGAGTGGGCGTCTGGAAAATTGCTGGTTCCTCTGCTCATGTCCCGTGTCTGCAAGGATGCACGTTACATGCTGGCTTTCCAACCCTGGATAAACACGCACTGCCTCATCTCTCCTGTGCCCCCAGGTGATGGGGAAGGAATACCATGGTGGGAAAGGAGGAGCAGACTGGTTTAGGGATCCGGGTTCTCATGTTTTAGTGCACCGTGTAGGATTTGCAGCTGGCAAAAACTCCATAAGGTGCCAGTGCCTGCCAGCCCCCCGTGGAGCCCCTGTGGAGCTGTGGCCTTGGGTGCAGAAGAGCTTGTCAGAGCCATGATTAGAACATACCTTCCCCATCACTCATCCCACCCTCAGCTCTTGAGACAAAATGCTAAAAATTACACTAGGGAGAGCATTCGGTTTCGTTCTCCGCAGGGTTAAACACACGTTTTTCATAAACTGGCAGATGAATTCCTTCTTTTTTTTTTATTGCTTTACACTGATTTGCCATATTCTTATTTATGCTTTTTGCTGGGTCTAGTTACTTACTTTTCCTTGTAGAAGTTTTATCAACATTCAGATACTCATAGAACATCTTTTTTTGTTTATTCTACTTATTCATTTTTATTTACCGTGAACAAAGTAGTATTTAAATACTGCTGCATGTGGAGATGACATGTTGCTTCTGGGCCCAGAAAACTGGAGGTATGGAGTAAGAGATTTCATAGCTGTTAAATAAAAGAGAAGGGGGCAAAAAGAGAGAAATCATTGCTCTTCTGCTTAATATAAGGTAAGCATAGGGTTAAAAAAATTTCCTTCATGAACTGAAGACAGGACAGTGCTAATCAAGTGCTGGAAGATTAACTTGAAGGAAGTGACTTGTAATTATAATTTTGCTGTCCATTAATGTCTTACCTGACAGGCTGTGAACGGCAGGATGGAAGCTGGTGGTGAATTCTGTTTTATGGAAGCTATGTCACTCAGCAAAGTCTTATGGAAGATAGCACAAGGTTGTCATGACTGACTCTTCAAAGAGAATTTCCTTTCTGGTATGTGTATTGGGTAGCTAAACCTAGTGAACAGGTTATTTCCTCTAAGCCTCTCTTGCCATAAGCTGAAGCAATTCAAATCAAAATATAAGTTTTAAAGCTAGCAATGGATTTCTCCTGTTATTCAAGACAACAGCTAAAAGCTGAATTTGTGGCAGGGTCTAGGAATGCAAAAGTGAGCTTTTGGAGGAACAGGTAATAGCTTTTTCTAGACAAATTCTGTTAAGCTTTCAGCTGTGAGAATAGCTGAAAGAAAATTGCTGTGAGCTTTAAAGGAGGGATCCAGAGATATGGACCTGAGGCTGGGTGTCATGTGCTGCTGTTCTCAAAAACTATGGGAATTACTTACTTTCATAAAAGCAATAAAAAAAGCTGCCAGACTCCTTCCTCCTTCTGCAGCTACATGCATGCCTTTTGAAGTATGTTGTGAATTTCCTGGATATGAGGAAGATATTTACAAAGCATCAACTGCTTGCTCAGGAATGGAAAATGTAAGCCCCCGGGGACAGCTTAATAAATGGCAGAAACCTCATACTCCTTACTCCTGTGAGTGCGAGAGCCATCAAATTACCCAGCTTCAGTGGCTGCGACAGGAGCCTCCTGGCAGGAAATCCTGTTGCGCAAATCTGTTTCCTTGTTGCTTCCTGTGCTGCAATTTTTTTCAGAAACAATCCATCTTTTGAATGCTGTGAAGGACTGAGGGAACTGAGTTTTTGCTGTGTCTTGATTTATTCTTTGCTTGACTTTCCTCTCGGGTCCTTTTGAGAAATCCTAAAGCCAAGCTTGCTCTCTCCAAGATGCTCTTTCTGCTCACTCTGGAAAATTTGTAAGTATTGGATTGGGAGCTGATTTTTCTGTGACTCAGCAATTAAGTCTTCTTGTGAACAGAGCACAGATGTGAAAGAGGTGCTGATAAAGGAGGAATGCATTGAATTGTGACAATGCAAAAGGCATTGAGAAAACGCAGGAGTTCCCATCGGTCCGGATAAAGAAGTTCTTCAGGGCAGTAGAGCAGATTTTCCTCACAGCTTTTGAAGTTGTGCCGCTCCGATAATTGCTCAGATGTGCCTGGGATGCCTGAGACTCCTTTCTTTGGCGCAAAAGGAAAGATGAGTTGCTTCTGTATATGCGACCGTATACCTCACATGTTGAAAGGACTGCGATCTTTTCTGGTTTTACCTATACACGCGCATACATACACATGTAAAGATATATGTATAAAACAATATATATGTATACTTTATATATATAAAAAAATAAGTTGCTATCTACTGAATCACTGCTCTAAGTAACTGCTGGGGACATAAGAGTATGCATGTGACAGATGTATGTCCACCTTGTTCGATAGTTGTATTCTCCAATAGCCCAAATAGGCTTATAGCCCAAACTCCCTGAAGAGCAGTGATGTTGGTGGTACACTGTGTGCCCTGGTCGTATTAAATAGTACTTCTGGATGCTTTAGATTCAAACGCAAGTGTTGCTGTGTTGTGAATGCATTGTAGACTGCCACGGAACTACAGAGTTTGTAAAATAAAAGCAGATGCCCAGTTTATCCTGTTATAAGATAGCTGGCCCACATAGAGAGAGAGAGAAATAAATGCAGCCTTCCTCTAACAAACTCAAACTAGTAAAAAAGAGGCCCTTAGAGCTGCAGAGCTACTTTTCTTGTTGAAAATTTCTTGCATGTCTAGGCTTCTAAATCCAGTTAGGCCTTTAGGAACGGCCATGAAACAAGAGTAATTACCCTAGCTGTCTACAGCCTCTGCTCCAGAGGCTCATCTGTAATCTTGCATTGATAATGGCTAGTGAAATTGTAAACGTAGGTCTTCCATCTTAAGGCCACAGTTAATCTTTTTAAAAAGTACTACTCCATAAAGCAGTTCTTCAGTAAATTAATCGGTCACCAAGAAAAAAAAAAAAAACAACAAACCAACAAACCCAAAAACCCCAGGGACTGCAGAAATTACGGCACTGTATTTTTAAAATGCAGTAGCAATTCTCGTGATTGCTCAAGAATATTATGCTCTTGCTCCTGCTCTCATCTTAGTAAGACCCACTGCTGTTCATCTTGCCTAGATACTGCTCATTCATTTAGCACATGATGCATGCCAGCACATATTACATTCTGAGACACCTATGCAATACACCGATCTCTTCAGACTGTGAAGCTATACTTTCACCGACATCGATTTTTGCGCTTATCAAGCCAAATGAAAAATCCTACCAAAGCAGAATGCAATTTACTTTTTAATAAAACTTAAATGGAAGTCAATATATCACTGAAAATCTCTTTTCAATGTGGTAGTAATTAAAGCTATATATTACTGGAAGCATTAAAACTTTAATACATTTTCACGTATATTTATATAGCTTATATTTAATCTTTGTACTCGCAGCAAGAGCCTCAAGAATGATTCCCCAGCCCCCTTTTCTCCCTCCCTCCCCTTCTCCCTGTGTGAAAGGTATAGATAATATTTACAAAGCCATGGAAATTGAACAAGATTTAAAACTTATTAGCAGTAATTCATATAATTATCATATTTGATAAATTTACCTTCAACTAAACACGCAGAAATAAATGTTTCATTAAGAATGATGAATATTTATGTTTTTCCACCTCCTACCTTTGCATGCTTTACAAATATTTGCATATGAAGACACTGTTTTGTCTTATAACAAAGAACAAACACCTACGGATAGAAAAAAACCAAATCTATAATATCACGTGTACAATTTGCAGAATACAACTTCTAGTACTAGAAAAGTTTAGCTAACAGACATCATGAATCGCCATGAATCAATTCCATGTCCCCATAGAAATAGTTTAAGTGGAAAGCTAGATTATCCTCATGTTACAAATCAGCAGGTAGCTGGGGGGGAGGATTTGTTTAAATACGGTAGAATCTACAGAATTTTCAATCAGTATTACATTCATCTATACAAATTGCTTAGTTCTACAGACAATTTATGTGCCTGGATAATTCTTTTCAATGCTTTTTTCCAGGCAAACATTGTCTTTAATATTTAGGATGGGACAATCTGCTTTGGAGGTTATGGTCCTTTGGTTACGCATAGGTGTTCAGACTGATTAAACTACATAATATTTATGGTCTTAAATTTCTAAGCTGAAATTATAGTTCCTTAGCAAAGAAAACACAAAAGTGCTTACCTGTCATGTTTTGACCTTCAACTATTGGGGTTTTTTATGCATTTAAAAGCTGCATTTTACAGTTGACATTTATACAGTGTCAAAATATCAAAATGTGTATCAGCATTTATCTGGTCAAAAAGCACGTAGGGTCATTGTATCACAGTATGGGAGAAAGCTTTTTATGAAATTACTAGAAATGGATGCTACGGTCCAAGGTTCTATCATAAATCTAGACAAAGCTAACAAATAATGTTTTGTTTCAGGAATGAATGCTCCAAGTCATGATGTAATGACATTCAGGTTCCTCCCAGCCTGGTTCTTGTTGCCAAGGTCATACCCTGGGCAGTAATTTACAGCATGATAGCTGTGCTCAGAATGGGGGACAAAGCATGGAATAGCAGTCACAAATGTGGGACAGCAGATCTTGGGTCTTACTAGCATGCTGCAGGTATAGGACAAAGGCAAGATAAAGGTGATGAGCAATTCCCAGCACATCTAACTTCCAGATAAAGCCTAAAAGGTTTTTAATTTGCATGCCACAACTCTGTTGTCAACCTGCAACTGTTGCCTGATGGCAAAACATCTGATGCAAATGAGTAGTTGACTTAGAAATGCCAAATTTAAATATATATGTGCTCCAAAGTGGTAGGATAGCTCTAGAATTGCTAGTCCTCATAGACATGCAAAACAGCAACAGATTAAAAGGGAAAAAAATAAACCACACAAAAAAAGCAAGCTGTAATAATGACAGCCCCTTGCAGAAGAAATTTGTTGTGCCTATGGTGTCTAATCTGTGGTTTGCAGATATCTGAGAATGTGTAGATTATTTCTAAGGGATTTACATATCAGTATTTAGCTAAGAAAAACAAAGGTATTTTCTCCTCTACAGGAATTCTTCATAAAGGACTCTACAGCTCCACTAGAGAAAAAAAAACCAAACAGAAAATCAGAAAAGGTTGAAAAGCACTGTACAAAACAGAAGTTTTCAAGCTTCTATTCTTTACTTGTATACTACAATAAGAGTAGTGTGATTACACAGGCAAAGCCATTTAGCTATCTGAGAAGCAGTACGTTTACAGTAACTCCCAGCTTTCCACTGGTGTCAATAAAACCACAAGCACAGCAGTAGATTACCAGCGAGAGTGTGGCAATACTTTTAAAGTAAACATAGTTATAGAGCATTAGTTTCCACATTTCAAACAGAAAGAAGGTTTACCATCAGCAGGGACAATATTGTATGCTTCTGACCTTAATGTTTTGGGGTTTTGGTTTTTGTTTTTAAACAGGAAGAATTTCAGTTTCAATGCAATATTCTTATTAATACTTGATCAAATTTTCTTGAACTGCTTCTTGTTCTCATGTGCTTTCATCTTTAGCTGTATTTCTCAGGATAAAACTTGAATTTCAGCTGGTATATATCTTAAACACAGACTTACAAAATATTTGAAATTAAAAGGTACTTCTAAGTTTGCACTGGCAGGAAGGTAATATAGGGTGGTTCTAGCTTGGGGAAGAGAAATGACTTGATTTCTTCTGTTATAAATTATAGCAACCTTGGACATAAGAATAATTTTGTGTTGTTTTTGAATGCCTTTTGTTCATCATCAGACTAAACGTGTCCTGTGAATTGCTTATCTCATACCCTACTGTAACCCAGACAGCTATTATGCCCATCTGTTGTTTTCTTTCAAACTCTGAAAACAACTCCTGTATATCAAGTCTGTGACTGCTTTTCATTTGTCTTCTACTTTTAAACTTTCAGGATTTACCATAAAAAGCAGTTGTGATTTCATTTTCCTTTCTAGATCACTGCCTTAAGGGAAAAATATGTTTAAAGGAAACTTGTCAATAAAATATAGCTGGTAAGTCAAGTGATGGGCATGTTGATCCTGCTAGTATTAAAAAATCTATTTAACAATAATAGTTGAGCAAGTTACTATATTAGTTTCAAACTGTGCATGAAAATTGGTCTGGAATTGTCCCCTCTCCACCTTCCCCTCCCCCCAAAAAGTTAGCAAATGAAAGAAGTAAAGGGTATATTGGGAACAGAAAATCTTAAGCAAAGGGCTTCTGCTTGATAGGAGCATCATACGTGGCAGTAGATGGACACATATGTTTTAGTTCAAGTGGCTAACAAATATCCTTTGGCTTGACAGAAAGGTGTTTCTCAAGGAGGTCTTTAATTCTCAGAAATCATACAATGAGAAGTCAGGGAGTCCTCTTCAAATTTCTCAATTAACAGTTAAGTAATCTCAGAATGACAACTGTTAAACTGCCTCAATCTATCCAATTACACTGGTAATATAGTTCTCCTGAAGGGTTGCTATATGTGGCAGGAATACATCGAGATGTTTCCCCAGTTAACGGAAATATTGCCAGTGGATTAGCAGACCATAAAATTATGTCAATGCTAGCAGTCATTCTCTTGACAAGGCAACTAATGTTTTTACTTCTGTTATGTAGGTCATATCTGCTCAAGAGCAATAACTTTCTGCTTGACTGCCTAGCTGTGTGTCACCCAGGTACTCTTCCAGGAAAAGTACAGGATGAGCAAATGTATTTGTGAAAGGGAGTATAGTTTACCATCTGGTATGCATTGTTTGAGTCCTATTACAAATTTTACAAATAACTTGTACATTCATCTTAAAAACAGAAAGCTTTTGAGCTTTTTTGAGCTTTTTTGAGCTTTCCCTTATTATTAATGCAAACCTACCAATAGACTGTTATCATTTAAAGCTGATTCGAAAGAGAAAAGGCTTAAGCCTTCCTATTCCTGCTTTGATCAAAAGCAGACCTTCGAAACTGTCAATGTGAAATCAGCAGTGCTTGCTTAGTGAAGAGAAACCCTGCATATTTGAGATGATGTCATTTAGAGGCACTGTCAGGGCAAGCGGCCTAATAGACAGAATTCCAGAGTAGAAGATTAAAGACCATGACTGATTTGGGGCAGTCCGAATAGGAGCGAGTACATACAAGAGCTGATGCTTTAATTTACTAGAAGGATGGTAGGTCAGATCTGGGAAAATTTGTCAGCATCGGTACAGATGGTGTTATCCTCCACATGAGTCAATATTCCAAGCTTTTTCCTTAAGGATACAGTATTCACTGAAAAATGTCATTGGTCAAAGAAATAGGGAATGGAGTATGCTCACAGGCATCCGGCTTTCTACAATAACCTCTAGTCTCATCCCCATTCCCCAAATCTTTTGAAGCATCCCTTCAGACAGCAATATCAGAAGGCATTTGGTCATTGTGCTGTGGATGAAAGGAATCCAGTTACCTGCTAGTGTGCCTTCAGCAACTTTACAGAACATCTTTCTGTAACAGCAGCTGTTGCATAGAACAGAAAGCTCTCTGAAGAAATCATTGCCTGAATAACTGCACGCTGTGTTTTCTGCTTTGTTTCAGAGCTGCTAGTAACATGCAAAGTGAGAGTGGTTTCGCTTTGTGTCTTAGGGGAAATCTTGGTAACTGCCTCAACCAATTGTTAAAAGCCACAAATCAGGAAGCTGAAATGACAGAACACTTTAGTGGTAGTTGTGTGCAGAAACAGACAAGTCAGGAAGCTGAGTACAGAAATCTAATTAATATAACCACTGCAAAAGCAAGGCTAGACTTAAACTTGCAGGATGCTGAAGTACACAGTAAACATAGCAGAAACAGTGCGGTTTCCTCCCAGCTCTACAAACTTCTGGCAATGCCTACATATTACACAGATATACTGGAAATACCCTACAGAGAAAATGGATAATATAATCTAAAAGAGGTTTTTTTTCCTTTCTCACAGCTTGACAATAGAGTCGATAGATTAGATCTTTCCGTTAAATAACATGCAATAATAGTTGTTTTGTTTATTTTGAAGCAATTTGTAATTCTCTGTCTACTAAAGGAATGTTAATTTTGACACCTTTTTTGCCAAGCACTCCAAACAATATGCAACAGTTAAACCACTGCAAACATCACTTTGAAGAGATGCCTGGACATGTTGTGTGAGAAAACCTTAATAAACAGAGCTCAATGCAAAAATTCAGTACAGTAAGAATTATTTTAAAAGCACTATTGAGGTATAATAGACATATTTTGAAAATATTTTTATTAATAATGTATCTGGTTGTAGTTAATTGTCATAGTAGCTTGCACTTTTTTCACACAATGAGACTTTCCACAATCTCCTATTTTTGCCCTACCCTCAGATTGGAAAGGTCACTGCAAAAAGCTGTTAGAACCGTACGTCCTGTTGATTTACTCACTCTTTTGTTCTGGTAAAATATGTGCTTGTGAGCAGCAACCTAGTTTTGAAGGACTGCACTTTAGTTTTCGTGCTGCAGTGGCAATAACTATGGGACCAGCCAGAAAGACAGCTATTTAGTGTACTCATTTGTTTTGCCAGCATCTACAATTCTTTTGCAGCAATTTTATTTCACAGTAGTGCTGCCCTCTGAATTATGGGGAAAAAAAAAAAAACAACAAACCAACAAAAAACCTAGATATGCCTGTCCATGTGCAGAACTTTTTTCTGCCTCATGAATTGTTTGTTGACCCTAAATTCAAAACTCATAATTTCTACCTTTCCTTCTTCCATCTATAAACTTGAAAGTAGCATATCTTGTCCTGCACAGGCATGTTGCAGAGAAAGATACTGAGTTTTATAGCATAACTATGGTTATGGAGAAATGTAATAAGTTTGAGTGTCAACTACTAAACCATTCATAGGATTTAAATCACAGCCTCTTACATGCATTGAATCTCTTAGGCAAGAAAAATTCCAATCACACTGTCACACTATGCATTCAGCCAAGTGTCCTATTTTGTGAAATGCCGATAGAAGGCTGGGGTGGGGAGGGATCGCAAACAGCTTACGAAGCTGCAGAACAAATTTCAAGTGACACATTTACAAAGTAATGCAAACCACAATACACAGCTAAGAAAAGAAGGCGAGAAATGTTTTTCCTGGCTATGAAGTCATTGTCAATTTTATAGCTAGTGAACAGAATAGAAGGCAGAAGGCTTAATCTTTGAAGAGATAAGGGTGAATTCGATATTGAGATGAAGTACTTTTAAGTCAAAATACTTTGTCCTAGTATAATTTTATGCGTGTTTTTTTTGCATCCAGTAGCTCACTGAATCCAAAGGTATTTGAGAATCGTTTCTAACTGCTCTACTAAAGTGTGAATTATGCACCTCTGAAAGTTCTGTGTAACCACAAATGAAACCAGTAACAATTTCTTTGCAGTTTCAGCACTTTAGCTGCTCTGTATATTTATCAGAAGCTGAATTCTGTGTATCATTGGGTGCTACACACAAAGAACAGAAAGCAAACAAGCCTGTCCACCCACCTTACCCATTTTCATCTCTTCAGCAAAGTGTACTGAATTATACCATATATCCACACTTTGTGGGAGAAACTCTAGGACTGCTGTGTCAAAAGTTCAATGAAAGCTTTTTCCTGCTGACTTCTTCAGTCTTGAGAATAAGTAGTGCATTTAAGTCTTTCTCTGGGATTCTAGGTTCTGCTCCGAAACATTGCACCCACTTTGGAAAAAAAAACCAAACCAAACATCACAGTAAATTGCAGTTCTTCTGAGGTATCCAGGTGAGGAAATTTGTAAAGAGCTGCACTTAGTTTTCATCTGCACAGCTATACAAATATGCAGTAAAACTGAACGTGAATTTTCTTGGCAAATATTTTTATTCTTTATTATACCTAACTAGGTAGTTTCTTCCTTACTGGAAAAAATAATTCCATGTATGGTTCAGGAGAGGGCAACTTTCAAAGAATTTAAGTATTTTAAAATCTTTTCTTTAAAAAAGCATACTATAGAATTGAGACCTTTTCCCAAATGATGTTTGACATTGCCTATAATCTTTGTATTTTAAATTCGTTACAAAACGCACTGCCATCTCAAACTTGGAACACATTCTAATTCTCTTCAAGAGGTGACTTGTTGCATGAAGGCGTAGATTTTGGATCAGAAGTGCAGCCTCCCGTTCCAAGCCCTAATTTTTAATGAGAGATCCTGCCCTTTCTGCCACATTTCGGCAGCGGTTGTTAATTGGGCTGAGACGTGATGGTATGTAGGCTTAGGCGAGCAACTCCGTGCTGGGCGTCATCCTTCTGGACGTGAGCATTGCCCTGTGTTTCTCAAGGTTTCCTTCCTTTCTCTGAAATCCCGGTGCTTCGTCAGGAGGCTGCTGCCAGGCGGTACCCAAGGACGTGTGTGAAGGCTCGGGAGGAGCTCAAGCGTGCCGTAGCCTCCTTGCGTCCCCTATCCTGACGCTTCCCGATGGAAATATTTAATCCTTCGATCACGATCTCCCCCGCTTGGCAGAAGCCTCGAGGGACGGGGGGAAGAGGCCTTCGCCTTCCCGCCTGCCTACCTGCGGCTTCGTTCTCCCTCCCGTCGTCCCTCCCGGGGCGTCCGCGTCGCCAAGCAACGCCCAAAATGGCCGCTCCGGCGCTAGGCACACCGGGAAACGCAGTGCCGGGGCCCGCCCGTCCCTCGGCCCGTCTCCGGACGGGGGACTCCATTTCCCAGGAGGCACCGCGCGGAGGAGAGCGGCGCTAGCGAGGCCGCTGCGGGGAAGGGCTGAGGGAGGGGATTTACCTGCGGGGAGGAGGGCGCAGGTAGGGCGCGGCGCGGAGGCTGCTGGGACTTGTAGTTCCCGGCCAACGGCCCCTTCGGGGAACCCGATCGTCGGGCCGGCAGGGGGGGAACTACAACTCCCAGGGCGCGGCGGGAAGGAGCGGGCAGGGCGCCGCCTGAGGGCGGGGGGTACGAAAGGGAACCTGCCGCCGGTGCTGCCGGCGGTTGTTTCCTCAGGTAAGGAGGCGGAGGCGGGAGGGCGGCCGGGCCCCTCGGGCGGCGGC
>NW_010972992.1:5993521-6085847 GCF_000737465.1 Haliaeetus leucocephalus
GGAAGGAAGGAGGGCGGCGACCCCTGGGGCGGGCGGCGAGCCCCCGGGCGTTGCCCCATTGTTCGGGGCGCGGGAGGCGCCGCCGGGCAGGTGAGGCGAGGCGCTGAGGGCGCCGCTGCAGCTTTCGGTGAGGCCGCAGGCGGCAGCGGGCCCTGCCGGCACCGCCGGGCGGGGAGCGGTCTGTCAGGCGCGGGCCAGGCCCCCCCCCTTCACCTCACACACGCTCCCTCCTTCCTCCACGGTGTCCCGCTGCCGGTGGAGGCGGCGGTGTGGGGCCGGTCCCGGGGTTGGGCAGCGGCGGCAGAAATGTGTTTCCAGAGCGGGCACAGGGAGGGTGCCTTACCTGAGGAAAAAGCCCCCGACCCTTCTCGCCGGGGCCGGGGGGGGGGGCGGGGGGGTGTGTGAGGGAGCCGGGGTTTGCCCTGTGGGTTGAAGCCGGGGGGGAGTTGCCCCTCGGTCCCTCTTCTTGCCCAGCTTTTTCAAGGCTTCTTGGTTCCTGGAACGTTTTACGTTGAAGTGCTGTATTGTCGAGACGCGTTTGGAAACAAATCTTCTCCTTCTCACGGTCCAGTAAAACTTTGGATACTTTTTCCCTAATAAACGAACTCGGTTTACTACCGATTTTGGCATTCTGAGACTTTTTAGGGTTGTGGGTGTTCGGTGGGTTTTTTTGGTTTGTTGGGGTTTTTTTCCCCTTGATACATTTCAAGCAAATATATATGTCTATAACACAAATTTTTGTTGCACTGTTTTTGGGGGGGTAAAAAGCCCTAAACAGGCCATGAATATGCTGAGTTTCCAAAGCATCTTTCCCTGTACTGTATAGCTATGCTATTGGCAACCAAATTGTACTAGTATTCACTTCTGCTCTCCGTTTTTAAGCTTGCAATGACTGTTTCAACAGCAGAATGTGTTACTGCCAATTTTTTGTTGACTGAACAACAGTAAATGTTGGTGTTAATTAGTGTTTGCTCTAGGCGTATTCCAGGTATGTAACTGCTTTTGAAGCAAAGCCTAGCTTAAAGTAGATATCTTCATTGTCATGAGTGGAAGGTGTGTATTTTTAATTGCTGGTTGCTGGCCTATTACATAATCATTTTGATGGAAGGGTAGGGATAGTAGTTCTTTTCATGGGTGCATGTTAAGAAAGCTGGAAAAACAAGTCCTCCTTCAGCTTTAATTTATAAAAGATTGTTCTAAGCACAACCCATATCTGTTCTTCTACTGTGCAGGTTTATTGTGAAACAGTTGCAGTGTCAATGAGAAGCTAGCAGTAAACCACATACCGCAAGCGTTGTTATCTGAGGAAGATGCAGTGTCCTAGTGCATACCTCTGACAGAGCTGGTAAGTGAGAGTTTAGGCCTTTACAAGTCTGTTGTTTGTGAGACTGCATTTTGACTCTTCTGTTTTATCATGGCTAATTCAAGGTCACATCAGAATTAAGAAGCCTTTGGCAGTGGGATGAGTGTTATTAGTTTCAAACTCTGATCTGCTGAATGAATTATAAAACCACCTGAAATTTAGGCAATGTTTCTTTTTACTGCCATCTTCTTCCATGTACCTGAAAAAATTACCTTACTCAAACAATGCTCCACCACCATTTTAAGCAAGCAAGATACTGATAATGCAACAGAAATAATAGATGCACAGCTATATGTATGGAAAATGTAGACATAAAAATGAATTAAAGAACACTTGCTTCCAGGCGTGGGAAGGGAAAAAGTCTTCTAGTGCTTGGTGTTCATGAATTGTGTTCTTTTTTTAAAAGCAACAAGAGGAAGAATTCCCTTAGTGGATCTTGATGTGTTTAGCTTATGTGTATTGTGGCACTTGAGATCCAAGTTGACAGTGATTTGAGATTTGTTTCAAATGTGGAACTCTGGTGCGAAATACTTGTTTTAATTAAAATGTCTGTGTTAGCAAAACTGTGCTGGTATCTCAAGCATAAATGCCTTCTAATTTGGGCTCTAGTTTGTGCATGACATTATCTTTTTTTTTTCTGTAATCCAAAGAGAAAATGCTGCCAAAAGTGAAACATATTATATGGGCTTGTAAATTGTTTTGCTGTGGGTGTCTGATCCTGGTCAAATTCATGTACTTAGAATTTAAGAACTAAAACTTCAGCTACCTCATTCAGAGGCATGGTTAGTATTCCTGTGTACTGAATGTCTTGGAGGCTTTAGGGCTTTTTCCTTTCTAAAGTTAAAATTATGGTGTAAAATACTGTTCAGGTTGGCAGTAGAATGGTTATGACTGACTTGTGGCTGGAAAGCAGTAAAATGAGTTGTGTTACTTCGGTGGTTTTGTACGGGGAGACCAATTAACAGTACAAATCCCAACTTGAAGTTGCTGTCTTGTTTGGAAGTTCTGCACTTGATTTATTCTTTGACTTACAAGTCCCAAGCTCTCTCCAACCTTGCTGAGGTGTGGCACAACCAGACTTTAGGAACATTATATATGTTTTTCATATTATTACATATAAAGAATATGGATGCTTAGGTCTGTCTGATATCTTTCATGGGCATTACCCTAAAAAAAAAAAAGTAGATATCTAGTGTTACCTTCATGGCTTGAATTTCTGTCTCATTCAGACGGATGTTATTTATATATTATGTTAAAAGGCTTCTAATTTTTACTGGCTGATAGAGAATCCAGCAGGGTGTGAAGAAGTGGTTCTGGGATGTGGAGTAAAATGTAGATTGAGTAAACATAACATGTTTCATATGTTTGGAAGCTTTAAAGCATCTTGTTCATCTCCGATTTCCTTTTCCTGCAGTTAAAGCTGGTTCAAAATTCAAACAACAAACAACCAACAATGACATATATGTGTGTGTATATATATGCACACGAAAAAGCTTAGATATTGTCTCTCACAGAAGTAAAAAATACTGGCTGATGATTTGCGGGCAAATAGATCTTGTGTCCTATTTCTACTGGAACAGCTGCAGGGCAGATGTTCCAGTTTGTTAGAATCACTAGTGGCTGTGAACAAATATCTGCCCATAACTGCAACAGTATTGTTGATTAGTAGCTTGATTTATTTCAGGAATGGAAATACAACCAATATTGAGCTGATGCTGTATAGCTATTTGCATTCACAAAGAGGGGGATTGGGCACTTAGAAGTGGCTAGTTTCACAAATGTTTTCTTGTTTAGTATGACTTGTTCCTGCAACTAAGTATTTTTCTAGATAACAAGAATATACTTGTTTAAACAAATGCCTCTTTCACCTGCCTTTTATTAGTATTTACAACTATTATAATAACCAGGTATTGACAAAAATGTGTGCATAGCATCCGAAACAACAAAGAATTATCAGCAAATGTCTTTACCAACTCAAAGTATTTTCCCCAGAGGAAGTCCTTCTCAGCCAAGCAGCAATATCTCATTTCTGGAGACAGATTGTAGAGAACTGATAGGTAACAAGGCAAACTCTGTGTATGTATTTGTTTAGAATGCATCCATCCATATGCACATCCTGAGGATCGTTTTAACATTAGACTCAGCTGGACTGCTTTGAAAAACCTTAAAAGTTGTGCTACTCAACTTCTGCTGCAATAGAAAGGCATAAAAATAAAAGTTTTTAAAAGGTTAAATGTGCAAATTAAAGTTACACCCAATGTGATCCGAAACAGAATTATTCATAACTTTTATGTAAGCACTTGTATACTGTCACACACAAGTGGAAAGCTCTCTGTCAAACTAGGTAAATGCAATGCCTACATCAGCGATCATTTACTGAGTCATGAGTAACTTCTGTTCTGCTCAATTGTGCTCAAGGAGAAACTGTTACCATCAAAGCTATAAGCTAGGTGTTCTTGGCTTTTCGGGATACGTACTGCACTCTAGAAAGGTTGTCTCCTTTCATCTTCTGAGATGACTTCACCTTTTTGTTAAAACAGGTGGTTGCATTTGAGGTATCTTGTCACCTCGGGTATTGTTGAAAAATAACATTAAAGCTTTTTAGTCAGCAGTTTGTCAGCTTAGCTGTGGATTAGAAACATATCTTTCCATCCTTGCATAGAATTCCCAAAGCTAAATTTTCCCGGCTGTTTTTGGCAGTGCCATCACTTTCTAGCAGTTCCGTAAAATGCCATGATCCATCTTAATTTTCACTCCAGGATGTGGTGGTGGTACCGTTCCTGAAGCAAACTAGCTCTTAGTATCTCATTCTGGAGAATCTCTGCATGTTCAAAGGTTCCTTGCTGCTTACATTCCTTGGTTCCTATAATCTACATTGCCAACAGCAAGGCTAGTCAGGCACTGTCTTGGCCGTTGTCAGCTAGCATTGCATGCATAGTGCACTTTATATTGACTGTCTGCTTTTCATTTTAGTATATGCATCGTTTTATTTACGTGTATGTAAATGTGAACTGATGGAATCATGGATGCTGTAGCTTGACACTGACAGACTTGATATCCATTGTTATGCTTAAATTGGAAGGTATTGTGACAGTGCAAGCTTTTCCTGCTCTGCCCCAATCCTCACTAACTGTAGAAATTAGTTGTAGCAGTAAGACTGGAGTTTGGTTTTCAGGATTTTCAGTCCTTGATCTTGGAGCTTCTGTGTGATAGCAGGGGATAATAGTAAGTTGTCCCACCAAGCTGAACTAATCTTACTTTGAAGTTGAGGCAACAGGCTATGTGTAAGTGATTTAATGGAATCACTGAATGGAAATTAATCATAGGAACTGGTCAATGATTTTTTTTCTTCAGAAAAACAACTTGCCAAGGGTCATGATACATATTTTGCAGTAATTTAAAACTCATCCACTGTTTTTTTTTTTATATTTAACAAATAGTAACAATTTTCAGTTTGTGAAATGAGTCGCTAAAGGAGTTTCCCCCTACAGTTGAAGGCTTTCTTTCAGACACTTTCTTCTTATTAAGCTCTGGTTAGAGAGCCTTGTCTGTCTCCATGTTTTATTTATAATACGAAAGACTTTTCCTAAAGTGAGCAGGCTGCAGGTACAGTAGTTCTGAGAACTGTATGTGGCTTCAAACATTATATTGACTAGAGAGTAGGCAGATATTATAATATTGATATAGGGAGTGTCTGAACAATGTGGATCAAGCATGATGTAGCACCTTTTAGTTTATCCAAACAATTTCATGTAAGAAATGTGGACTTTATTTAGGTTATGTGTGGAGTTATATAGCAAAAGTGGAGGGGAAAAAAAGCAAGGCTTGTAGCAGACTGTCCACAATGTTCTGTTCCACATTGAGAAAGTCCCTTCTCAGGCAGCTGAGAAATACTACTTATTAACAGACAGACTTCATTAATGCTTTATGACTGTGCTGTCATGGGAGAAATTAATTGCAGTATTGCCTTTTCAAAGTGGCGTGTGCTCTCTGTCCTGACACAAATCCATTGCAGTTCAATGCTGCAGCCCGAGGAGCCTGTAACTGTGGGGAGGCTTATCAGTGGTGGTGCCAGGCGGTTACTGTTCTATTGCAATCACATTGATTTTTAGATCCTGGGTGTGGAATAGTCTCTGCATGGCCCAGTTTGGAGCAGACTGATAAGGCTCCTTGTTTCTTAGCAACCACAGTCTGCCATAGCCAGAACCTTCCCCTCTGCAGCTGGAGGGAAAATTCTGAATGTCTCAAATTTGTATCTTGAACCAAGGTAAGTCCCCCTGGCATATTTAATTCAAAGGGCTTTACCAACACATTCCTATTATTTGAATGCAAAAGTTCCTTAACAAATGGAAAGCATAACTTCTCTCGTCATTAATAAGACGCTCTAATTTCTTTCCCTGTTCTTTAGACCTGTGTCTTTCCTGGGCATGGAGGTGCCATATGTCCTTCTCTTAACTAGACTCGTAGCAGAAGTTACCAGCAAATCTACTGAAAGTTCGGTAGGTACTTCATGTTTTTTGTCATGCTAGGCACTATAAAAACAGAAGTATCAGATTATTTTCCTCTCACATTGTAGTTTATAGAAGGCTTTCTAATTCAATAGAAGTGACCTGTACTCCTAGCAGTCATTAACTGAAACTTTTACAGTGGGTCAGTTTGCCGTGATGGCTGATTGCCTATTAAAGCATTGAATTCTTCCCAGTCATGTGCTTGTAGGATAGCAGAGGTGCAACTGGTAATGCCTCTCATCATGTGGAAAAAGCACCCTGATGGTCAAAGACCCCCACTTTTCAAGCTGCTTGGCAGTTTAACTACAAACAGTCCAAAACTTGGATACCCAAAAGTTAACTTTTAAATGACTGAGAAGCTCTGAAGCAAACACTACTTCAAGTCACAGAAGAAGGTCAAGAGTACAAAATTCTAGTTGCAGGAGAGTTTGACCAACAAAACTTCTTAAGAAACTGGTCTTAAGCTTGTTATCTATAGATCTTCTGGTTCTTTACGGTAGTCTACCTCCCCGTGATGTGCTAAGAGTGTGAAGTCAGCCTACTAATTTCAGTTTTGACAGTCCCAACCATTTCTTCTGATAGCTTTGATCTTTGTCACCCCTGGATTTGATGGGTTTTGCAGATAAGCAGAAAAATACTGGCTGTTACATGTTGGGTATATTTAAGTTGCTTCTATGGCTGAATATAGATCAGGTCTTGTTACTTTTGACCAAGAATACTTCATCCATTTTTAAGACTGATTTGACTTGCTATATTCTTTAGGGGAATGTACCTGCAAAGCTTTAAAAGGCATGGGTGTTTTGTGGCTTATTTTTCTTGTACAGATTCAGAGAGTGGATATGCCCAAGTCTATAGGGGATGTTACTAATATCTATCAAAAGAACCACAGAGTTTCTAACAACCATTTATCTCTAAGCTTATGTCACAGCTTGTTGTAATTCGTAAATAATTTTGAAACTGGCTTTTATATAAACAAAGGAAAAATTAAAATAAACTACGTGCCTTCAGGATATGTGAAGTTATTCTTTTATATTAAATGTTGAAGGAAGAAGCTTTTGTAGTTCTGCTGGATTGCTCTGCCAAATGTAGATGTTATCATCACTTGCAATATGGGCATTCAGTGAAAACTGTTTTTTTGCTAGTCATTTTGCCAATAGTATTTCTGAGCAAATCTGTTAGGGCATTTGTGTGCTGTGGGAAGGCTAACCCCCTCTGAACTGTGCTTCGCTGAAAAATTTAGCAAGTATATTTCTAAAGCAGTTTTTTGAGGCTTTGTCCAATGTCAACAGCAGATTGTGCATTTGTTCTCCAAGTGTTAGTTTGGGTAGCAGCTGCCAGGTCAAAATCAGCTTGATGGTGCATCTAGCTTGTTCTTTCCTTGTAAGGTTGCTTAATGCGAAAAGAAAAAGTTACAGCAAGTTTTAACTGCAGTTACTGCTTATTCCTCTATGTTCTCTGTAGATTCTTTGTTTTCTTGTTGAAGTGTTTCAGTAAACTTAAAAACCGTGTGAAATAGAATTTCTGTTCTTAGGTTTCGGAAACAGAATGCTGTGTGGATATGTTGGATTCAAACAGTTCCTGTCCAGTAACGAACCAGTGCAGTCCAGGTATAGTGTGTCATTGTTTAATAAAATTCCAGATTGTTTTTGACAGTTAACACCAAAATACAGTGCCTAATTAATTGGGGAGTGAAAACAAAATAATTAGTGCATGTACATATTGAAGTTTTTCTTCCTCTGTAGACACAAGGTAATGCTTCTTATGACTCATAAATATTGTTCTTGCATGGTAAGGAGAGTAGACAGCTATTAATAAGGTTATTCTTTATCTTTTTTAGTTAGTGTGCAGTTAGATTATGTAAGAGCTATTGTAAATGCTTAAAAGCCCATATAATGAGCATAAAAAGCAAAAATGCTGTAATGTGTATCTAAGGGAGCATTAAGAATAAATTCAATATTGTCTTGTTAGCACAGAATGCCTCATTCTTCCGAGTGCCATTTATGTAGAGTTGTTTTCTTCTAAATGAAGTTAAAAACTTTTGTCACTCTCCAGCAGTAGTAAAAAAAATTTTAATGCCACTTTATTTAAAATCAGAGAGTGGGAAAATGGCTTCAGAGCCCACAGTAACAAGAGAATTAGTGACTTAACAATTGGGGTCCACTTCTGGGTTCAGTCATTTCCTTGTGACAGCTGTTAAAGCATTTTAAGCCTATCTATTTTCACTGCTTCGTTACTTCTCTAGCTGTTGCTTCATTTAATGCATTGTTTTCTGCTTCTAAATGATCTTAGATATGATATAAACAATTGTCTCCAAGTCACGGGATAGTGTTCTTAAATCTTACTGTAAACTGATAATCTACCAATATCTTTGGTGTCAGATAAGTGCTTTGATGCTTCCTTCCTATTACTGTAGAAAGTCTTTGCCCTTACATTGGGTCTGTTTGTGTTTAGATTAAATGTCAGATGTAATTTATTACTGTGGGCATCAAATGTGGTGCTTCTCTCTAAGGAAAAATGTAGCAGCAGAGCTGTTTTCAAATCAGCACCTTACTAATAGTTTGCTTTATGGGATAATTGATACCAGTTTGGCTCAAGGCTCTATAGAACTGGATTTTAGCCAGCACAGTAAGTTTTTTTTTCTTTTAAATGTAGACTGTAATATGATCTAGTAGGAATAGCCTTCTAATCTTCATGTCTCAAGTCTAAGCCTCAAGTGAAACCACCACAGCTTTATTGTATTAAATGAAGTTGTTACTGAAGATGTGCCCTAAAATCTCTTTTTCTTAACAAAGACGTAGCAGTATGCGCATTTAAGCATAAATTGAGATTTGAACATTGAAGACAGGCCAAGATGAAAGTTTAATCAGTTTCCAGCCTGCCTGGTAGGGTGACCGAGATAAAACACTCACCATCTGTCACAGAATAGTTTAAACAGGTTTGGGTGGTTCTTAAAGTGAAACAAATAGTACAATACTTGAGAGGACTGAGGCATGGGGAAGAGACTGTATTATGGCAGTATTCGTGTTTTAGCTTGCCATGCTTCAAGTGATTGATTATAGGGATGCCAGCACCTTTTTTCATCCAACTACACTTTCTGGTTCTTAGCATCTTTGTCCCTGCCTATTTCTATTTTCAGTACTATATATTAAAATGGCATTAAATTTTGTTTCGACAGTGTATGACCTCTGAAAATAAATGGCAAAATTCTGCTGCTTTTTTAGTCTTGTTGAGGGTAGTTGCAGGTTGTTAGACACTTCCCATTTTTCTCAAAACTAAAACACGTGAAGCAGTGAATGGAGCTATGTTGAAATTGCCCTCTGGGAGCTGTTTGCTTGTAACTCTCTTTCTCCTTTTTGGCCCTTGAAAGGTTATCTTTTCTGGAATAAATGCTTTGAAATGAAACCTCTTAACTCGTGTAATATAATAGGAAGCAGGAGATGTTTGTAACCAGTAGACCAAACAGAAGGAACTTCTGTTGCCTTTATCTCTTTCTGAAGGCTAGGAAATATCTCCAGTGTTGCTTTTGTTGTTTTCAAACCTCTGTACATCTTATTTTTATGCAGGTTGTTACAGACGATGGAATGAGGATGGTAGTAGCAGCTGCATTAAATGCAAAAATGAAACCCTTCCTGTTTTATCTATTTACAATCTGACTGAATGCAGAAATAGTGAGTCATTTACAATCCCTTCATTTTGATGGGTGTTTTTCGGTACCAAGATCTCTTCTTGCATGCATGGTCCAGCAAAGACTGTTCAAGAAGGCATGAAATGTTGCAGATTGTGTTGGTTTTTTGGTTTGTTTTTTTCCCCTTCCCTTGTAAAACTTCAACCTTTTCCTAATATAACTTTGAGCTTTCAAACATGCAACAAAACCTATGGAAACTTTGAAACTTAGTTTGCAGAAACTGTGCAGAGTGCTATGGAACCATTCCAGAGTCTGGGGGGTGGGGGGAATCAGAATCTTGTTATGTATTAGAGTAGCTAATCTGCAAAGCCAAATGCAATATCAAGAAAAAAAAATTATTCTGCCCAATATAAGTTCTTTGAAAAAAATGTGTATTAAGACGAATAGCTTCATTTTGTATGTGTGCTTTGTTTGAGAGGTGAGAACCATTCAATTCCTTCTAAATATTTTTTTAATGAAAGAGACAAACTTGATGTAAGTTTCTGGGAAATGCACTACTGAATTATTTTCTTTTTGGACAAATTATGATGATGCTTGTTTGCTTCTCTCTTTTTTTTAAATCTCAAAAGTGATATAAAGAATGAATTTTTCATGGTAGAAATCAGGGTTCTTGTACAATTTCAAATAATTACTGAGAAGTAATTTTCAACAGATCTGTAGTTTTTGTGAGATTTTAATTTAAAAAATTCTTTTTTATTACAGCTGGTATCAGAGGAATGAATTTCCAAATGAATGTAAGCACCGTAACTCCTTTCATACAGAACATAGGTGAGTAAATGGAAATAGCTATTGAGCGCAGGCTTTGTGATTATTCACCGCGTACCAGCCCCTTCATGACACAGCATTTGAAACAAGTTGTAAAATGTTTTTCTGTAGCATAGCTTTTATTCTAAATGTAGTAGCCATTTTTACTTTTTCTGAGTTGTTCTCAACAAGAATCTTTTGTAAGTCTTAGAGTTGAATTTTGAGGTAACTGTGTTTTACTGAATAGTTCTGATTTTTGTCCTAGTGATCTTGAAGTGATTTTTTGGGTACAGGTTCAGCTGGTTATTTATGAAACCCCATAACTTGAGTGCTGAACCTTATGCTGCAAGAGTTTTGGGTTTTAGGGGTGAGGCAACGTGTTACACACCTGTTACATCTTGGTTAGTCTTTCTATAAGTTGATTTTATCACTGCTGACCAGTCATTTCTGTTTAATTTCCTAAAACTACTTGTTCAACACTGGTAGGAATAATACAAATTGAGACTATTTAGATGGTATCCTATCTCTTGCTGAAGTGTTGCTAAATGAAGTGATTTAGTGTTACAGGGCGAGTGCTTATCAGTGCTCTTAAAAAGGAAAGCTAAACAGCCATGTCAAACTTGAGTGCTGCTGATCCCTTTCTAACATTTGTCTTGTCCTGCATATACTTGACTTGTATCTAGTGCTCTTCAGTGTGGACTTCTCAAGCAGAGTTGTCAGACAGATCTGTCTTAGTTTGTGTGCAACAAGATGAGTAACAACTTTTGTTTTAAGAAACGCTTGCTCGTTGGGATCATAATCTTAAATAAAACAGCAGAATGAATATGCAGGACATTTTCTGAGGCAGGGAAAGTGGGAATAGAGATGAAGGAGGGCACCTTTTGCTAATGTCTGCCTCCTTAAATGGTTTCTATATCAGTCACTTGTGGAAAATATAATACTGGGTGTACTGTACTAGTGGTATATTGTCTGTTGACAAGTCTGTCTTTAGGAGATTTCATTTAAGGAATAAAAGAACAATATTAATGTTGACTGCCTCCCAGCGCTGGTTTTGAAAGTTATATAAAAGAAACGGAACGATGGATTAAAAATTTGTCTGCCTTCAAAAAAGTAGGGACTAAGGCTTTCCTGACATTTGACAGGTGGGGTTGGGGAAGTTGCTCGTGTAATAAAATGAGTATTGAAAGATCTTTGCAAATATTTCAGTGAGGTCTGTCTGTATATTAAACCCCCCACCCCGTTGTTTCTTTTTTTTTCTCCTATGAATATCAGGAAGTGGGTCTTTATCTTTTGTTTAACCTTTCTATTAGAAGAGATTTGTAGTGAATAATAGTCTTTTCTCTCTCTCGTTATATATATTTTTTTTGTACAGGGGGCCCAGAAGTGGCAGCCTCTCTCATCTTAGGGACATTTTTCATCAGTTTATTCCTGATTCTGTCTGTTGCTTCTTTCTTCTACCTCAAACGTGCCAATAAACTTCCTAATGTTTTCTACAGAAGAAACAAAGGTAAAATATCTCTCATTGTCTATTTAATCTCTAAAATTTTGGCCCTTGAGTTTTTTAAGTTAAAACCTTTTAAATTTCTTCATGTCGGTGTCCTAACTTATTGTAACTACTGTTATCTCTTCTGATCAGCTAAAGCAAAGCAAACTAATGAAAATTTTTTTCCTGCTATGTGTTTACAGTATGTATGTTTTTATGGCAGTGCACAGGATGTCTGTTCTCAGTCTAAGTGTGATTAGGTGCATATTACACAGTATGTCTCACACTAACCCAGCTATTGTTTTTTGTAGCTTTCAAAGATTTGCCAGAGTACAATACTTGATGTTAGTTGTCACTGAATATTAGATACTTGATTTCAAAAAGGGGGGGGGGGGGGGGAAACTAGTCAGTGCTTTTTGCACAGAAGGCATTTTTATAGAACTTAATACTTGTTTATTTCAGTACACAAAATGCCAGACAATTGTAAAGCATTACAAAAAGCAGTTGTTTATTCCTGGTTTAGAGAGAAATGAACTGTAATACTAAAGGGCAGTATACTTATCATGGATGCATCAGCAGCAGGAGAAAGGGAATGGAATTTGAGGTTCCTCATTACTGTACTACTCATTCAACTGTGTTTACCCTCTAAATGCAGGACTTACTGGGGCTTGGAAGAGCTAACTGCCTGAATTTTTTTTTTGAAGGAAACACCCCTTAGCTTTTCTTCTTATAAAGAAATCTCTTCTTTATTTCTGCCACTCCTGTTACTGAGAAATGAAGCCATGTAACTAAAATGCAGTGGCCTGACTTCATGCCAAAGTGATTCCAGAAAAGCTAAGGAAAGAACACCTGGGATGTGCTTAGCCACAGGGCACCAAGACTTTATGTAGACATCTGGCTCTTTCAGATGCTTCAGTTTCTGTGAAGTTGTTCTATGTGTCCACATTTTACTAGTCTTCAGTTTCTGGGAGGTGGTGAGCAAGATATGTGGAAGGTGTTGTCTCCATTTTACCCAGTGTTTTGCATGAAACTGAGGCTGATCTATGACTGTCTCACCCCTTCTATGCAGTCACTGTGAATGATTCCCATGACAACCTCTAGCACAGCATTTGCTGTGTTAGAGCTCCTTCTGTTGAAAGCAAGCTGTTTACTCATTAGGTCTGCTAAACAAATAGACCTCCTGTTATTTTCAATTTTCATTCATGTCTTACAGGACCAAGCTCAAGCTAGACTGTCACAATAGAAATAAGCTTAAAAAGAGAAAAGGGTGTGGGTGGAGCGATACAATTCCATTGTTTGGCTAAGAATGTTGTATCTAGTCATAGTTAACTTCATGGAACATCACATTTCCAGTCTCTGTGATATCATTTTGTGTAAAAGTATACAACAGTAGCTACCTAAGGTGTAAATTGATCAGTGCCAGAGGAGCTGCTAGTATCTTAATCACAACTGCCATATTGAAACCTCTAGGTTGCCTTTGCATGTGTCTTCAAGTAAATCTAGTTAGTACAAGATTCTCCTTCAGTTTTTAAGTGGGTCAAGAGCTGTTGTGGTATGACATTTCTAAGCTGGCGGGATACCAGACCTCTGTCGAGGCTTCAGTCATACTTGTCTGACTTCCACATTTTGTACTGACAGTTTGCTCTGGTCCAGCAGGCTAAAGCTTTTATGTCCTCCTTTGAAGGAGAAGCATTAGAAACATTTCTCTGGCTTATCATGTTAGCTTTCATTCTGTCTGGATGATGATTATCACCTGGCCAATAAAGGCAGCAATCTCTTGCATAAGAAGGGTTGCATCTCTCACTGCTCAATTGTTTTCTATTTGTACTGCCTTTTTCTGGTAGTTGGCTCAAAGTGACATTTTTCCTACTGAAGCTTCTTCATATTAAAGAGACACTGCTGTGGCTGCCTTCTCTGAAAGTAAAATAAGTCATTCTTGGAGACCTTTGCAACCCTTTACCTCTAATCTTGAAGAGAGTCCTGCAGACAATGTATTCTACTGATGGGATTTCTGAATGTTCTGATCTGTTTTGGTAGTCTTTGACAAAACTATTTTTTTAACAATAGAACTATTCTGTTGCATGCATGTATTTTTAGAAAACTAGCAGTTCTAGCCTTCTAGATTAATGATGGTTAGTCTCTCTCTTTCTCTCTCTTTTTTAGCATCTGTTCTCCAGCCTAGTGAAACAGTAAGTAAATTCTGTCCTTCCAATGGGAATAAGCAAGCATAAAACATCAAGTAAACAATAACTTAAAGTTTTAAGAGTTCATTAGGGAGCTACTTAATCCTATGTATGAGAGACCGAAATAAAAATAAAAGATGTTTTGGGGTTCTTTGTCCAAACTGGAAAAAAGGTGAAGTATGAATACTGACCATATGGATTCTATTGAGTTACTTTCTCCAAGAAAGAGTATGTACACAGCAAACATTATTGGAACCCTAAAATGTTCCTGTATTTTTTAATGAAAGACTGTGAAGACAAAAGGTGCTTTGTTTGACATGATCATTCTTCTGTTATGCAGGCATCCATGATACCTCCCCCAGCTTCTTCAGGTGAGGAACTGTTCTCTGGGGCATGCTGGTACAAATGTTTTACCTGTTGGCTTCCCTTTTATGTATCTTGTTATTGAAAAGCAGGCAAACTATCTCAAAGTGGATATGCTAAAAACACACAGCAAGTCAAAACAATTACCTGTAAAGCCTGGTATAGAACGGTGGAATCTGTTGAGGGGACAGAAATCCAGTGAAATCTGTCTAGTAGACCTTCTTGATGGGATTTATTGCTTTAATTAATGTAGGCATACAGTATTGATAGAGCATGTTATGTTAAAATAGATCTTTTGACAGCTCCTAAAATAGATCTTTTGACAGCTCCTAAAATAGATCTTTCACTTCTCTGTCCTAATAGACAAGTCTTACAAGTAGATGCAATATTTTTTCATAAGTGCTCAAAAATAAATTATTCAGTCTGGGACCTATTTTCAGGATTGGAATCTTCTTGTCAGTGCCAGGTTGGCTCATTTTCAGGCTTGCTGATTTGAAGCTTATTAGCTTCTTGAAACAAATGATACAGACTGTTTGGAATATACAGTTTTGTGTGTATGTGGTGTGCGGGGTGTTTGTAGGTTGACTTTTTTGGCAAAGTGGGTTTTTAATACATGTGAAACTCGGGCAGAAATTTATTTCTTGAGGAAGATTAAATCTAATCAGCTTGTCTCAATTTTTCTCCCCAATTTTTCATAATTTCAACCTATAAATATTACTGAGTAGTTCATACTCTAATATGCTGGTTTAGACCAGATCTGGGTAATCCAAGAGCAAAAACTTGCTTTTTGGTGGGCCTCTAAATTTGTGCTACTTCTAGGAAATAGTATATGCCATTCTTATATTATTAATGAGCCAGTGAGAGCCTAATAAAGCATGAAATATCTAAATATGACTCTCCCAAAATATACATTTGAAAGGGCAATGGATTACACCAAATCAAATCAAGGCATTCTTTTAAGTGTCTCTGACCATGTAACAAAGTTTGAAAAGAAGTAGGTAGTAAAGGGTATATTTTGCAAATGATAGAAGAATTTATATCTATACAAGAAATTAGAGTGGCTAGGAAAGTGGATTTATTTGGCCAGGGTAATACAGTAAAATACCTTGTTTCTGTGCATGATCCCTATACTTTCAAGACAATGACAGAACTTGCAATGACTTAAAAGTGAGATAGACCAAATCTAAAAACTTAAGAAATAATGGCCTTCGAAGCTCAGCAAAATTTCTGGTCTTGCTTCTCATGTATGCATAGGCCTTTTTAATCAAGATGTTGTAATTAAAATTTAACTTTTATTGATGCAGTCTTTAACTTTTAAACATTTTTTAGATGTGTTCCAAACTTGATCTGGGTCTGGCTGTTAAACTGACAGCCAGTGCTGCTTCTGAAACATCTTAGTTTCCTTACCTTAATTTATACATCTGTTTAAAAAGAAGGTGCAGTTGTGGGAGTTTTTGTTAGGGCTGAAAAAGGAAAGCTACATGTACTGTAAACACTTGCAAATAATGGGAATAGTTTGTAATGAGCACCTTATTTAGTAGGCCATTAGAAGCTTGTTTAAAAAGTTTATTTGCAGACTTTTGTTGTATCAGCTCTATGTAGGGGGTTTTGTGTTGTTTTTTGGGGGGGATTTTTTTAAGGTCCAGAATGACTTTGGTCACTCAGGAATTGTTGGATGGCATGTGGTGTTATGAATTAATGATAAAGGCATGCTTATACAGCAGGTGCTAATGATGTTTCTGTGCCCACCATTTCAGTTCGGAAGCCACGATATGTCAGACGAGAACGGTCACTAGTGACGTCTGCATCTGCTGCTATGATCTCTTCTTCTGAAACCAGGGTCAGCAATGTTTAGCCTTCATTCTTGACTGAGGACTTGATAAGTGTACACAGTGTCGAAGAAACTTTTTCTGAATCCACTGAAGTGCCAGGAAAACATCGCAAGCAGCTGACCTAAATGGAAGCCAAATTACTGTCTCAAAGGGTTTGTGCCAAATGTTAACAGAGAAATGAACTAATGCAAAGATACTGATGGCAGGCTACATCCAGTTCGGTGAACTGCTTTGGTGATCTTGAAATGCACTATTCCAGCTCTGTGGTTTCATTTGTCTCCTACAGATGCTGTGTTTAAAATCTTTAAATAATCTGCCTTTCTTTGGTACACTTTCAGTTTTGGCAAGTTCTTCCTGTGTTGTGATGTGTTCTGTGTCCCCAGAGCTGAATGTCTCAGTGCTGCAGGCCAACACAAAACACTGAGATTACTCAAGGATGTGGACTTGTTTGAAGGACCCACTTGTAAATGCTACTAACACTAAGTGCCACTGCTTTTAACGTTGTAGGACAATATAACAATACTTAACATGCAGTATCCTTTTGAAGCAAAAAATGATGCCTCCTGGAGCATCCTCTTCAGCCTATGACATAGCTGACCCTGGTTTTTAACTGTGAATATAGACCCGCTATCCAGATACTGTTGTTCTTGGTGCTTTTGAAGGCTGTGGACAGTATAGGTCCAATCCCAAGTGTGGGAATTTGTTGGGAAGCTTTTCCAATTGGCTTCAGCTTCGTCCTTGGATAAAGAGCCATTTGCTATGGCTTTATAACTGATAGGCTGCTATGTCTGTCCTGCAAAGACTGTCTCTGCTAGCACTCTTCCCTTAACGTAACAGTTGAAAGGAAACCAAAATTCCTGCAGAGTAGCTGTGCATCCGTTGGGCATGTCAGTGGGTATTGAGATGATCTGGAGAGGTCAGGTGAATTTCTGCCAATGCAATAAGGGGTTTCTTTGGTCAAGCCCTTGATTAACAGGCCTGACATCTGCAGGCCAGCACCTTATGACAGAGCTCGACAAGTATTTCGTAGTTGAAAGTGCCAGCCTAAATAGCCCTCACTCTTGGATGCTTGTTCTTGCCCATCTTATGCCAGCTGTGTGGCTGAGTAGTCACTTTATGAGGAAATTAAAGTAGCTGTTAAAGTCATTTTTTTTTGGCTAGGTTCTCTTTCACCAATTTTTTTCCTGGCATGGCTGACTTGCTATGTGAACATGTATAGCAGCATAATGGGCACAGTGGTATGGGCATAAGAGTGGGTGACTGGAAAATAAGTGAAAAATCTGAGGTTGCTAAATTGGTTGAAGTTCACTGTCACCATATGTGAAATTATAACTATGCAGCTTGTGCATTCCCACCTACCTGTGTTGCTATTGCCTGTTTTGGTTTAGCTGGCACTCCATTATGGGTCTATGCTCCTAAAATAAATTACTTGGAAGCTCTTCATCGGCATCCACTGGCATGAACAAACTGGAACAGCCTGTTCTCTTTTTTCAGGAAAATGTGAACATAACTGTCTTGAGCTGACATGACACCCATATGGAGAGTCCAAACCTTGTGATCCAGATTCCCTTTTCTCTGTGGTTAAAAGCTTATTGAAACCTAAAAAAGGAGAACTGGGATGGGAGGAGATAAATATATCTTATTGAATAGACCTGTTTTTATGTAAGTTTCAGTGCAGTTGTGTTTACTTTTATCTCTGTCCTTACAAAGTAATGAGATCTCTTGTAGCATCCAGACAAGCTAGGGTAAAGATTGGGGATAAAGAGCAAACCATGAAGAGGACCCTGTGTCAAAAAAAAAAAAAAAGCCTGAATTGCTGTATGGAGAAACTTAAGATTGTCTTTCTATCACAATGATAAATGAAATTTTTGTTCTACTGGACAAAACTAAAGACAGCAGACAATGTCATTTTGAGACCCTTCACTTTTCAATATGAAATGTGCTTTATAGTTCGTTATGTTCCAAGTTCAGGAGGTGGCAGTTTTGTTTCTGTCGTTTTGATGTCTTTTTGTCTTTGTGCTGCTGTGATTTTCCACAGGTAGAAATTATGTCTGGAGGTCATAGACTTTTTCTGAACTTAGTTGCTGAATATTTTCCTAACTGCTAAAGAAAAGGAGTAACTATGCAAATAATGCCAAGAAACTGCACCTTTGAAAGCAGGGAGTTTCTGCTTGCGAATCTATCAATGATAGTGCATTCTTGTATTGCTTAGTTGCTAATGTATTCCTTCTACACATAAATTACTGAAGGATCATTCAAGTCATTGTACCGTCTGAACCCTATCTTATCCTCAAGTGCATATTGTAACTTAGTTTAATGTCAAGCGTCTAGTGCTCTAACTTCTGTGCAGTCAAGTTTTTCTCAATGATAACATCTTTCCCTTCCCATATTCTCCCCCCCCAGCAAACTCTTTTAAATGCAGCATATTTTTACTATTTTTCTGTGTGTTTCAGGAACTGTTCAGCTTTTGTTATTGCTGTCTGACACAGTGGACTCCTGGTCTAAACAGTTTCTCATTCGCTTGCTCTGTCAAATTAAATATATGATGTGGTGTTTTGGTTTCCATCTCCCTTCAAAATAATAATACATACCTATATATATATATTTTAAAAAATTGGCTTTAATGAACCCTGGTATTTAATGTATTTGTATATTTTTAAATTGTGTTAAAATAAACATATTCGAGCTTTTTTTTAATGACTGTGGAGGTCATTCATGTGTTTCCTTTTCAAGCACAGAATGAAGGGAGCTAAATTTAGCACCCAAAGTAGATAATTGTTTTGACTCGTATGGCATGTTACCTCCACTGGAACTGAAGTTTAAAAAAAAAAAAAAAAATCTGCTGAATGATCCTGCCCAGTTCTACAGTAGGATAGCCAGGCTGTTCTTCTGCAGGCTATATCTTCACACCTTAAACCATATGGTAGAAGCCACCCATAATGGCCTTACCTGTAGTGGTGTGAAAGTAACTCTTTGGCAGAAACTGTAGCTTCAGTAGATGACAGAATTTTTACATTAGTGTATGCTTACTTAAATCTCATTCAAAGAAGATAGCAGGAGTAGCAAGAAATCTCTTTTAGAGGAGGCTGCTAAATAGTGCCAAATGTACCAGAAGTCGAGGTTATCAGGATAATTTCTTATCAAGTGAAGATTATGGTCTTGGGTTTGGGGGTTTGGATATCTTCCCCTATCTGATCTCTGATTAATTTAAATAAGTGTGTTCTTACTGTCCTTTCTCTTCCCTGCCTGGGAATTTGGTACTCTTGTTGGACTTCTTTCTTACAAATGTATCTTGTGTTCTTCACTCCAGTTGCCAAAACAATCCACAATAACGAGAGCTGAGCCAAAGGAAATTGGGATGCTGAGCCATATGGTCTGAAATACTAGTCGTTAAATTCGGCAAAGCTCTTTTCCCTCACAGAACTAGCTGAAGTAGCCTGACATGTGAGAAAAGATGCTGCTTTTAGTGAAGTATGCTGATGAGCGAAGGATAAGCCAAATGCTTTAATGCCTACGGTGCATGCACTGTGGAAAGTCTAATAAACTTTGTTGTCAAAGCCAAGGTGACAGTGTCACATACAAAGAGAAATTGGCCTGGAAAATTATCCCACTGGGACAGGAAGACTTAAAAGTGGATTTGTCAGTTAAATGGACTCTGACCACCATGCACACCAGCATATAACAGCCTTTGGGAAGAGGAAGTACTAAGTGTCCTTGCCATTAGTCACCTGACTGAATTCAGTAGGTGAAATTGGCAGTAAGTGAACTGGGGAGAGCTGTAAGTGGATGTATGACAACAGGGAACAATTTGAGACTGTATTTTGCACACTTGAGAGGAGCTGTCTCCCTTATCCATATGACACCATCTGAAGGTGAGTGCATGGTAGGTAGAAGACTCTGACAATCGTTTCTTAAAATTGTAAGTCTAAAACCTTGTTTCACTAAAATCTGTTATCCGGTTACAGGCCTTCCAGAAGGCTGGTGTCATATGCATAAAGAATGAAACAGAAACGATATTGCATACAGGCCCTCTAAAGTATTTTGCTGTATGAAACTGCATGAAGTTTGCTAAAGTGATAAAGCTTTGTGCAAACATAATGACTTAGGTTCAACCTACCTTCCCCTAGGCATTAATCAAAGTTCACAGAAACTGCGTTCTGAAGTTCTGTCTTGTGTCTTTCTCTGCATTTTTTTTCTTTTTTTCTCCTCTTCTGTCCCCTGCCTCCATCAAAAGCTTCTTGGAAACGTTGCTTGGAAATACGCCTGGGAGTACAGGCACAAGTCTAACTTCCTGACAGTAAGATTTGAAGGCTGAAAGCTGTTAAACTACAGAAGAAATTGAAGGGGAGTGGAAAAAGAAGCTGGGGGGACAACTTAGGTGCTAATTGGGAAAAAGGAGCAATACGGTTTTTGTTCTTGTCCCTCTACAGTTACACAGGATGTGATCTAAGTTGCATGGGCAAAGAGATGGAAGAGTAGGAAAGAATACCGAAGTTGATACAAAAGCTTGAGGCTCTATCATCTACTTGAGATTTGTAGATAACTGGGTGGAGAGATTCAGCAGTGTGTGACTGTACAGAAATGCTGTCTGCTACAAACGGTTGAGCTTAGCAGGGAAGTGTAGCTGTGCTGTGCCAAGCTAGTACCTACACAAGAAAGCAAACAAAACAAACAGAAGTTGTACCTGCTTGCACTCAGAATTAATTTGGTTGTCATTTTAAGCTGTTTGAAAGAATGCATTTAAGATGTAGTCAATATCTGGAGTGTGCTTGTGTTGCTCTTGCTACCAACACTGAGGTTTGTTGTAGTGTCTAAAGGCTGCTTTGCATTTTTGTCATTTATTTTTAATGCTCCCTGGTGGAAAAAAAAAAAGAAATGATACAGTGTTTATCATTCTAATAGCCTCAACATATTTTTATTGCTAACTGATTGGAAGCAACAGTATTCAGATAATTGCACTTCCTGTTTCAGAGCCTGGTGATTTATGTCCCTTAGTAAAGTGTTAAGTATTCTGAAATGATAGTTTCAGTAAGATGTGATGCAGGTTGGAGGTATTTGCTCCAAATGATTAAGTCTTTACCATTAAAGTTGCTGTATTCTGTAACAGGACTAATATAGAAGGGGTTAGGCTTTAGACATGTCATACTGATTTTGTAATGAGTGTTGTTTATAAATAAGTCATCTGTTTTGTTGCAATTTTACATCCATCAAATTGTAATGTTCTCTTCTGCTTCACAATCCCACTCCCCACAGGAATGCAGTAATTTGGAGTGGGATGCTCGACTTCCTAAAATGCTCAGGCTGTTCCACAATGCTGTAGTATAGTTCGTCAGCTCATCAAATTACTATAACTTGATGTCAGTGCCTGTAAAACTCCAATGATCTTCTGATGGCAATTACTCCCCTTTAAATACCAGTACGTAACTGTTCTTTCCTAGACCGTGATCTTTTCTTACAAAAGTAAACTTCATCCTGCTACTTTCTCTCTGTTATCTCCATTGCATCCACACTGCAGACCCTCAAGATACAACCTACAAAGGACAGGAGGTGGCACCAACATTTGTATGTGCTCCTTTATGATATGAAGAATTCCTAGACTTACATAATGAAATCTGAAACTTTCAATGGGGGTAAAGAAAAGGGAGACCTGCAAAAAGAGTTCATTTTAAATACACACACAATGAAGCTAACTTTAAATGCTGCTCAAATTATTTTTGGCAGAGCTTAAAACAGCTACAGAAATGTTTTCAGCAGTAATTGTGCTGAAGATAATGATTTAGGAATAAGTTAACTATGGGGAGGCATCTTGTTTGCATGCAACTTTATGTATTACATAAGGAACTGCTAGTTTATAATGTACTGAGAAATGTGCTGTAAGTAGTAAGGTTCAGGACCTTACTTGACTGAGGGCACTTGTGATTAGATATGTTGCAATAAGGGGAAAAATGCTTTTCATCAGCATCTGCTGCCAATTCACATCAAGCCCAAATCATTACTGACTGCAAGTTGCTGCAGTCTGACTGCTGTGAAATGAGTTTGGCAGTCCACTTCCCAGCACATAACTGACCATGTCCTAGGTCTCCAGAACTGGGCCATTGGGTAATTTGGTTGATATTGCTGCTGCCCTCCCAGCAGAATTGTATCACGTCTACTGCATTCAAGATTAAGGGTGGGATTTGCATTCCCCATCACCATGACTCCTTTTGGTGTGGAAACTGAGCATACATTGTAGCTAGCAAAAAAGAAAAAAATTCTAGAAAAGACAAAAATGGCAGTCAGTCATATTTCAACGGTGTTGGCTGGACCATGACCTTTAAAATTAGAAGCAAACCACAAATCAGTTGTGGCAGTGCAGAAGTTACAGATGAGACAGAAGATTCTTTGGGTCTTGAGACCTCTGTTACCACAGAATTATTTTTAGCACAACCTTATCTGATAAGGGCAAGCTTATGCTGTTAGGTGCAAACAGTCCTTCACTAGCTTTGCTGCTGCCCCAGTTAACAGGACGTGAACAAATTTTCCTCCAAAACCCCTGCGGCCTTGATAGTGTGGAAGTGCACCCATGCTAACACATCCATCTGAGAGGCATGGGTTCTTACTAGCTGTGTGGGTAAACAATTCCTGAATCAGTGTTGGCTTCTGTCCTGCTGGCTCAGAGAGCTGGTAGGAGCTAATACATGGTTTTACATATCTGTCTAAAGAGAGCTACGTGTGTACAGTCCTGAGTCTCCATATCATAATATTTCACATATCTATGAAACTAAACCTATGAAATCAAACCATTGGGAACCTTCTCCACGTTCAAGTAGAAGTCAAAAAGGCAGTAGGTATGATTGGTTTAATGTTGTGCTCTGAATCCAAGCAGCTGAGAAAAAAACATGTTCTGCAGCACTCTGCTCTCTCATTAAGCCTTTAGTATCCACACTGACTTAGCTTTCTCTATTGCTGGTGCTGACAAACTAAATAGACAAAAGCCCAGTAACAGCTTTCAGATATGGAACAGTTGATATAGATTGTGATTTGTATATACGTGCCATCAACTGGATGAAGAAAAACATATCTTCATTCTCACAGGAATAGGTTGAACCTACAATTCTAGTGGTCAAATACCTGACAAAATGCAAAGAGCACTAGTAAAGGTTAAGTATTACTTGAACTGGATGCTCATTTGATGAGAGTTTATGGTCTGTATCTTAATTAAAAAGCCAGTTAAAGCAGGGGAAGATGAGATTTTACTCAGGCCAGAGGGTTACATTTCTATTGCTGGAGTGATAAAGACAGTTATCTACATGGAATACGGTGTTACACGCTGCAGTTCTGTATGAGATTAAACCTCGTATCTTGACTTTGATCATGCCCTGATTTCTTCGTATGGTTTGTGTTCCTTAAGTCCAGTGGCTGGTGTCACAAGCCAAGTACTGATCTTTCTGTGGGTGTTTTTAAGTATTATTTACACGATACTAACATTATCAGACTCTTCTGAATTTTGCAGTTTGGGGGGTTGGGGTTTTTTTGGGTGTTTGTTTTTGTTTTGTTTTTTTTTAATGTTTTGGGTCATCATCTTTTATAGTCCCCAAGCAAGATGAACCAGAAAAATAGCTCTGGGTTTTCTACGTGCGGATTTCCACAACGTGGGTGTAGAAGTAGAGCATCCCAAACTGTGGGCCAGCCCTTCCTACCAGTAGAAGGCCAAGCAGAGGAGGATCTGGGATGCTGAACATCCCATACTTGCCTAAGCCCAGGCACTCTGGGCGCTCTATGTTGCGTTGCCTGTCTGACACGTATGGCTCTTTCAGGCAGCGCAGCGGCGCTTCTGCAGGCTCCAAGCGATGTTCGGTGCTGTATGCGAAGGTTTCTTCTCGTCTCTGAGACAATAAAGATTGCCTGACTGCAAACCCTGTGCTGCTCGCTCAGCTCAGGGCTGTGCCTGCTCTGCAACCTGTCACTGAGCAAAGCAAGCCTTGAGAATTACTGGAATCGGTGTTCTGGAAGCAGTCTTCCAAAAAACCGGCACAAACGCCGCAGTCCTGAGAACAGGAGGGACTCGGTGTGAAGGGTCTCGCTGCTCGTTTTGGTGTCTGCAGCTCGATTTCTTGAGTGTGGTGCACAGAGGGAAGCTGGAGGCTGGTGCTGTGGGGGCTGCAGGTGTGACTTGTTTTTGATGGGGGCTGATCCCTCAGGTGCAGCCGGTCACTCTGAGGGCTCCAGACGTGTAAGGGCTCTTCAGGCAGCACAGGCTGGTTTGCAGAGCAAGGAACAGGTCGGGTAAAATTGCTTGGGGTACTTGGCTTGTGCCTTTGTGTTGTTCTCGGTACTGGGGTGGGTTGTGGGTCCGGGGTTCTGTGGCCTGGGCTCATCCCTGCTGAGGGCGGCTGAGTCGCTGTGGAGCGGTGGGAGATATCTTGGGAGGCTGCAAAGAACAGGAGCAGAGATTGTGGTAACTTGCCAGGGGCTGTGAAAGCACCTTTGTGCCTGTAACCCTTTATCTGTGAGGTTGGTTTAGCCATGTGGATCTAGCCCGCCTGCATTCCCTTGGCCTGAGCTTGCCTGGAGCCTTCCCTTGGCTCCTGCGTGAACAGCAAGCAGCTGCAGAGCGTGGTTCTGGGGTGGCTGTGAAGTCTAGACAGCCCGAGGCGTGGTAAGCAGCTCTGGTTTGTGGCACGCTTTAGTTTCTCTGTTAGGTTTGCTTTGCGTCTGTCTGGATGTTTTTAATGGCTTGTCCCACTGAAGTAGAGCAAGGCTGCCTGCTGGTTTCAGTAAAGCAGGTCCTAAATCCATCCAGACAAAAAAGTTTTTAGGTTGAGTACTTAAACTATCCTTCCCCCCAAGAAACAGCGGCATAATTTAACCCCCCCCCATTTTTCTTGCATTTAACTGTGCTTTCTGTACAATCTCTTGTGTCTGCACTTGTGTTTTGTAGGGTGAGGGAGTGTGGAGAGAGAGAGCAGGGAAAACCTTAATCGGTGAATACTCATCTCTAACGTGTTGCTGATGGGTGGCATCAGGAAAATTACTGCTGGGTGATGTCACTCTTCTTCCAAATGCAGTGCTTCGTTTGGACTTTCTTTTGGTTTTGAATCTGTTTCCAGTTGGGTGGTGGTTTTGTGTGGGCCTGGCTTTATGAAGCACAGTTACTCCTGGGCAAAACAGCTCAGGGCTTTTTTCCAATCCCAGGGAAGCACGTCTTGCTGACTGTAAACCCTTTTCAAATTTATTTGCTTTGGCAATCCTGAATCTGAAAGGGTTGCTGTTTTGCAGTTAGACTTCCTTTATGTTTTACATAATTAGGAAGAAGGCTTTTATCAAAATAAAATAGGGTGATGTTTTCTTAAGGAACTCCCTGTGAAGTTCAGTCAGCCTGATGCTGATGATGGTTTTACGCTCCTGGTAGAAATCTAAGTCTGACTCACAGAAAGTAATGGTGTAATTCTTTGTCTAGGTTTAACATTCTCAATCTTGGAAGATGGGAAGTGTAAAAGTGGTGAAAAAAAGAGTAAGACGACTTAAGGGAGAATTACTTCCTGTTGCAAATACATGACTGTAGAAGATCTTACTTTTGATTTTCACTGCCTAATCTCATTTTGGTAAGGCAGAAAATAGCTGAACTCCCCAGTGTCAGGAGTTGTATCAGTCAATCCTTTAGACATCAATATTCTAGCTCTTCAAATTAGCTGAAGAGGAGGTGGTTAGTTAAAGGTAGTTAATCTAATGCTAATTATGAAAGAAGGAAAAAAAAAAAAGTGCTGGACACCTGATGTGGGTGTCCTGGGTTTAGCCTGTAGCCAGGCAGTGCTGTTCTCATGTAGCTGGAAGGGTCTTTTACATGCTTTTTTGACTTGGGCACTTAATTGATACTGTTGAAATCTTTACCTTGCCTTTCTCCTTCTCTGGAGTTTGTGATGAAGGTGCTGTTAGTGCTTCTGCCTGCCCTGCAATGGGTTGTGAATATGGTATAGAAAGGAGCAGTGAGTGTCTTTTCATTCCTGCAAATCACTGACAGTGCTGGATGGCTTTGATTACCAGCCCAAACCTGGGCTAGGCCAGTGCAGCATTAATGTTTGATACCTCTGCAGGTATAGAGTCTGAGAATCTCAGACACAGGGTCCGGATTCACGCACTGTGAAAATGAGAACTATGAATAACTTGCTGGCTCCTGTCTTAGTGGTCTCAGCCGTGGTCAAAGACCAAGTAGGCTACCGAGTGGGATGAATTTTATTGCCTGTAAGGCACAAATTTTTGTGCTAGTAAAGCAGTAGGCTCTGTTCATATTGCTGCTGCTCTGTACACAAAAGCACTTCCATTCTTTACAGGCTGTCAATCATTCTGGCAGCTTTTAGCAGCTGTAAGTGAGCATCCATTGTTAATTACTTTTTCATCAATTTCCAAGGAGGATGGGAAAGATCCTAAGTTAATTGCATGATAGATTAGGGTGTGCTCTGAACCACTCAGAGTATTTCACTGCTGAAAACCTTTGGAGCATTAGCTTTTTTTCCCCTCCTTTTTATTTAAAAATAGCTTTAAAAAAAAAAAAAATTCAACTTCAATACAAATTCAACTTCAATACAATGTAATAAAGCACTGTTTAAAAAAAAAAAATTAACTACCCAGAGAAACCGAGAAATTCCAAATGGAAGTGTTCCAGTCTACTAAGTGTACTATTGTAGTTCTGCTTTCATAATGTGGGACACATTTTAATTGTTCTCTCTTGAGAGGCGTCAGCTTAAATCTTCTCTCAACAATACTTTGTGTTGTGTGTATTCAGTTTTTTATCATTTTAACAGCCCATTGGAGCATGGGGCAAGGGTTTAGGCTGGGCAAGAAACATGGAAATAGAGAACTACATCAGGCTTTCTGTCATCATAATAGAGAGCATAGATGCAAGTTTGCAGCAGCTTTCATGAGCTGATGAATTTGAAGAGTGTATACATGCCTGTTTATGGATATTGTCTTGAAGCTATTGTTTGTGTTGCAATTTGTGCCTTCAGGTCAGGGTTGGGAAATGTAGCCTGCAACCTTCACCCCCTGTCTCTCTTATCCCTTCCATCGCGCTTCAGTGTTAAGAGTTATTTTGTTATGCTCAGAACAATATTCAGAATGAATGAAAGCATATTGCTTTTCTGTACAGATGCAAGGTGAGCAGAGGGATAGTTCTGTGACTGCAGCGCAAGAGTCTGTTCCTTTAGGCTTTCCTCATTGACCTTGAACAAGTTACCCGAGAACAAAAAGGCAGCTTTATTGTCAGACTTACTGGAGAGCACATTAAGAGCTGGGAAGCGCTCAGGCTCTACACAAGCCTGTGACATAGTATCTAGACTTTCTAGCTACATGGTGTTAGAAAGTGCAATGCAAATACAGAATTTAAGCACCACTTAAACTCAGGGAGTGAGGGCTAAATGGGAACAGCTTCAGACATATATGCCTAAGAGTGTCATCTCACAATAGCTCTTTCTGTGAGCCGATGTCCCTGCCCTCCTTGACTTCTCTGAGCCCTGTTCTAACTGCAAAGGAATGCAGAAGTACTGGTGAAGAAAGTGTGAACGGGAAGATCTGTTAACAAGAGCAATTTATCCTGAAGCTTGCCAAACAGTGCTAGGCCAACAACAGAAGTCAGGGGAGTGGGAGAGAAAAACAATAGTTAAAGTATTGCTCCACAGGGAGCCAGGTCACAAAGGAAACGCTGGAGGGAGGTGGCTTTTTCTTGGGGAGCTCTAGTTGCTTATTACTCTATGGAGGACTGCTGTGCTCTGTGGCAGATTCCTGTTGGGAGAATGGACTCTGGTGCTGATCTGAAAAATGGGCAGGAGATCTGGAGAATGATAGATAACATGCCCATCACACATCAGACTCCTAAGACCCACGGGTTGCAGGTTTAAACCAGGACTTAACATGTAACTATTCTGAGATACAAAGCAGATTTTTACTCTTCCGTATACTCAGTGTGATTGCTTTGACTTTTTGACTCTGTCTAAAGGGCAAAAAGCCATACTACTCGCTTAAGAGATGCTCCAGCACAAATTCTCAGTAGATCTCACATGAGTAGGTCTATGATGAGGGGACTGGGTGACTTAGCAGAAGGGATTTGACATGCTAGTTTTATTATTGTATGCATTCAACTCTCTATGGACTTCCAAAATGAGAAGGATTGTTGAAGCTTCTTTATAATATTGCTCTTTGTAGATTATTTTGTTTGTTGCATTTGAAGCATTGCCTGCATTCCCCTGGCTTGTTGTTCAAAGTAAGAACAAAGCTTTTTAGTTTCTCTTGGTGTTTAAAATGTCCATCGCTATAAATTAAGTACAACTGTATCAGCAACACTTAGAATCTTCTCTCATATCACAGCAAACAAGTGCTAATTAGTTTTTAAGGCTTACTATAGTGCAGCCAGGCTGCTAAACGGCATCTCCAGATTCACCAGATGGGACCTAACTTCAGACACAAGGGTAGGGGATTAGGTGCAGACTTAGTCTTAGGACAGGTGTGGTTCGGTGTATTTAAAGTACAGCACGTATAGAGAGGATTGGGTTTTCGTAACTGAAAGATTTGGCCTTTCACAGCAGAAATGCCCATGTGAGTGTATTGATTTTATTGCAGCCAGACAAGCTCAAGGAGAGAAGGCGACTTGTCCTGTATATCTGTCTTTCTGGGCAAAGATTCTAGCTATTGGTATCTGGTGGATAACCTGGTACCTCTGCTAATCTTCCAAGTATTTGGCAAGGAAAACTGAAGAGTCTGAGCAGCTCTATAAGACTGGTACCGTATGTGCACATAATGAATCTGGAATACTCGGTCGCCCCATGGAAAATGATGAAATTGGATTATGTTTATTGTCCAGCTACAACCTGGGAGTCTTGCGTGCATCTTCCTGAAATAAATGCATGCATGTGAGGAGAGATCATTTCAGTGGTGAATTTGTGGCCTTGCAGCCCCTAATAATACCGATAGCAGGATCTTTCTGAAAACGTGTAGTGTTAGGTGGACTTTTTATGTGGGAGTCTTAAGCCCTGTTCTTCTACACCAGAACACTGTCAGTCGTCTTTGGCTTACTGAATTGCATGTGGGCAAATTGTGCTGCTTACCAGCTTTCTGTATTACACAGAACCTCTAGTCTGTCACTGCATATTAGGTTTATGACCAGCTGCTGCATATGCACCCCAAAGGCCAGGCGTACCAAGACCGATGCTGGCTTTCCAGCTTTGCTGCTAACAAAGAACTCCTTAATCTGCTGTGCATTGCCACGCTATCCCTTTCTTGTACAAAGCAGTTCCCACTGCCTCAGGCGCTATCTGTGAGGCCTGTCTGATTATTCTTGCTTTTACCAGCATCCCAGTAAATATTGTTTGAAGACAAGGTATATATTACTGATGTGTCATTTTACAGCACACCACACAGCTCTTTATTGCTGGGTCACACGAAGTCCAGGACCATGACCTTTGGAAAGCTCTCACTCTCCCCGAAGGAATTTCACGAGTAAATCACTGACTTTTCGTGCTGGTTATTGCAGTTAAGCAGTGGGGAACAAGTCCCCTGCCAAACTTTTTTTTTTTATAGCATTCTATCCAGTGAAGTATCAGGTATCTGATGGGGACCATCACTTGATTTGTGTGTCCCAAAAGTTAGATTCTATTTAAAATCTTTATACTGGAAGCTTCCATTTCCTTCAAAACTGACTTAGAGCAATTGTCAAATTGTTTTAAGTTTGATTTATGAAAATAATGATTTATGCCAGCTACAAGATCCCCTTTAGGCCTTACATACTTTCCCTGTGATAATCTATGCTTTGCTAAAAACGCACCTTCTAAAGACAAGGAGGTGAATGAGAATTTTGCCTCTCCAAAATAAAACTTAATTTCAAGAGTCCTCATGCAGGTGCAAATTGAAAAAACTTAATGGAATGCTTGCTGGAAGGGAAGTTTCTGCCCCTTCAGAAGGTAAGACTCTTCTCTGGTGTCATAGTATCTAAGTAGATATAGCTCAAAGCAAATTCTAGTCCTGCTCACAAGTGCTCTCACTCATGACTTGTTTCTAAGAATGCTTCTTTTGTTAAAAGAGCTAAATCAGTCTGAAAACAAGTTTTACAGCTAAATCCCAGGGAAGAGATGGCTGGAGATAGTTGTTCTTGTTTACACTTTAAATACTTTGTAACTGCGTCAGTTCTTGAATGAATTTTCTTTAACAATGATGGCTTGAAGAGATAAGTGCTTTCTTTATAACCCCTGACCTATACAAGTAAACAGAAAGCTGGTTATGACCAGTATAGAAACAGGACCTGTCCTGTTGCAGCAGAATCACGTTCCAGCCAGATCTGCAGTTCTTGGGCTCTAAGAACAATTTGCCTAAAAGGGTGGGTGGGTGGGTAAGCACAGGGAGTATGTGTTCATTTGTTCATGCCCATCTAAGGAGCAAGGGTTCTGATTACTGTAACTAAAAGGAAAGGATCTTTCATTTCGTTCACGTTACATGAAACTATAGGAGGGCTGTGATGCTGAGTACATATGTGCAAGAAACCGATTCTAGTGATTGTAGTTTACACCACTTAGTATTTTTATTTGCCTATAGATCTTTGGTGTCTCTTTCTTTTAAAGTAAAAGCTGTAGGCTGATACCGATAGCCAATTCTGTCTCTGTATTGTAGTACGAACCTGCATTTCTGTGGAAGGCAGGTGATGACCCATGCAAGCAGGGTGTCAGGTGTTGAGGACTCGATGCAGCATGTTTTTTCCTTAGGCTTCTGGTGCCCTTCATCAGGCTGTGGAAGAGAGCTAATTCCCATTTTTACAGAGCAGGAGACTTTTTGTCCATGCAAGCCCTCTGGCTTAGACCCCAGCCATTTTGATTTCCAGTGTCTGTTCGGCAGCAGATGGATTGTGCGCTGAAGCACTTCGCTGAGCGCTCAGACCTCTGGGCTCAGTCCTGCTCCCCTTTGGAGTTCGGTGGGTGTTAGGAGGGCTCAGTAGTGTTACTTCCACTCGTGTGTCTTGCATCTGTGCAGCAGGAGGTGGAACGTACTGTGGAGGAGATGTTGCTCTTTATTTGATGCTCACATGGCTGTCGCTCCACCCCTTCCCCATTGTTCTGCCAGCACATAACAGGGCTTCTTTCTGGTTTTGCGCTCAAGCCCTGTGTTCCAGGCTTCTGCTTTTCCTGGGAGGTGCAGAGTCCTGCGGTTATATTTATATGCAGGAAGAAAGGCAAGCCTGTTCAGTGGGACAAAGCTGGCATTGTGCTACATGCTCAAACAGGGGCTTGTCAAAGGCTTCATGCTCTAAACATCCCCTGGGCAGGGCTTGCTCAAAAAGCCCAGGCAGCTGAACAGAGCGAGTGCCACTTACATGAGGATTCAAAGGAGAAGGCAGTCTCTAATCAGAGTTTAATGCACTCTACTACCTGACGGAGTTGGTGTCTAGTGTTTCTGACTAGTGCTGTAAGAGCACTAAGGCAGAGAGGAGGACATGATAGGAAGCAATTGTACAGAAGCAACAAAGGCAATAAAGGAATGCTGCCCCTGCTCCCAGCTGATAGAGGCTCTGGACAAAACCAGGCAGGGGGCCTTAAAGCCTATTCATGCATGAAGTTGTAAAAGATTTTCTCCCATTTCCCTGAGCTTCCTGCCTGTGTGATAGACCAAACTATCTTGATTTAAAATATCTCCTTGGTAAACTTCTGGGTATGTGGAACTGTCTTGTAATTGGCATAGACCAGCTATCAGAGGTTTTTCCTCTCAAAGAACAGCTGGGCAGCTTCACCCGTTTTCATCCATTAGTCATCCATTAGTGCAAACTGTACAGTCTTAATATATCCTGCTAGCATGCTTTGGAGGAGCAAATCAAATTTTCTTAGTAGAGGCTACTTGAAAGGAAGCAATGCAGTATAGCCCTCTCCTTGTATGCTTATTTGTGTTTATTTGCATCATAACAGTTGTTGGATGTGCAAAGCTTTTGTAGAAGCGTTTTCGTAAAGCTCAGGTTTCTATGTTTCTACAAGGTTGTTTTTCTTCTTTTCAACCAATAGTAACTGGTCAGCTACACTGAAAACTTCCAGTATTGTTTTAGAGGGGGGTTTTGGTGGGGATTTGACAAAGTTCAGCGTACTTCCGATGGCAGTAAAAGTTTCTGTGCCAGAGTTAGTTCAGAAAGCATTGGGTTATCAATCATCACCATTGAGTAAAACAGAGATCCTATGCATCATGTTCTGGACCACCCTTCCTTAAAAAACTGCGCCTTGTCAAAACTTTGACATGCTCTGAAAAGATGACTCATTCTGCAGCGGCTTCCTGCCATAGTAAGTGGTATATGACTGACACCTTGTGGTACACGGCGTAATCTCAAAAATTGCACTTCATTTTGCCCATCTGCAGAACGAATGCTGAACCGGTCCCCAGCTCTGCTCTGTGATGAAGTGGACGCGCACTAGCCTGATGTATTTGTCGCCAAAATTTCACTGCCCGTTTGCTCCCTTAAGGCCAGAGTAGAAGCAGCTGGTGGAGTTTTGCCAGTGCAGGAGTGTCCTGGTTTCAGCTGTTAAAAAAAAAAAAAAAAAAAAAAAAAAAAAAAAAAGAGAATCACGTCTTTGGCTTTGGAATGTGCTGGGTGCCACTCCAGAGCTGACCCTTTGCACATTGTAGCACCTCACAGCAGTGAAATGGCAAGACACAAAGTATTGAACATCAAAAAGAATCCAGTCTTTCCGAGTAGCGGTCTCCAGATTATGTTTTTATAGCAGATCAAGAATCTGTTCAGCAGAAATATTTGACATTTTAATTGGCTTGCTTGTGAATAATTTTGAATATGTTCACCACAGATATAATGGTGGTTGCTTTATTTTTCATTATGGATTATTTCTTCATTCTACAATACAATTTCAGTAAGAAAATTTATTTCTGATTAAGAGAGAGAGAATGGTAAATAGAATCTTACTATCTGTCATGATGATAGGAGAAGGGCTTTATGTTGAATGAGGAAAGGAAAAGCCCTAACGTTGCATTTAATTTTAGTTTGCATCCTGTCAAAAATCCTCAACTTCATGAGAAATTCTCAGTTGGAAAATATAACAAAGAGAACAAGTAGGGAGATGATATTTGAAAATCTAATTCAAAGCGTATGCTGCCCTCAGATAACACAGCATGAGCTAATCTGGTTCTACAGGTAAATATCCTTTCAGGAGATTCAGAGCTGAACAGTGATTAAGATGAACCGAGCGTGTAATTTCATGAATTATCCACATTCCCACTTCAGATTCAGCAGGGAGAGTGCTTCATCTAATTCCAAAAGAGAGACAAATGTCTGAACTGCTCTCTGATAGAAACTTCATTATCTCCAGTGTTGAGTTTTAAACAAATTTTAATTCTCTATAACACTGTTGGCTTGAAGGCTTCTAAATTTTGGCAGAGCCCTGAAAGTATGGTTGATAACAGTATAAGCATAGCCCAGGTGAATGTGGTTTTTGGTTTCTGAGTCTGTGTTCTCCTGTGATGTGAATATCTGCCCCACCAGGACTAAAGGTCAGTTAAATGTAGTGAATATAAGTTACTGAAGAGCTGCTAGAACTGAATTTTTATTCAGCAGAGAATGGGCATGTAAACAAATCGATATATGTAATGTGAAAAGCATCAAAGTTAAACTGCAAAAAAAATAAGTGGAAGGAAAAAAAATCTTTTCTGAGTGTGCTTTTCTGTGGAAAACAGGATTTTTCTAAACAAAAGGTGAGTAGATGTGGGTCGGAGCAACATGAATTCTGTATTGTCCTGACACTGCACCGCTGCAGAGGGATGTGTGAGATGGAGTGATGGAAATGGGATCTTGTTAATTGAGATGTGGCTAATCAACAGTTGCTGTACTTCTTTTTGCCTGGTTATTGGAACAGCCTAGGCAATCTAGAGCATGAATGTTCTCTCTGAAGGGATCCGGTGCCCTCAAATACAGGATAGCTGTCAGTGTTGCCAATCCCAAATGCCTACAACCACACAGAGCTGCCAGTTGCTCACTGCCCAGTTTTTGCAGATGGCTGCTACCTATTTAACACCAGAATGAAGCAGAAACCTTCTAATAAAGGTTTAGGATCCAGTCTGTGTGTGTGTGATACGAATTGAGCGCTCCAGTCCTATGTGCTGAGATCCTAGGACACCCAAAACTGTGACAGAAATGGAAGGGGTGCGCTTGTCTTCTGTGGTGCTTGTTTTAGGCTGGGGAAGGCTTTAAAACGTTCGGTCCTAGAAGGCTGACTTGGCCATGGTACTCTTGACATGCTGGTGGTAGGTTTTAGCGAATAGCCTATTTTACTGTTCTGCTGTCCTAGCCACAGCAGTCTGCTATTGCCTTACCTTTTATTCTGACCTTATTCTTTCAAGAATGTAACCCCCTGTCAAAGCATCACCTGAAGTGAGAGAGAGCCTGCTAAACTATTGGTGGTCTAAACTTAGACAATATTACGTGAGCCTTTGGTAAAAGGCTAGCCAAGCACTTGCTATTGAGGAGTTGACTACCATGAAGGAAAAACCATAAAACCAGTCATGTATTGTACATATTGTAGCTCTTCCTTGGTGCTGTCGTCTTTGAAATTAGTTCTCTGTATACAGGGGGTGTGGTAATTACACTTTTATAAGGGAGTAAATGTTTAATATCACTGTTTAATAGTGCATGTTAGGCTGATAAAACCCACTTTAAGAGCCTAAGTGTCCCTGCTGCTGCTTCGCTTCCTTTTAGCATTGATAAACACGGAGGGCATTTTGCCATGGTATCTCCGTATGTTTCGTGCATGTGCCGCAGGGCAGATCGGGGATGGGAGAATCTTGCTGGGACAGCCACTTAAAACTTTATCTGGGGACCTCTTCCCTGATGGTGAATCCATGCTGATGTTTTCCTGTTTGTGTGCTACCTTATTGGTGGGAATTTTGCAGAATATGAAATATTTAATACGTGTGGACTCTCACAATTAATAATCTAAATTATTAAGTGAAGATGGAAGAATAAGGACACCCCTCTACTGCATATGCATTTCTGCAGAGCAGGAAGCAGATATTTGTTGGTCTGCCTTGAAACCAAGACCAACAAATCTGTTGTGGATCTGGTCTTGTCCTGAATTTGGCGGCTAATTCATCTTTGTTAGAGAGTGAATGCAGGTGCACCTTGAAAGCCAGAACAGATAAGAAAGTCTTTGACCTACAGACCTGGTCCACAATTGTCAGGATTGAGTCTTGGGAATGGTTTAGCAAAGCGTGGTTATTTAATACTCAGAGCATTCAGTAACGCAGAAAACGCTTCAGGTAGCAGCCTAAGGGTAAAAGCTTGGGGAAGGCACCTTGTTGAGTCTGTGCCCAAGCACAATCTAGTGCAGCTATGTTTTTTCTCTAACACAGCTGGGGAATCCTCTTTGAAGCATGACGGTACCTCAGAGGCTGCTCAGGCCATGAGCAGACGGTGCCTGAAATGGTGAGCTCAAGAGATTACAGCAGCAAGGTGTGGCTGCTGGTTGCTGCACTGGAGTATTTCCATGGCATTTCCATGTCTTCAGACTTAAGGGTAGTGAATATGAGTGTCTTCACAATCAGTGTGATATTTCTTTTTTTTTTTTTTTTTCCTTCCCCCCGCCTTGTCTTTGGGAAGACAATCTCTTGGGCAGCAGACCCCATCTGTCTTGAGACTGGAGGAAGAGGATTGTGAACTTTTCAAAAGTATTTTTCAGTCGTCATACCAAAATACACTTTATAGGTATGCTACTCTGTTTCTATTGCAATGCTGGGACTGGTATGCTATATTTATGATAGAATGCCAGCACTTACTGAGCAGGGAAGCCTTTGTTAACTTACTATTATAAAGCAATGTTACTCCTTTGAATTCTTTGTCTACTTTCAGGAAGTATCAAAACTGATTTTGGAAGAAATGGAGTTATAACCTTAACTAGCTGGGGGACTTTCTCATAAAGTATATTTCATTTTAGTGCTACGTAATGTATAAAACTGCTCAGAAAAAGGAAAATACAGCACTGTTTGTTTCAATGCTATAAAACATGCTTCCGCAAATCCCATTTCACATCTGTTTCCTTAACCCCATGGACACTGTTCTTTAACTCCTTAAGTAATTCTCATACAGAAGAGGATAGCAGTTAGAGTTGAATGATAATGAAAAAGCTGATGTTGGAAGTAGGGGATCCCTAAAAGTCAGACTAATGAGCAGGTGAGGGGATTAACACCTCTCCCCAAGTAAACTCCAGTGATCTGTCAGGAGGCTGTAATAATGTAGGGCTTGTAGTTCCGAGAGTGGTTCAATTAGGCAGTATACAGTACAATTAACTGCCTGCAATTAGAATGAGTGCCTTAATTACTATGTTTACATTTTGCAACCTCTCTGCTCTGATCAGACAAAGCCTTCTCTGCATATAAAGCTGGGCGTAAACATTTTGCTTTTCACTCTTGTTTCCCTACCATATGCTAATTTAAAGATCTAAGATTGAGTTTTGGCAAATGATTATCTAGCTCAAATAACATAATATAAAGCAACGAAGGCAGCAAGGTTTTGACAGTTGTTTTGGTCTGCCTTTTTTTGCCTTTACACTTAATGGATATGGAAGTTTGCTAATCACTTCACATTCAGAACTATTCCTTCCAATTGCAAGCATACATAAAATGGACTTTAAAGCCTCTTAAAAGATACTTTGTCTGGAGTTGCTTTCTTTTCCTTAAGCACTTGGGTTGAACAGGGATCTTTGTCTGCTGTTGCAGGCAGAAGGATATTTTTTGCCCCTATCCCAAGTGGCTGCTGTCTAAGGCTTGTTTCTAAGGTGTCTCAGAGCTTAACACCGCAATATCCTCAACTCCTTTGTGGTGTCAGATTTGGCTTTTGAAAATCCAGAACTCCCACAGTATGTAAATTTGGCTAATTGGCTTACTCTATAACTTCAAGATCAGTTTCCAGGTATGACCATCCAAACATATATCTAATATGAGATGCTGAGATATTTATACATCCACTGAATGGACCAGAGCGCCCTAAGTGGCTGTATTGTAAAATGAATTGCTTATATTATGAACTCAGCTGTGTAGACAAAGCTTACATATTAAATTCAAAGCAACTGATAAAGCTGTCCAGTAGATCAGAATATCTATTCCCTGTGTACAGAATAGCGGAAAGGAGTTCAACGTACACATGATGAGTTCTAAAGAAGGTGCATAATTACTCCAGAAGGTGTGTCTAGTATGACAATTTCTTGAAATCAGATTTTCTTAAAGCTGCAATATTTCCCGATAACAGATCTGTACACCATCTGTCAGCAGACATTTTTGATAAGAACTTCTAAAGACTCTTCCATTTTCCAATAAAACTCTGCTGCCCACAGGTGATTAACTGACAAACAGACTAATACAGAAATCTAGGTTAGGTAGTGTCATGCTGGACTGCACACCTGAGGCTCAAGAACCTCACCACCAGGCATCAGCAAGTACTAATAATGCTAAAGCTGCAGGGGCTGTCCCTGGGCAGGTGTACTTAGCAACTGTACCATCTCCTACCAGAACAACCAGAAAGCAAAAGGTCCTGTAAAGTTCATGGAAGAGCAGGGAGTGGAAAATGGCCCCTCAGGCAGCTATTGCCTTTTCTCATTTATGGAGCAGTAGCATTCTCATTCTGGCCCAAGAATTGCACTGTGATGGATCGTTTTGGCTGCAGAAGTGCCTTTCACTGAAATTCACCTATGCGTTGTTTGTTTTGAAAAAGAACTCTTTCACGCAAACTAACTGCTTTTGGAAAGCACCAGTTGTTTAAACTTGCATGATTTAATTCAACTTTGTGTTGAATAAGAGCCCATATGCATTTCTTTTCTGGCTCCCTCTACTTCTGTGTATTACATGATAGAATATGCTCAAAAAATGCTTTAGTGCCGTGAGTGTTGCCATTGTGAGAAACGGGAAGTCAACAACTGAAAATCAATAAGTGTTATTGTCTGTGCTTTGCCCTGGAGAACAGATGTGCAAACAAGTATTGAAAACCAGTGGGGAAAAGTCCAGCTCTCTTCCCTTTGGCATTGTGTTAATGACAGTTTCAGGTAGATGGGCCAACTAAATGCAGAGAGCGTAATACTGCCACATCTCATCAGAGAAGGTCTTTTGATTGTTCAGAGGTTCTGCTCCAAACGTGAAATCACTTAAAGCTCAAGGATATTCATGTCTAGGGTTATTTGAAGGCCTGTTTCTGCTGTAGTTTTTTAAAAGTATTTTTTTTAATATTGTTTCTCTGTGGTCTTTGTTGTGAAAACTCTGCTGGCAGTAGTGGTCTCTATTGCAGTTGTTTTATTCTCCGCTGATAAATAGGAGTAGGTGAGAGGCTGATAAGCAGCATGTACAGCAGAAGTTCTGTAATATCTCAGCATTTGGGGAAGGAGAGGAAGAGCAGCATATGTAAAATGTCTCATGGCCAGCGTATTAGGAAACAAAAATTGGTGCTGTTCTCATCAAAATGCAACGGGTGACATCCTATGTCACCTGATGTTCTGAACCTAGCTTCATACTTTTTGCATGTATCTTATCTTATCGAACTTCCACCAAAACCAAGACAAAAAACAGTTTCACTAAGACCTGTCATCTTACTTGGCTGCTCGAACTTCTTCCTCCTGACAGCTCTGCTCACTGCTGGCATCTGTAGTGAGGGCTAGAAATTCTAAATCAATGGGGAACATAATGGTCAGCTACTCTGGTCTTTTTTAAACAACAAGCCCTAACCCTGAACTAGTGATACCCACTTAACTTCCAGTTGCATTAGGGTGTGTCTTCCTAGAAGACACCCAGCCTTGATTCCAAAGATTTCAAATGGGGGAATTCCCTGTGTTCTTAGGTAAACTGTTCCCATGCTTTAATTTCTCTTGTGATGACTTCTGCAGTGCTTTTATGTTTGCAGACCACTTTCAAATTAAAGCAAGATGAAGAATGATCTGTTTATTGATGTCTTTTGTGTACTATTCCAGTGCCCTCGGCAATAAGAGCTACCACCAAGTAAATACTTACAAGTTGGGTTAAACAGGATGGAGAGACTGAAGTATTTTGTGCTTTAATTGGAGTAAATTATCAGATTATGCAAGTAAATCTATGTGGGAAAGGTTACTTATCTGTTTGCCTTATCTTAATGCATGCTCAAAAAATGGAAGGCAATGATAAGGATGGTTTGTGAAGGGAGGGAAAAGGCTGAAGGGGCACAAGTCAGAGGACAGAGGGATGAAAGTGAAGCAGCTTACAAGTGAATATCCCAAACCTCTCAAGGATTTAACTCCACGTTCTGCCGGTGTTAGAGGGGGCTCAGAGGCTGAAGGCTTGCATACTTCAGGGTAGGTGGAGCTGAATGCTTTAGGTCACTGTTGCCCCTGTGCTGTATAAGACTGCATGTTCCAAAATAGCTAACATTCTCTTCGTATCAAGCCATTTTTAAGGGTATTTCAGATTTGGCAAGTTCACTGACATGGTCAAATGATTGTGAAAATACAGGTTAGGGTTGCCTCTACTGTAATAGCATCATAGACAGCAGAAAATGCAGTACCTTACTTATACTGTTCTCTTCTTTGGTGATGTTGTCTATTTTAAAGGTATTTTTATTTCACTGGGTATTAATGAGCCTTGAGAGGGAATGCAAAAACAGAAGTTGGTAGAGAGATGTGTGAATATGCAAGTTGATTCCATGAGCTGTGTTTTATTATTTGATTAGCTAGTAGTGCACTAGTGAGCTCTGGGATAGCGGGCATTCCTGCTGCCTTGCTGGTAATAAGCAATTTTTTTAAATGTTGGGCAAACACATTCTGAGTGTGACTCTATGTAGTAGAATTAGAAGAACAAGCGTATTCTTTTACTTTCCTCTTTGGATAAATGTCTGTGATTACTGCAGCAGATATCTGGTTTTTATGCTTGGAGTTGTATGGTAGCAGTCTTTTGGGCTTCAAATATGACAAGGTTCATGCTGGATGTATCTCTAACTGACTCAAACTGCTGATGGAGAGAAGGAATGGAGTTAGAGAAGGTGAAAAAACAAGTGTTATAACTGATCAGTGGTAGGACTAGATGCAGGACTGATTAGTATCAGTATTTGTTCTTTTCCTAGTGAAAGCTGGCAGATGAAGGAAGTCCCTGTAAGCATTTCTGAAGTACCTTTATTCAAGAAAAGTAAACCATTACAGCACTTCTAAATTTTAGGTAGGCCATACAGCTTCAGTGTCAGCTTGCCTTGGTTTCCCTAAATATCCTAAGCAGTATATGAGCCATTTATCCTTGAGCAGGTAGAGATTAAATATATTTTTAAGCTGTAGGTTCCCTCTTAGGTATTTTTCACACTGGACAGGTATTTACATGCATACTTCTGAATAACTCTGGGTGTTAAATAGGCGTATACAACAATGCCCATTCATTCTGTGAGAAATACAGTACCCCAGTTGAAAAGGAACTGACTTTGCAGGATTCAGAGCATGGGTTTATTTTGGTTTGGTTTTGTTTAATTGGGTCTCCCAGGGAAATGCATGGGAGTCATGAGCTGTTTTTTCCCTTCCTCGCTTCTCCCTCCCCCCATCGATCTTGGGGAACTTTTTAGCAGTTAATTGCTAATTTTTTTGATGCATGTGGAATATCACATTGCTGCTGGGGTAAGCTGACATAGAGCCACTGACTGCTGTAGCTGTATTTAATTTCACAGAATGCTTACAATGATTCATTATATAGCTCTAGGTAGAACTAGGGTAGATGCGGGGTTGTCACTTTGCAATGCAGTTACACCTTGGTTGTAAAGCCGCAAGCTTTTCGTAGTCTGTAACACAACAAAGTGGTTTTGGCATACCTCAATGGCAGCAGGCTCCGTGGATTTCATCTGTCTTTGGTGAGACAGAGGAATCTAAGTTGTAATGCACAAAAAATTGTCAGTCTTGATGAGCACTTCTGCTAGGAAATGTAACATGCAACTGAAGAGGGAAAAAGACATAGCTGTTTATCAATTAAAATGGACATGGCTATAAAAAGGAGGTCACCAATTTGCTGAAGTAGGCAGAACTGCATTGGATGTATCTTTCCAAGCAGTGGACTATTCTTCCTTTTGTTCTATATTGGTATAAATCTTGGGTTTCTCTGATCAAGATCTTCCCTATCATAGACTATTGCTTTCACCAGTTCCGTCCTTACCTTAAACACTTAGGCTTTCCGCTGTGAAAAGTCTATTTCTCCCCCCTTCCTCCTTTTTTCCCTTATTTTAGTTTTCCTTTTGCGGTCACAGCCCAATCTCTCCGCTCTCTCCAATGGTTGGGCAGTGGAAGTTCATAGATCCAGAGCAAGTAGTGGCCTGTTGTTGTGGCCACTTGGGGGTGTTAGAATGCAAGGCGTAGTGCCCTCCTGCTCTGGAAGCACTTGACTTTCCAGCAAAGCAGTGGGGTGAGAAGAATCGGAGGAACTTGTGTTCCAGGAGATACTTTAGTCAGTGTTGCTGGCTTGGTCAAGCTTCTGAGTGTCAGGAAACTTGGTGGTTGATGGCAAACACAAACTGGTAGGAATTTACCAAAAAAAAAAAAAAAAAAATCATCTTAGGAAGAGAAATGAAGCTTTTCTCCTTCTCCAAGGTTGGGGTTTCTCCAAAGAGGATAATTTTTGGCTTGTGGCATTAACTATTGTTGGAATAAGAAACAAAGGACCCCACCTGGACTGCAGCCACAAGAGTCCTTTCTCTTAGTGGTGTCACACCTGCCCCTCAGCATTGTTCAGTCCCATCTGGGTGTCCCAACAGCAGTAACTCCCAGTACTAGCCAGTTCTGTATCCACCAGTTGGCTTTCAGCTGATAATTTGGTCTGACTGCTACTTCATCTGAAGACTACAGGAGACTAAGATTAGGCAGTTAACTTTGGTGCTGTTTCTGAATTGTGTTCGTGCGCTCCTGACAAATACAAGTACTACTTAAGGGCAGTCCTGTAGGAGAAAAAATAAAACTTAGTCTCGGAAACACTCTGATTAAACTTTGAACTAGAAATAGATATGGATGGGAGGAGCATGGTGAGCTCGTCATCCTCGTGGGAGCTTTTGAATGTTTCAGGATCATAAAATAAGTGGACTTCTTGAACACAGAAGTTGTGTTGTAACCAGGCTTTTCATATAATCATCACCAGCAGGTTAATCCTTCCCTCTCGACGCACACCTACTCCTGCAAGCTGTTCATTTATACCAGTTGCCTCCTTGCTAATAAGCTTTGAAAAGCAAGTTCGTTAACGTGCTGACTGCCAGACTGTGCTTTAATGAGCCTTTCTCAATGCCTCCTATCTTATCTTGAACTTGATAAGTACAAAACGTTCCTGTGACATTGCTATAAATCACATTTTATTGATGCATCTCAATATGAAATGCCTGCTGCAGTTTCATGGTGTCTGTTTGCTTTGGAAGGGATAGTGTTCTACAAATACAGGTCTGAAGTTTTCTTGTGACATGGGGATTGCTGGGGAAAGATTTTTTTGAGGTACATGGGAGGCTTTTGCATGCATTTGAAAAAGGAGGACATTGCCAGTTACCTTCCACTCCAATCAGTTCCTGAATTGTGCAAGGTTATTGTTAATTCTGAGCACTAATTTTACCTGAAATTAGGATTCCTCCCCCCCACCCGCTGGACTACATAAAAACTATGGGGTTGTATTTGCTCCGTACAACAGGTAGGCTGCCTGTGATTCAGTCTGCTGAAGACCTGAGCTGATGGTTAAGTTAGGTACTTCTGTTCTGCTTTATTGGCACATGAATGCATTTGAGAGGAAGGGAGCAACTGAGAAGGCACATGTAATAAATAAACTGTCTGGTGGTGTCGATGTGAACTATGCTCAACACGAGGAATCTACAGACGAAGGTAATCCATGCCGGACCTGTTTGTTTCCCACAGTAATCTTGATCAGCTTTAAGGCTGCTGCAATGGCTTACTGCATCAGCCTGCAGGAGAACATGGTGGCTGAGTATCACTGGAGACCAAACCACTCTGGCTGTACCTTCTACTCTGCTACAGATAGAAAGGTGGAAAACTACTTTTACAAACATTACTTAGCTGCTTTTTCCAGAGTGAAGATTCCCTAACTGCCTGTGCTGCACAAAGTAGCCCTGCTCTGGGATATACGAATTGGGAAAGTTAAGGTCCAGTAATTAATCTTGTAAGCGTGATTTTAAATACCTCCATGCCTTCTGTATCCATAAAAGAAACACAAGGTGTTTGTCCTTTGTCAACTGTGTGGGTGGGGAAGTGAGCTGTGACTTTGAACTTACTGTGATGGATGTTGCTTAGTGATAGTTTCCAATTGCTATGGGCAGCATCTGTTAAGATGTTAAGAAACACCTGTGTGTGTGTTACTGAGTTGTCCAGAGATGGGCGTGATTAGGTTTACATTCAGCAGCGTCAGTCACGGATGTTTTGCAGGTTTTTTGTTTCAGTGCTTTCAGCTAATGTACATTGTTATTCATGCTGCTGTTTGTCTACCTGAAAAACAGGCCAGCCGGTCTTTCAGCCCTTCCCCAGCAGGCCTTTATTTTCAGTTGATGCAAATTTTAACGGCTATCAGGAAGTTGAATTTGGGGAGCTTTCTTGTTTTCAGATTTAAACGGTAAATTTTTGCAGCTTTCATTGAGCCTAACTGTGAACATTTGTCTGTACTTGCACGTGAGAGTGTCTTTGAAGTCACACTTCAATACTAATACAAAATAACTTAAAAAATGTATAAAAACTGCCCATGTGTTCCTAACAATCCCCTTTCCAGAACCACAGCATCATCCACCTGGAAGGTTCCACATATTTGTTGTCCAGGTTCTTGCTTTTATGCTTTTGGTGCAATTAAACAATGAAACCCATCAGGCTGTATTATAACTATGTGCATACCTGTTTATACATCCTAGACAGGTGTTTGCCTAACTATGTTGTGCAATAAATGATGTGTGTGACAATAGGTGTACAGAAACATTGTTTTGAGCTAAGAGCATTGACAATTTGTTTTACGAGAATGTTCTTCTTTTCTCTGAAATATATCTGGATACGCTATATTTCCACTTCACTAATGAGGACAGGCACTTCAACTTACTGAATTACAAATATTCTCTATGTTCACTACAGAAAGCAAGATGGGAATGAAACAGGGAATTTTGATTCTTCCTGACCAGCTCAGAGGCTTTATTCAACTGATTTTTCTGGTCTAACAACATGTAATCAACAGAGACAGCAATTTTAAATGTCTGTTTTAATGAAGCTTTAATTGTGCAGGTGCTCAGCAACTATATTACTAACTCCACAGCTTTCAGTGTGGAAAAGGGCAGCTGCTGTATTGAAGAAAAGCGATCAAACCTGGGTATAACAATGACATACACAATAATAACAGGGTGCCTTATGAAAGGACTGAGATATTTGCAATGGGGCTCAGGTGGCATTGCCAGGTTTGTGGTTTAGTGTGTCTGTATGTGCTTCTGCCTGCAGGAGAGGAGGCAGTTTCTGTATTGGGCTTTGTTGTGAGAACAGACATTTCTTACCAGAAAGATGGTAAAATGTCCTTGAGGCCAAAAATGGGGATGATGAAATAGATCCTTAAAGCCTTGAATGAAGTATTCTCTTCTGTTCTATGTGGGCATTGGATTGGGTTGTGATTGCTTGCTGAGGACTTCATCACCGTGGAAGGAGAAAAACATCACTTTAAAATATCACGTACTAAGGCAATGAGTATGGGCCTGGGATTCAGTGGCTTCTTGGTGCCATCTTACTGAATGATGCAGTTTGCTGTAACTCTTTCAATTTCCTGGCCCATGTTGCCAGGTGGAAGGGTACTTGAGTAATTTGCATTACACAAAGTTACTTGAACATCAGTCCATTTGAAAATCCGATCTTTTCAATGTCTGGGTATGGTTCAGGAGATGGGGTCTATTCCCAGCTCTCGCACTTGTTCGATATATAACTTCTTCACAGAGCTGAGGTGACCTGTTCCTTTGTTTCTTGTCCTAGATTTTTGCATATTTATTTTGTGACTTAAGGTAGACTTTTCTAGTTTGTGTTAGTAATGTGCCTAGCACAGTGGGGCGTGAATTTCAGCTGGCCCTCTACAGAGGTGTAACATAATACAAATAATAATATAGTTGATTAGAATTGCTAACTACTGTTGTTTTAGCAGTTCTGAGTAGATTAGGTTGTATTAGCCACAGATTGGTAGAATTATTTATATTTTTAAAAAAGAAGAAAATGAACAGGGAAATCACATAATCTACAGTTCTTGAAAGATACAGCCTCTCAGCTATGTGGTTATCTCTTCATTTTCCCAGACAAGTTCATCATCTTTGTGCTAACCTCTTTCCCCTTGTTCCCTCCACCCCAGGGTAGCAGCTGGAAGGGACAGTGCACGTGTTTCCCCCCCCCCAACCCCCCAATTAGGAGTTCTTTTTCCATTAAATAAATAAATAAAACCTAATCAAGCAGACAGTGTATGAGACCCTGTTTTTCCTCCCAGAGCTGAAGTTAAAAATTATTCAATGTAAAATTCCTGGCCTGTGAAACAGAGGCTCTGTACTGTACCAGGCAAAGATTTTCACCAGCATTCTCTTGCTTAGCCAAGGCTGAGATAACAGACACTGTAAAGCATTTGGTGGAATAAATCTACGGTTCCGAGATTCCGTCGGGGTGTTCATCTTCCACCTTGTTTTTCCTTTGCTTAATAAGGTATTGCGTGAACTTAGAGTTGATATTTGACTTGACTTCTTTTCTTAATGCGAACAGTGCCAAATGAAGCTAGATGTTGTTGTTTTGGTGGTGGTTTTTTCTTCGCATTTAAATGACAAGAACGACTGGAGAGAACAAGTAAGTGGTTAGACTTTATCTTCTCTTAATGAAGAGTCTTCTTGAGGACAGTTGTAATTTTGCTCGGCAATGTTTTGATGCAGTTTTGAAAGTGGTTTAGGAACAAAAGGGTAAAAATTACTGTATTTTGAGACAGTGAAGTAAGGCTGAATGGTAACAGTTCTCTGGTGCAAGGTGGCTTCTTGAGGCAGTGATTCTTGTTGCTGACCTGTGTATTAAAAGAGCTACCTGCAAGTTCCTAGCTTTCTGATAATTTCTGAAAATGCTCAGCCACTGATATGGTTGCTTGAGAGGCAGGAGGGAAATTACCAGTGGAAGAAAAAGACAAAACGCTTTCTAATTTTTTTTTTTTAAACACAGGGATCTGTAGTGATTGATGTTGTTTGTAATCATATCTTGGATATTTACTTGGGGATATGAACTTCCATTGTTGGCTTATTACCGTAATCATCAGTCAGCCTGTGAAAGCCATTTCCTATTCAGAGGTATCCTAGATCTGTTGTACAAATGTTAGCAGCAAAGTCAGGTTTACATTGCTGTGTAGGTTTTGTGGAAATGGGTATGCGGTGAATCTTTAAACAAAGGAGTCCTAATGCAAAATCTGTGTTCTTTCTGATGAGTGGATAGCTAAAAAAAAAAGTGACTGGATAGAGGGGTGCAGTTCTTAAGCAGACGCAAAATGCACGCGGAGCTTAAGCTGTAGGAGTATTTCCAGCTTGCTGTCTGAAAATGAACTAGGTACTATTTTCTTATTTTATGGGATACTTTATATGTCTGTGAATGTTGAATATCCATGAGGAAGGGAAATTATTATTTATTTTTTAAAAAGATACTGAAATCCTAGCAAAACTAGATATTATTTCAAATTCGGGTTAATACTATAGCAGAACACAGGAGACAAATGTGGGTTTGGGCTTGAAATATAATCATTGAAAAGAACATGGCAACAATAATTTGCAGCCCCTGTTGACGTGGTGCCAAGCATTCAAGGCAACTTGAAAAATCAACCCCTAAGGTCATTTCAGATTGCCCTTGAGAACACTATAGGAATAGTTGCCATTTATTTCAGCGTGAAATTTTCAGAAGACAAAGTGTCTGTCCCCTCTTTTGGGAATCTGTCCATACCTGTAAAAATTTTTTGGACTTCATTAGATAGAGAGATAAGCACTCTTCTTATTATGGTGCTTTTTCTTTACAGTCTAGCAGGGAAACTTGTGCACAATGGCTTCCCGTTGTTCAACAACAGGAGCAGGGCACAGATACTGTGGAGGCAAATCACAATGTCAAAGGAGCCAGGACTTTTAAGGAAGTGTTTTCTTATTGCTGATGATTGCATGTATTTATTTGAAAATGGCAACACATAAAAATGATGTGCTGGACTTGCAGGACTTCCTTAATTTCCCTTCTTTCTTTCCTATATGCTCTTCTGCTTCTGGGTCCCTTCACATTATTTCTAGGCAGGCTGTGCCACAACCTGCCCTCAGCTGTCGTGACCTTTCTTTTTAGTGCTGTGGCCTTCAGTTGAACTGGGGTGGTAATGAAGTAGCATCAGCAATTCTGACTGCGCTGTGACATCAGGGATCTTTGCTTGGATGTATGGGGCCAGATCCAGTTGCAGGGCATAAAACTTCATTTTGGACTGCTGAAGTTTTCAACTCTTTAGATAAAATCACCCCCCTGGATTCTAGGCGATATGTAATTATATATATATACAGGCTATATGCAATAAAAATTTCAAAAAAAGCACAGTGGATCCAAAGCCCATAAAGGGCAACAGGAAAACTCTGACTCACTTCCTGGAATTTGGGTCAGGATTTTGATTAATATCTACTATCTCTTTTCTAAGAAAAAAGTGTTTTGTTTTGTTTTCGTTTTGGCTCAAGTGAAAAGGGTAATTATTGCTAATGATTTATAGGGCAGTGAGACGTAAAATGAGAACACGTTTCAAAAGAATGGCAAAATGTTTTCTGGGAGAAATCACACTCAGGAGCTTTCTGACCTTGCTGAGCAACTGGTCTGGGGGCAGGGGGGTACACAGGGACATATCTTTTGACATCCCTTGATATCCCCTGATGCATCTTGGGAATGCCCAAGACAGATCTTTTTCCTTTCTTGTTAATGAGAAGCAGAATTTGAGAGTTTTCCACATCCAAGGGGCAATATAAACTGACTTTCTTTTTCGTGCTATGTGCCTCGGAAGCTGTATGTCTCCAGGTCTGTTGCAGCTGGCTAACGTAGGCAGGAATCTATTTTTCATCTCTGTGTTCAGGTGAACACACTACTTGGCCCACAGGGATACTTGCTGTGATATTATGATCTGCATCATAATACTGCATATTTTACAAAGTATTGTGAAACTTGGTCGTGATTTTGGAAATGCTTGTGTAGCTCAGACTGAAATCCGTGTTATACTATCTTAGATAATGTATATACTGTCTTATACTATCCTATATAACAAGACTATTTCATATACTGATATGAGAATAACATCAAAATTCATATATGCTGATACCAAGTGAATGGAACCAGAATGCAGCCTCTTGCATCAACACTAGTGTAAAAATAGACATTCTTGTTATTCATGTTGTGGTAATATCCAAACTGAGCATAATGCAGCCGCAGCCTCATTTAATATCCATGGAATTCAGTGAGAGTCTTTCTACTGACTTTGTGCTCTAGTCTGGGTGCTTGATGGACACCTAAAAAAAGTAGGATCTGAGGGGGAACAAAAAACTTAGACGGAATACAAAGCACTACTGAGCCTTTGCAAAGTTGCCTCCCTGGGATGACAATTTTTCTGCTAGGATTCATGTCAGGGTTCCTGATTGTTAATTGTACTGGGAAGCAGAATGGTATGTTAAAAACAAATGTTTCTTTTTTCACCAAGAAAACGAGTATGATAAAGTAGAACTGACTCTTGTTGACACTCTAGGCTGGTGGCATCATGTCTCAGGACAGCACCTTCCACTTAGAAAAACTGAGTTAATGTGTTGGGTTTGCCAAGTGCCTCTTAAAGGTCAAGTTTCTTGTCTGCTTGGGAAAATAGTGGTGGCTTCTTCCCTCGGTTAAGAATCCGGGAGAGTGTAATGATAACACCAAAAGGAGCTGTTTCTAAGTTTAAAGGCAACAGAAATGGTTCTTGGGCCCACGAAGGCCAGCATCTGGGACCACAACATAAGCAGCAAACCTGGAGTCATGGACAGGATCTTCTCATCCTCAGCTACTAGCTGGAGTACAATCCATAGGTCAGAAATGGCGCCTGGTACAACCACTACCGGGTGTTGCTGTTGGCAAGCAATGGGAAAGACCTGATGTCCTATAAAATATCTTAAACAGTGTTTCTTGTGCTGTGGTGGCAGGGCATAGAAACAGGTTGTTGCTGCTCGTCCTTCAGGTGTTAAAGCAACTATGTGAGGAAACCGCCTTAAAAACCTACTCGTCCGTCTGTCAGACATTCCTCCACCCTGGCTGATAACTCACTGGTGTAGTTCGTGTTTCCCAGTGGCCAGGCAATAGCAGGGCCATGCGTGTCTGCTCTGAGTCAGCAGCCTTGGTGTGAAACCTGACGCTGGCCTGACACTCTGCTAGGTCTGCAGGAAGCACCCGGAGTTGCCTCTTAATTAGTACTCCTTCCCTAAAAAGAAAACTTACATGTTTCGTTTTTGAATGTTTGCGACCTATAAAGTTTTTCACCTTTTGATATTTATTATTAAAATTCAGCTGTAGGGCTTTTTCTTTTTTTTTTTTTAGCACGGAGGCTTGCCTCTTTGTTCCTACAGCAGGTTGAATATTTGTAACAGCTTCTCTGCCAATGCAAATCCATGTAGTTATGTGATGCACGCTCAGCTGAGCAGTTCATTGGTCCAAGTCCTAGAGATTTAGAAACCTGAGAACTCTTCTTTCTGTGCACAAATGTAAATTTGTGTATTTCATAGACCCTCTGCTTTTAATTACTTCTTACAGCTACCCATTAAAACCTTAACTAGCAGTTTCTGCCTTCCCAAGGAAAAACGTCACTCTGCATTCCCTCTTATGCCGGAGTCATATTTTAATCTCTTCTTTTGGGAAGCATCTCCCAGCAGAAAGAAACAAGGCTTCAGAACACATGAATCGCAGCTGGAAAGAGCATTTGTGATACTTTTAAGCTGATGTTGGTCTCTTCTGTGGAACACGAGTGACAGATGCTCTATGAAAAGAAAAGAGAGAAGAATATATGTTGTGAGAGATAAGTGTGAAACTTGCCTTAATCATAAAACAAAGTAACTACAAATCAAAATGAAAGTGGATGCCCAGACAGAGAGGCTTTAGAAGTTCCGCTACGAAACACTGTTTTATCAACTCAGAAATGCCCATTTTGTGAAGTATTGCAACAGCATAGAAAATAAGTCTAATCTGCACCCAAGTAATTAAAACCAAAATGGTCTTTGGTTTTACAAGCTCAAGTAATATAATGAAGAATGAGGTGCAAGAACATTTTTGCTTCTTAGATGTAGTTAGATATAATAGGATGGAGTTTGCAATTAGGAATAAAATCCACATCCTTCCCTATCTATGAGCACCTGTCTGCCAGTATGTTACTTTGGGGTGTGTCATGATATCAGAACTACTCATGTGACTATATGTGTGTTACATATGTTACCTGTTTCTTCGGAATCTCATCAGCCTTTTAGAGGAATTTCCAACTCAGAATACTAACAAGGGTTCATCTTTTTAGAAAGATGTTCCATTCTTGAGAGATAAGGAGCATTGCAAACAAGAAGAATGGTAAAAGTTGGAATATTAAGGGGCAAACTTGGAGCTTATCTAGAGGCTTCCCATTAATGTAAGACCTGGAATACAGCAATATCTAAATGACATGTATACCGTATGTTTTCTCTGTTTCACAAACAGGGCAGTATGAAACTAAGTGTGCACATGGGTTTTCTGGAATTTACAGCCTGGATGGGCTGCCAGTTGGGTGTAACTTCCTTTTTGTAGGAAGTGTTGATGGCATCAAAGGTTTAAAGTTCTCCATTTTGTATCTATTGATGTGGACCTCAAGCAATCTGAGTGTGGTGCTATATTAATGGAATAGTTCATTACAGTAAGTCACTCCTAGTTTCCTAGTTACGTAGATTGCGGGATGCTTTGATTTCATGCTGGTCATGTAAATCTGGGTCTGCTGTAGGAGAAGCAGAGTTAGGGAGAAGGGATTGACTACGGTAACCCCTGATCTGAATATCTGGTGATTCGTGCCAAGGATGTGCAATTCAGAGCATTAGCTCACTTGGTTTCTTCTTCCTGATTGTATAGATCTGCACTCTCAGTCTGAGGTTACTGGATTCAGGTCGCTCTTGCATTATCCTGGTGGGACCAGCCCTTTCGATAGATTGCAGTGACTCACACGGACCTTACAGTGTTTGCGTTCAGGTAACCGGGCAAACAACTGTTCTAAAGGCATCTTTTCCCTACCTTAGTGCCTGTTTCTAGATTTGGACCTAGTAGCAGGACTGAATTAGGCAAAGATTGCATCATATAATTAATCCTTCTGTATCTTCTACCTTTGGGACTGCTTTTTAATGCAGCCTTTGCTGAAAGGACTGAAACCTCATTAATGAAAATACACTATAGGTTTGTTACAAGGCCTGGTGGTGCTGAATAGCCCCCAAACAATTGCTTTGCCTCCCGTCAGTCTGCTTTGAACCAGATATGCTTGTTCTGCATGTTAGTAAGGAACATAAATTCAAGAAAACAAGATAGCTGAAGCACTTTATTGATTCCCTGCAGCATATGATAGAGGGGATTCTCTCCGAGATGTCTGTTTTCATCAGCATACAGAGAAATCAGGCTTGGCTCAAGTGTCTGGGTAGAGTATGTAAAATTTTGGTTTTATAGCTGAAACAGGAGGGGAAAAAAAAAAAGCAGCATTTTCCATTTCTTCTTGTTCCCAGTTAGTCCATCTATGGCGAGAGGTTCTACAGGCCTTGGGGAAAGAATCTGGTGTGGAAAGCTGTATTCTTTGCTTTGATCAGCTTCTGAAGCTCTCTGCCCAGCTGCCAGGTGGTTAAAAAGACTGAGATGCGTGAGAACTGGCTCCAGTGATCACGGGCATTTTCAAATGTTCAAACTTCTTGTTTTCTTGCTCCAGTGTCTTTTTTTCCAACTTCCATTTTCAACAGATTTTAACACCAAATCAATTAGTTTAAAACAAAAGAGGCTTGGCTCTTGAGAAAATGGCCCTTTAACCTTCTGAAGGTACTAAACATTTGCTGAACTTAGTAGCAGAATAAAGTATGTGCTGCAAAACTGCCAGGAAGACAACAAAGCTAAACAAACTCACAGAAGCTTCCCCTACAGAGAGTTCTCCATTGAATTGTTCCCTGGAGAAGAGGAGGGGAGAAGGAGTGTCTGACGGAGGATTTTTTTGTTTGTTTGTTTTGGTCTGATTTCATGGTGTGTGTTTGCAGTGCTGATAGGAATTTCTACCCTGATTCTCACTTAAAGCAACAGTTATATCAGGGAGATGAGGAACCCTAAACTATATTAATTCTTAAGTGGGGTGCTCATGTTAAGAATAGAGATCAAGAAACTGTGTGTAACCTATCTATTATGAACATGTGGGCAGGATATATAAACAAGTACATGAGGGAAATTTATGCAGGCTTTCAAGAATCCTTAGCTAAAAAACTTCCTGAATGAGAATAGAAGACATGAAGTATCTACTCGGTCCCTCCCAATTAAATGATATTTCAGTGGACTTAAAGTTTATCCCCAGTTGTACATAGAAATAAGAAAAGTGAAGGAAGGTTTCACACTGTTCCTTATCTTCTTCCAATCTCTACTACCAGGATACACACTTGAAAGCTTTCCCCTTTTAGAGTTTCAGGCAATTCTTAGTTTTCTTTAAAGATTAGCTATGAAGACAGCATAGTGTTTAACCTTCTTGCCCTGATTGGGATGGAATGTTAATTAATACTTATTCACTACTTAATGTCAAGTGCTGTTGAATGTGCAAAAGCGCAACATGAATGCAGTTCAAAAATTATGATAATGAGGTTCTTCAGATGGAACCTTTGATTTTACTACTGTTATAATTCCCTAGATTTCTGTTAATATTCTAACACATTAGGTACATGTTTGATTTTTCCAGGCAATTGCTTTGCTTCGAATATATGTGCTAATGGTATTTCTTAGTGGGTTAAGTTTTCAGATGAATTAATCACGTCAGACTTATTCACTCATTGGCCGTCTACTTCAGCTCTTGTAGCGTTGTTCATACAAAGGATGCTGTAGTCAGTCTGAAGTTGAATGTTTGGATCAATTAGCTAAGAAACTTTTAAGTTCCAGTTTTCCACCTAGCTACAGGTTTGCCAGTATATCTCTATCGTGGTTAGCATTACTTCTGCTGTCCTTAACTCTCACATGCAGATACAACTCTCTACCTCAGTTCTTGCATTAGACTTTATCTTCTACCTTCTTCCTGTGTCTTAATTGAGCTCTGTGAAAGGACTGTGCTCCTAGTCTAAAGTAGTTCTGCTTTCTCTGGCTGAACTTCAAGTACATCTCCGAATCTGGGGTACATGCCTTACATGTGTTTATCATGTGCTAGTCCTTGGTCTCTCCTTGACTGACAGAGCTATCTTGGCAAAAGACTGACTGCCTCTACATGTGAATGTAGGTTTAGAATTGCAGTATAAAAATGAGAAAACAAATCCCACATATCCCATGTAAAGGGCCAAACCTTTGGCAATACTGACTTGGGAAAGCCAGTGAAACATTTGAATGTGAACCTCCAAACAAGCATTGAAAGGAGTCCAGTACAGGCAGGAAATAGAGGATGGGTAAGTAATTCTTTAGTGATTCATGCATCCCTTTTCTGCTAGTGCATTAGCTTTCATAAGACTGTTATTTGAATCACGAGTGAAATAGTTCATATAACTGAGACAAGATGTCAGCTGGTTTAGCTTCTGTTGAGAAAGGTTCCTAGAAGCATCCAAACTGACTTTAGATGCAAGCCTGGCCTGGGTCCCTGGTTGTTATTTATCCAGTACAGCAAACTCTACACCATTAGGATAGTAAATCCAGTCAGTGGAGACATGAGCAGTGGATATCACTGGTAACCTTAGGGTAAACGCTTCAATAAGGGTGACGTAGCAAAGTGAGGGGTTAATGTGCTGTAGGTCAATTTTTTTTTTTTTTTTTTTTTTTTTTTCCACTTCAACCCAAACTGCCAGTGGATCCGGTTCCAAAGCTTGGTTAAGTTCCTGCACAACCCCTGATTAAACAGGAAAAACCTGTGAATTGTTGGCTTTGAATCCTGGACTGAGGACAGGGTGCACTTGAGTAACATGCATGCTTCAGTGTTTCATTTAAATTTCTAAAGCTTAGGAGGAAAGGGAAAAAATCTAGGTTGTTCTATAAGTCAGGGGGAAAAGATCTAATCTGTTTACGCCCTGCATTCCTTACGTTCCTTTGATAGTCTGCTACTATAAAAGCCCTCAGTCCCACCTACAGTATGAGTTTAATGGAGCTACAGAAAAGCTAAGTCTTTCCATAGAGCCAGATATGACATAATGTATCTAGAGGTCCTGTTTTATTTAGACACCAGTACATCTGAATGTGTTTGTGATTATTTAGTGTTCTGGACAGATCTTGTTTTTCCTTCAGAAGAGGAGACAGGCATGAATTCACTTTAATTCAAAAAGGCTCCTTTCCCTGGTAACAACTTAAAAGTGTCCTGGTATGGGAATGCCCTTTTTGGAATATGAAGCTTGGGGGGGGGGGTTGTTGGTTTTTTTTTTTTTTTTTTTTAATTTATTTTTTTTTCTCTTCTGTTTGAACGTGATGACTCAAACTTGGTGCAAATCCAAGGTAAATAAAAGGTGCAGGCGCCTACTGTTGGTTAACTCCTGAGTTGCTGTGAATAGAGACCATGAAGCAGACTAAAACTGCTTCCCACGGTGTGTGCCATGTGCCATCCCTCTCTCTTCCCAGTCCTTTTCAGGTTACTGTGGTCCAGGCACTCTCCTGACTATGACACTGAAGGACTAGGTGGGCGTTGAAGCTTTCTTATCTTCTGCTGCTGGTTATTAAATCGTCCCCTTAGCTGCACTTTATTGTAGTGGTGGGGTTAACAGCACCTGGCTTACTTAGGTTTACTTTCCTATGTGCACTCTTTTAGAATAGAGCCAGATGTTTGATTATTTTTGTTCATCTAACACGATTGTGTCAGGCCATTGGAATCAATCAACAGCGGTATGCCAGTAGGAGTTGGATCAGGACCCAGGAAATGTGAGCATGGAGTGATTATTCCTGCCACGTTCAAACCGTTCAAACCATGATAGACTTTTAAAGACTGAAACAGAGTGTTTGGAAACTGTTTTGGTGTGTGGGGAAGGGACAGCTGAACTTACATCTGGTCTGTAGCCAGGACTTTCAAGCTGAGTGCAGATCCAAATCTTTGGGGAGGGGGAGAAAGCAATTTAGAATCTAGCTCCTGCTAATAAACTTTTAAAATACATAAGCTCCACTTTCAGTGAATTTTGCTTTTCCTGCTTCACTTGAAGGATATCCAAAAGATAGGTATGCAAAAAAACCCCCTGAACAACCCAAATATATAAAGTCACTATCACCCCACCTAATATCACCTCTTTCATGAGACTAGCCTGGATACTTAACACTTGACTGTTGTATGTATGTATGTAATCGTTTTGGAAGGAACTGCTGCTAGAACTGAATAAACGGCACCTGGAATGCTCAGAAACATATATAGTATATCTGAATAAGGCAAACTGAAGTGTCTCAGTGAAGGGGGAACACTTGGTATACTTTGGTCCAGTTTTGGTAGCAATGTTGTATTTAACGAGATGGTGTGGATGTCGAAGTGCTGAAGCATTGGTCTTTGAAGTGGAATTAGCTTCTTCACCTATTGGACCCTATACCACTATCAGCAAACAGGCTTTTCTTCAGGTGGTTGGAGGGAAAAGGAACCAAAAAACCTTAGTAGCAATGCCATAAATGCAAAGTTAAATGTCTCCGGGGGTATAATAAAGCCACAGCTTTCAATATTACATCCTTGCTTTAAAAGTCAACGGTACCTTTTGACTATCTTTAAACTCACAGGGGCAAAGAGATTAACTTTTACTTTCAATGAAAGGACATAAATCTCACAAATTTTACTTGTCTTCCTGTGAATATCTTTCTCTGCCTTAGCTTTGAGAAGTCATTGAAGAAATCAGTGGCTCTAATAATTAACATTGGAAATAAGGGTACACTTTGCATAACTGAACATTAATATCCTGTCAGGTGTCTCTGAAACAAAGACAGTATGTGGAAGAAATGGCAACAGAATATCAATAGCTCCCATCAGAACTATTCTAAGCTCAGTGATCAGCATTTCATAACCAAAAAGGGATTTGAATAGTGTAGCCTTGAATCACAGCTTCCTTCTATGATTTACAGTAGCTCTGATTTTATTTGCAAATGAAGCCACGAGCACAGCAATATTTGTTTTAACATTAAAATATTTTCTGGAAAATAGTCTGAATATAATGGAACAAACCCTCAAGGTGTTTTGGAAAAAAAAAAAACAAACAAAACCAAAGGAACCACCAAACAAAAAGAAAAACAGTCTTGAATTCCGCACAGCTCAATCTTCTTACATCATTTGTGGGTCATAATAATTTCTTCCCATTACCTGTCTTTCCTTTTCCCTGTTCCTCCCACTATCCGCCTTAAAAATCAAGAAGATAGCATACAATCTTGGATGGTCCGAGATAGAGATGCTTGTTCCTTTTGCATAAATCCCCACTGAAATTCCAGCCAGGCCCCAGTGTTGCTTTCAGTCCTACCAGAGCAGGGGAAGGACTACTGAGTTGCGACCTGTTGCAACAGTTTCTTATCTTCTACTTCAGAAAGAAACTGAGCGCATTATTTTGAGCTGTTAATGTAAGCTGAAGAATCAGTCTCTGCCTCTATATTTTTTCCCTCTTGGCTGTCAGAATTAGGAAAAGAACTTGTCATTTTGAAGGGCTGCACAGTTCTCCACAATTAAGGATGCGGAACTGATGTTGTGATAAGTCCTGCTTACTGGCATGTGTTGTAAATGTGGAGGGTGGAAGACTAGCAGTGCTTCCCCTGGGGTCAGCTTTCCCACTCAAGTTGGAAAGTGGGTGGTAGGGGTGGTTGCAGCAACAGAGTTGCTTTTGGAAGCTTTTGAACAAACTCTATTGTGGTTGGGTCAGTACTTGTCAGACTAGTTATAAAGAGAATTATTAAAAAAAAAAAAAAAAATCTTTTGCTGCACCACTAGCTCAAGAAGTGTTTAGGAAGCATCTTATCTACAGAGCTGAGTGCTGTAACACAGTGAAGCTCTGCTGACACGAGAGAGCAGTGCTGTTTTATACCAGACATAAACCTTTGACTGAAAGCATAGCAGTGAATTAATGTGTTTGTAGCTGGGAGGCAGGGGGTCTCCTTCAGCGATGCAGATTTATTTTTTTTCTTCTGTTCCACATTTATATTCTAAGTTTTGGGTTTACTCTTGGTTTGTATATTTGTGCTGCAGCGTTCGAACCGTTCAAGCATCTTCTGCTTCAATATGTGAGGCTTCAGTATAGGGTCACCAATTAGGGAAGCTGCCACTTGAGGTGCTGGAAAAAGGTTTCAAGCCTGTGGGACTCCTCTAAGGAGGGGGCTGATGGGTGTTTCATAGCCCTGACACAGCCCAGGACCGCTCTGTTTCTCCAGTTCAGCCGTGCCTGGCACGTCATGCTCAGCCCAGTGAATATTATGGGAGAACACGCTGCCTGGCATTAGGGGCACAGAAAGGGTTGCAGAGATAAGCTGCAAGTTAATGAGTTACAGAGGCAGTAAGAGATGATGTAACCAACCACAGGAGACTTATGCTAGCTAAATGCATTACTTCAGAAATGTATTTATTAGTCAATCTGTGTAAAGAGATGCTTCTCAGAACTCTTTATACTCTCAAACTCCCTGTAGTGTGTTTTTTGGATTTTTCTTTTGAGGCTACAACCTACATTTTTTGTAGGTGATTCACAAAATTGTCACCTGATACTTCCTCCTTTGACTGAGGGTTAGCTCTTAACCGCCCATCCCACCTACCTTCCAGTTTAAGATGAGGCCCGTGCCTTCCACCCTGTGTATAAGGACTTAAAGCTGTAATACAGGATACAAGAATAAATTGGACTGTCGGCCCTCTCTACGCAGAGGGGACTGTGGCAGATAGTTTACCAGCACAGTATTTGGTGCCTCACCGGTTGCAGGCCTGGGTACGGCAAAGGGAGTTTTCATTAGCCTGCTCCTATGTGGAAATGGTGTAGAAAAAAGTATTCTCCATCGCCAGCAAAGCAAGGCTTCCTAGTACCATGGCTGAACAGCTGCAGGGACTTAGTTTACTGTAAGACAAGCCATTTGGGGATGTTGCCTCTGGATTTCTGAAGTTGACTGAGTTGGGCTTCTGTCCCTCACAGCTGGATATACTAGTGCCGCTTCTGTGCACTTCATGTTGATTGCTGCCGTGTCAATTTGCTCCTCAGGAAAGGTCTAGTCAGAGATTTGGCGTTCCTGTTGTCTCTCCTACATATCCTGTGCAGATTTCAGAATCTTGCATGGCCAGTAGATGCAAGTATTTTATATTGCCTACTTCTCACTGAACGCAAAAGTAGGACTAGAGCAGCAGATTGCTATGGTATCAAGGCTTACAGGGTATTCCCCAGTCTGTAATGCACTGCTTCCAGTGTATGACAACATCCTGATCTGATACAGTCATGTAAAAAAAGAAAAGAAAAAAAAAAAGAATTATTTCCAGTATCAATGCTTAGATGGACTTGTCTAAAGGTTTGTTCTGCATAGAGAATTGGATAATGTACAGAACAAAAATCCAGTCCTCAAATACTATCTAACTTTTTTCAGCATTCTTGTTTCATCATTTGCATCCCTCGGCTTCCATTTGTCATTTGTTTTGCTGCTTCTGTTTCCCCAAAGGTACCTCATCTCAAAGGAATGAAATGTTTTGAGCCAATGCCTGGAGGGCCCTGTGTTAATTTGTTTTATGGCCCTTTTCTCCAAGCTCATCCCTCCTGTTTTCTGCAAGTAGAAATTCCTTTTTCATCTAGAGTAGCTGTTTGAATCAGCAAGTTGAAAACATCACCATCAATCAAGTTCATGTTCAGTGTAATTTTCAAGCTTCCAAGTGATTTAGAAACTTGAGTTCTATTTGTAGAAGTGATCAAAGCCCATATGCCAGATTTGAAGGCATTTCAGAATTTACATCCATTGATTTGAAGGAGAGTTCAGTTCCTAAACACATGCCATAATGATTTCATGCCTTAGGGCTGACATCCTCTAAGGTATGTTGCTTTTCCATGCTTTTCAGCATCTACTGAAATCATGGATGCTATGAAAAAAAAAAAAATCTAGGCGTTCCAAGATGCATTTTTCAACATTATGGACTAAATTCAGTAACCGAGACTTTTTTTTTTTTTTAAAAGGTCCCAAGATCTACAGTTAAAATACATAAATATTAGTACAGACAGCAATTTCCCATCTCTTTCTCTGCCTTCACTCTCATCCTCCCGCTCCCCCCAGCCCCCAACTTTCCTTGTTTAGGAAGGATTCAGATCTTGGGGTAGATGGAGAAATACTGTCCCCTAAACTCTTATTTTAGATGCTAACTTGAATGGGCTTGTCTTTTCTGCTTGAAGCATGTGGACTCCAACAGTCCAAGTCAACCTCTGGCCTCAAATACTTCCAGAAAAAACACAGCATAAAATTATTACATTTGCCTAGGAGCTCTTTACAGAACAGCGTTCTGCAACTTACTGACAACAGTTTCTATGCCGTGTGAGCATCCTGCAGTAGTTGTACTTATCTCCAGTCACTGCCTGGTTTGGACTCGGCGTGCAGCTCCTCTCAGAGAGTACTGTTTAATTGCTTCTCAGTATTACACAAGGTTTGGAAAAAATAGTCTCAGGGCTTTTTTTAAGTGGCTGAGGCAGCTGGGCACCCAACCTCAATTAAAACAACCTTCTTAATGCTAGGCCAATGTCCCCTAATACAGGCAAAGTAGGCAACTGCCTACCATGGGCTGTCAGGGGTAGCAGAGGGGCCGTGGCTGTACTTGCTTACTCCAATTCTGCCAAAGCCCTAGAGAGTTGGACTGGCAGCAACTGCTCCAGAGGTGTCAGGGCATCAAATGCTCCAAGAGGAAGAAGCGAGACGGGGTGTAGGAGGAGACCTGGCCTTCCTAAAAGTGGAAACTTCCCATAAACTCCCGTTGTCTGGGAGCATCCAGAGCAGCAAGCCCATTCTCCAGTTCCAGCTGTTTCCCCTTTGCTCTGTGCCTTCCCTCTGAAGAAGAGCTGGTTTCCTTTTGCCTACTCTTCTGAGAAGACTTGAGTTAGCTCAGCCATGGGACAGCTGACCGTCCCAGCCTACCTTTGTTTTTAGCAAACATCTATCTGTTTTGCTGCATTTCCAGAATAAAAGAAACAGCATCATCTATAGGCAGATGTTAGCCGAATAGACTTGGTGCCACAGTAAGAAACATAACAGCCTTTACCAAAACTGCTGACCTGGGTGTTTTGGCTACAGTCATATCGAGTTTGCATATTTGATCCATTAAAAAAAAAAAAAGATAGTGAATTCAGCCACGGTGAGGCATAATCAGTCATGCTCTAAATGATGAATAGAATAAAACACTCTCCTGCAGCTCCGAACTGTCGGTTAGCTCATCTGTCGCTTCCAAGTTTTATTTTGTTCTCATCAATAAACTGCAGGTTAGAAGGAGGAGGTTTTGAACCTATCAGAATTCTTCTAGCTGATATAAATCACAGGTTTTAGCCCTTTCAGCAGCATGAAAATAAAATGGAGCATAAATTGGTAAAAAAGTTAATTTTCAATTTTCTTAAGGAATTAAAGTGGTATAAGATACCATACCATTAAGACAACAGATTAAAAACTGCATTTCTTTACAGGCAACATACACAAGCTTTTTCACTGGATATGCAGTTTTAAGTGTTAGATGAATAGGGACAAATGAGAATAACTTTTTTACAAAAAAATATACTGATAAACTGAGCTATTGGGCCAATTTCCCCATTTAGTGAAAATTATCAGCAATTGGTTAAAAAGAGCAGAATGAATTATGTTTTATTGATCCTACTTCCTCCCTTTGTTTCATTTAAGAAGATAGGGAATCAGGTAAATTAGTGAAAGAGAAATCTATATTATTTCATGATGTTTTAATAATCTTGCGACATGACCCTTAAGGAAAGGATTGCTTTACAAACAAAACGTAATAATCCCAGTGCATTGCAAAGGGAACAGCCGGAAAAAGATATAGTCTCCTTGGTGACCCTGTTTACAGCTTCTATTGCAATGGGAATTCTGGATGCTACACAGTGTCAAACCATGTTTGGGGTCCTTTACAGCAACGTGCTGTAAGCAGCAAAAGAAGCGTGGGGTGGTGAGTAGCAAGATGGCTTGGTGATAGCTCTTGGCAAATTCATTCATCAGCAGCATTATTACTCATTTATACATTGCCATCAGCTAATGTAGCAAAATACAGCAAGCAAAATGTGCCTAACAAGCGATAGATCCTTCGCTTGAAAGAGTCAAGTCCACTGGTGCTATTACAAAACAGCAAAGCAGGGCAGGAAAATGATCAGAAAGCCATGGAACGAATGATGAAAAGGACAGGAGGACCTCGGGAGGTCACCTGGTCCTTTCCTCTGCCCCAGGTAGGATGAACTCTAAAAACCATCCCTAGCAGACCTTTAGTTGATGCTACTGACATCTTTCCCTGACAAGTATTTTGCAAGTTGACCGGTAAAGTCAGCCCGTTTTCAGAACAAGTGAGCTTTCCTCCGTTTTCTGAGGAATGCACAGAGGAATCGTCTGCAAGGCCATTTCAGGTGTCTTGGAGGTGAGCTGAAAACACAATGCTCCTGGAGTTCACATAGCTGAACAACTGTCAGTCTGTTGAGATGATCAAGCGTGGCAGGCTTCAGCTGTCTTCAGCACTATCGTTGCCCTCTGTCCTGGCCTGAAGTTAGATTGATGGGAGCTACAGAAAGAAACACTGGAGTGGTACTGGAGGAAAAAGTTTCAGCTTGCATATGAGGGGGGAGAAGAATAGGAATAGGTGACATGTACATAAATGTTTTGTAAACATTGGGGACTTTGATGGTAATGCATAACTCCAAATTTTTTTCCCTAGCATCTGTCAAGGGAGTAGCTTTTGTAAAGGGAGTTGTTCATCATCCGGACGGAAATCTTTTGCCTTTAGTTGCAGACAACCTCAGAACTGGCCATTGATGGCAGGCAAAGCTTTCCAAAAGAATACCCGCAGGTTTGACCCTCTCTGGTCTAGGGCATATGTGCAGTATCTTATGCTATTTGCATCATGCTCTCCTACCCTTGGAGAGGTGAACTGCCAGGTCTCAGCTACCTCTCCCTTTCTCATGGATTCTGAGGAATTCCAGGGAAAAGATAACCTTAAGACAAACACATGGCGTTTTGTTCATGTGGCATGTGATGTTTCTGTAGGATTTTTCCTATCGCTTACTACTGGTGTGTAAATTGGACCATGACTAATTTTGAGAAAGCTGGTTTTAAAAGTTACTTATATTTGTCAAACACCATGTTAAGGCTAGCTAAAGGTTAATAATGCGCTATCACGCTTTCTATTTGATAGTCAGTAATTAACAATCATCGTGGCCAAAACAATGGCAATTAAGCAATCAAGAGGCCAGAAAGTGATATCTAATTTCAGTCATTGACTTCTTAACAAATTTACTCACAAGCGAGAAAAATCAGTACTCAAAGTAGAACTGGGCATTGCAGTCAGGGCCAATACGGGGCCATCCCACGTTGTTAACTTATCTTGCAACACAGAAAGCAAGTCACTTGCATCTTGCACTGTGTTGTAGCAGTGGTGTGTGTCTCCATCTCAAAAGCTTTGTCTCTCCTTTATGATAGCAATGCTAATATTTCTCAGTAACGAGCCAAGGACAGGATTCCTCTACGCAGAGTTCTGCGCGGCAAAGGGCAGGATTCTCTTAATGTCTTGCTGGTGTCTTCTGTAAATTTGGTACACAGACTGGAGGAATGTTTGTAAGCATTGAAAATGCTTACAGTGCTGAAAATCATAAAATGACTTGAGCAAAACTGCCAGAATCTGATTTTGTCCAGCTGGGTACCAAATACTTGCTTTTCCTTGTACTCTTCATTCTTTTTATTGCGGTTATTTTCGTTATAATGATCCTCCACTCTTTAAATGCAATTACATGTCTCTTGACTTTCAGTTTTAAAATCTCTGCATTCAATTAGCTCAACGGTTCCTGCCATTAGTAGACAGTTTTCAAAAAGAAGATGGGAGGAGTAGCAGCGCAGAGCTTGTCTTGTCTAATGAACCGAGCTAAGCAAGGCCATGCCAAGGTTATCTAGGTACGGTTGTAGTTGATAATGACTCATCTAGGGAGCTTCCTGGCTGGCCAACACCCTTTCCTACTAACTGCTGTGGTGGGAAGGATGACTCAGAGTGTGCTCAGTTCTGCTCGGAACACTGTTCCAGTGCCCTTTTTATAGAGGCTATCTTGGAGGGTGCCAAGAGAGAAAAAGACATGTTCTAACTAGCTGGGTTTTGGGGGGATTGAGGTATCTTTTAAATAGGGATTGCTTTGTTCAAAGTTGGAAAGTAAACCAGGAAATTCAGAGTTAAGGACAGTATTTTCTCCTGACCTGAACCTCCCAAATATCTGTTGGATCACACCAAAACGTTAGCATACCCAGCAGGTTCAGTGGAAATACGCTCTCCTTATACTATTAGCACAGTGTGGACTGTCTCACTTACATGGTCAGCTAGGCATTCCTGACTGGTCAAGAGCAAGGAAAGGGATGTTTTTTCCCCTCACACTTCCCTTGGATTCACGTTGTACTTGAGCAGAGTCTGTCTGGATTTGCGCAGGGCAAATCTCAACTCAAAAGCTAAAATCTTGTCTCCGTATGTCTGATACTGTGTGTAATCTAAGGGCAAGAGCACTTGGACTTTTGTCCAAAGGAGTCTCTTCAGGGAAGCTGCTGTTCATCTGCACTTCCACCTCCTCATCTGTAAAATGGAAAGAATGTTAATTTCCTTTATGAAATGGTTTAAGGTCTACCAATGACAGAGGTAGATGTTTTAGTAGCTGATAACAGCCATCCCACCACAGTACACAAGCAACTCTTTGTAAATATGAAGTTGTAATCATATCTTCCTGCAGGAAGAATAGCAGTTTTAAAGCAACCCTTTTTCATCTCAACTAAACCTGAATGATGTTTTAAGAACTTAAGGGTTGGGCTCCATGGATATCATCAAATTAATGAAGAACAGGATGAATTTTTCTAGAAAATGTTCTAGAAATATGCAGCATCAGATGAGATTTTTTTTCAGAAACTGGACTGAAATGTCCCTGAGTCTATTGGTGCCAAACTGTTGGCTGCAGCAAATCAGATGAAGCATTTTTAGAAGTTACAAATACTAAATACTGGCTTTAACTGTGTTGTTTTAATCAACAAAATCTGGACACAAACATTCTTCCCTTCAGAGTTAATTGTTTATGGCTTTTATCCCTTGTATTTTTTCTGTTTGGTCTTTTCCCAGATTTTTCTCGGTTTGATTTCTGTCTGTGTGTCATTCCCCCCCCCAAGACCAGATGCTTTCAAAGTTTGCTATAAGCATAGTTCTGTGGAATTTGCTCATACCATCTGCTTTACTAACTTGGCAAGTTAATGAAAAATCAGATGAAAACAGGCTCTGTATCTTAGCCTGGCATATAAACTGATTGGTACTACTCTACATCCCTATTTTTTTTCCTGGCTAGAGAATTTCTAGAGTTTCGGAACTGTTGCAGTATTAATAGTGTTTAGTTTTGGAGCCAATTGTTATCCTTGTTTATGTGCCTGCTCAAATCTAATTAAGGCAGAAGGGAAAATGTACTCAAAAGATGCACCTGTATTCTGGGAAATATGATAATGCTTATAAGAAATGACCAAAACTATTAACCTTAAATACTCCACATTTGTGAACAGATCTTTCATTACGTGTAGAAATAAAAAGTTACCCTGAATAGGGAGAGTACTGGAATAGCTTATTTAATTGATACTTGCATGGGCTGAACTCTAAGCACAGAGTAAAAGCCTACAGGCTATGCAACACCAGCTTCAACCAAAGACCGATGTTTGCACATGTTTGCTTACTGGCAGTGGTTTGGGTGTAATGTGTGAAAGAAATGGCTGGAGACAAAAAAGGTCTTGAATCAAGTCCCATTGCAAGCAAGGGCAGGACTGACCATAAACGTTTAGGAGCAGTTTTGGTGAGTGGTTCACAAGAACGAGAATGTTCATGAAATTAATCCCTTCCCCTTCTTGCCCGTTCAGGAAATAGTAATCTAAGCTTTTGTATTTAGAGGGTTTTGCATCTCTGTGTTCCACCTTGGTCCCTGTGAAATATCTCCAAAATCAGTAGATGATGGAGAGGTTTCAAGCAGCGCTCACTATCTTAATGTTTGCTATCTGATGACTTTGGTTGCTCTTAGTATAAAAACTTCTCAGGATGGAAATGCCCTGTGCACTACTGTAAATACTGGTATAAGGGTACTAAAGACAAGTTAAGACAACAGGTCTAGCTTCTTCTGAAAGCTTGAATGCTTGACGGGGTACTGTAGCTTCTCCCCCCTGCACCAAATAGCAAAGCTGATCCCATGCAGTTGGATGCCTGCTGCAGCATGCTGTCAAGAAAATAAGATGCTACGTTGATGATCCTGTCTTCCCAACTAGTTCTCCTAAGAAAACTATGCCTCTGTGCAGGCATATCCTAGTCCGGAATAAGCATCATCATCATCATATGGAATGTTGTTTACACCTCAACTGGTGAGACTCAAAACAAAATGATGTGGAAGTGGTAATTATTTGATAACTGAAAAAAACAATATGTTATAACTGACTAGTTCAGTTCTACCATTTTATTGAACCGTGTGGCTGATGTCCAGAATGTCATGTTTCAACGTCCTGGCATCACTTTATGTTATGCTGCTGCCTTCTTTTTCCCTAGAGAGGTTTATTTATTTATTTATTTATTTAAACACAAGAGTATCGATGATTTAAGTAACACATTATTTAACTGTTTTATTGGCAAAAGCTGCTGTCATGTACGTTTGTGTGGTAGGGGCTGCAAATTTAATGGTCTCCCCATCTGTTTGTTTTAAAAGGAAAAAAAAAAAAGATAAAACCCCATCTCGCAGCTGATGTAAGCCTCAGCCCTTCTCCCCCCGCTCCTCTCCCTCCCCAGTAATCACATTATTCACTGGGATGGAAAAAAGAGTTGGTGTTAATTTCCTCCATTCCCACACCTTGCAACCCAGCGCAAGTTAACTGCCATTTCTTGTCCTTCAGAGACCAATTATTGTAGGTGAAGTCAGCCACAGAAGCAGCGTTGCTAGGAGTGGGAAATGGGGACTGGAGCTTTATGCAACTTTTCGAGACTGGCAAGATGCAAAAATCTGGATTGACCCTTTGTCAGCCTTGTAGAATGGAAACCTTGGGGCAATTTCAAAATGGCACATATGATAGCTGCTAGGAAGCTGCCCGAGTCAAGTTGCATATATACAATGTCCTATAGATAGATGTAAACGTGGGAGTAAAGGGTGATGTCTGGATAGGGCCCTGAGATGGCACAGCTTGCACTGTGCCCTCCAGGTTCTGATATGGCTTTGACAAGGAATCTATGGAGGGTTTGTGTAACACTGAGGTTCTCCATATTTTATTCTTGTGGATCTGTAAGTCCTGTGGTATTCTTTCGTATCCATAATAGGCTCTTAGTCCCATGACTTATGGCAAGTGCCTGTCCGTTCGGGTCCAAGCATCCTGGCTGGTGGCCCAACATGACGCAGGTACCTTTCCTGACAGCCTGGGGTGCACACTCCTCCTGCAGATACACAGGAGCCCGTTGGAAAAAAACACCTGGGTCTTAGAGAAGCAACAGAGCAGAGTCTTCTATGGTAAGATAACTCTGGTGTGGAAAGAAGATTCAGTGAAACTCCTGATGAGATTAGCACCAAAAATGTTTTTATCTTAATTGTATGCAAGTGGTTTCTGGTAAGTACTTGACAGCATGTGAGAAGACATCTGTCATTTCTCAGGGTTTTTCTGTCAGCAGCTCTCTTCCACTTTCAAAGCTGGATTAACACTGCTTGCACTCGTAGTTCAAATTTTATGGAATGAAAATGCTGATACTGGAGCAGCCTGCCCTTTCCACTCATTGCAGCAGCAAAGACGGTCCATGCCATCCAGTGGTAGTGCTCTGCAGCTCTGTTGAAGGTCCTGATCACATAACAGAGCAAAAGAGTTCTTAGTGAAATAGTTTTCCGTTGTCCCAAGACTGAAATCTGTCAGAATCCAGGCAGTCATTGGAGTTAGTTATAGGTAATAAAAGATAGGCTTAAATAAATGCATTGACCTCAGTGTATTTAGGCTTCTGTTGGCCCCAGAAGATGTGCTTATGCAGTGATGGAGTCGCTTGTATCCTTCCTTTAATGCCTCTGCCCCTCCTGTTTCCTCTGACTTAGAAGGAAAAAATGAGCTATGCGTGGTTTTAAAAAATGTCTATAAAAGCAAAAGTGGCTACCATGGAGAAAGAGCTATGGGATGTCACTGTATCTTTCTTGCTGCTTCTCCTTTTGTCTGTTTTTGTCTGTCTTTTCTCTTAGCTTAGACAGTGTGGGCATCGCTTCCACTGTCTGTAAACACATTTTGGATTTTGCTCTCATGTGTCTGTATCACAACTTCTTTCTTCAGAAATGGCCCCTTTTCAGCTTTGTTCATGTAATTACAGTGCAGCACAGGATAGACTGGGAGAGAAGAACCATAATTAGGATTTTTTCAAAACACATTTCCTGTGCTGACTACTGATCTCCTACCAGTCCTGCCACTGCTGTCTCTTGAATAATACCTGCCTCCTTTCTGTACTTAATGCCACTGATGAGGCCAGCTGTCAGGAAGGCACAGTTTGCTTCCCTTTTTGCTTTGTAAAAAGCTTTTTTTCCTGCTCCTTTCCCTGATGGTCTTGTCAAATGAAGCTCACTGTAAAATTACAGTGCTCTGTGCTGCTGTAGCATTTTTCATCTCAAGCCTTAATGTTCTGTGCAAACGTTCAGTATGAACTAGCTATGTTTTTATTTTTATTCATTTTCTGGGTAGGCAGACTCATGTTTCTTAGGTTTAAATTAGGGCTACTGATAACTTTCTCAAGGTTTTTTCTTCAGCTAAATCTTTGGAAACTTTAGATACAGTTGTCTTTCTGAACAGCTACTACTTGGGGGCGAGGGGTGTTGGGAAATGTGCTATTTAGACCCCTTGGAAAGTCCCAATGCTAAAAAATTGTGGCAACAGTATCTACCTGAAGATAATCCTTCCAGAAGAGATTTTTCCATGCTGGCAGACAAATGATCATTCTAGTTTTTGCAGCAATTTCCAAGACAGTAGAGTAGGCTTCCAGTGGAGTCTAGAACCAAGCAATGGTCTAAAGAATTCCTTTTTCCAACTAGCTATGTTTCAGGTTTCTAGAATGATAAATCCATGTAATGACAAGAAAAATAGTGATGTTTTCCTCAAGTGTAATGTCTTTGGGACAAGTTGACATTTGGGATTCATAAAACTGGTGTAACATTTCCCATATAACGATAAAGTGTTTTAATGGGAAAGAAAAATTAGCATTGGTCTTCTGTTGGTGAGCTGAAAAGTGTAATTTTCTCTTTTTCTAACAGCATCTCTAATACTGAACGTGAGATTTGAAAAAGGATACATTTGTGCTAGTTAAAAATATTTTTAAAATAGATTTTGATACAAGTTTTTATTTTAAGCAGACTTCCAGTTTGCTCAGGCTTCGTTCTAGATTCTTCCTGCTCTGATGAATCTAACAAAAATAATTATTTCTATTTACTTCTACTTTAATACACACTTTGGTTCTAGCAGTACAGAGACCGAAAGGTCAAATAGCCGCTATTTCTCTGTGATTCCTTGTACAAAGTGTTTGGTTTTTCCAGTCCGGATTTTTTTTCAGGAAGATATTAACCAGGATACCGGATTTGCCCATTGCTTTCCAGGAAGACCAAAAAGATTCTCGCCCTCCACCAGGACAGGTAGTCTAAGCTAACAAGAGAAGAGCTGTCTGGGGAGTGGCTGGGAACTCGGCATGCTCTCGGCTCTTTTTGCCTCCTGTCAATAAGGCTGCCTCCTTACTTGCCTGTCCAGGCACGTCCTGCAGCACGCTGCGCTGCCTGATAGCGTATGAAACTGCCAGGTGCGCTCAGACCAATGCGATCCTGGTATCCTGGGTGCTTTTTTGGCTCTGCCAGTTAATGTCTTGTCTGGACAGTTAACATGGTCTTTGGTGTAGCTTCCTGCGTTTCTCACAAGTCTGTGAAGACATAGCTGCAACCTCATCTTTACTGATACTTTCCCTAGGTCTGATCAAATGAAGTTCTAAGCGATTCAAATAACCAGAGAAATGATGGGATGCCAAATCTCAATGGGAAGAGAGCCCAACCTACAGTTAGGTAGAAGTGCATATTCCCCACCTTGGTGCAGGAAGGAAAACCATCTCTTCTGAAGTATAACATTTGATTAAAAAGGTTTTTTCCTAACCAATTTTACCTTTATACACTCAAGTAAGACCCTGTACAAGGGTCACTGTGCATCAAGGTCCTATTGCTGAGTATTTGGTGATGATTTGTGGTATTTTTCCTTTACAGTGTCCTGGGATCTGCTCAGTTGAGCTAGTTTGTTGTGTTTTTATTGTTGTATCATTTGGCATTCAAATATGTGCAGGCAGTGAAGCACTAGTCAGCTTCCTCATTTGAATTATCCATGCAAAGTGATCTGGTTTTGAAATGTCATTTTACTCACTGGCTTGTTGGCTGTTTAAGGTCCAGAAGATCTAATAGAACTGCAGTGTCGCTACTGAAGTTGTACCACAAGCTTTGCAGGCATCATCCAAACTTTATAATATTGGGGAGGAAGCAGGAGTTGGTCACCAAGTATAAATGTCTGTAGCACAAGGACTGCTATTAATGTGCCAGCTTTTGAGATCTTGTTTTAATACAGTATGGTTTTGTAAGGACCTAGGAAACTGGTCGTATTCTTGACATCCTCTGTTTTCACTGTGTAGCATGTTTATAGCTGTGATTTCGGTTGTCTTTCTAGCGCTATGTTTTTTTTCTTTACCACATCTCTGAGGATGAGACTTGATACTTCTTGGCCTGGTGATGCACTCATCATCTTAAAACGGTGAAGCAGTTACAAAAGGCACCGTGTCAGGTAGTAGTTTTGTCCCATTGCATAGCTGCCTTGCTAATACTACTCACAGTCTGCAGTCAGGTCTCTGTCAAAGATAAGTTATCAAGATAATTGACTGCCCATTCAAATTTTTGGGGAGTTTTTCCACATCCGAGAGTGGGCATTTGATCAGGTTTGCTATTGGACTATCAGTTTGGATTATGTATTTTAGTCTCTCTAATACTGCTTTACATGGGTCTGAGTCCGATTAGCTTACTGGGCACTAGTGTAAATTGCTTGAGCTGGGTGGATTTACTTCAGTTCTGCATGACAGATCAGAATGTAAGAGGTATTCCCACTAATTTTAAAATTTAGCTGCAGTAGGTAGAGATAACTGGTAGCCCTTCCATCTCTCCCCTTAAAATTTCTCCTTGTTGCCATCTCATTTGCCCAAGACCTAACAAAATACCATGTCCATATCATCTTTCAGCCGCTTCTTCTCACAAGTACGCGATTCTGTTCTGTTTGCCCTCTGTGTTTGTGAAATACTTTGAGCTTGTCTAGGGAAACCAATGTATTTGTGTCATAAATAGGATGGCAGGAAGGAAACTCCATCGTACCCACCTTCCTTTTTTATTTGCTCACGTAATCTTATAGTTACTCAGGCCCTGGCAGCAGCCTTTGAAACAGCTCACATCTGCTGCTGAAAACAAGATAAGTGCTTGCAGGCACCGAAGTGTGCTTGGCTACTTGATATCTATCATGCCCCTACCTGTCTAGGGGGATGCATCTAGCAAGCAGCGACTGTCTTGCAGTATTCCAAAATTGGTTGGATTTACCCAGGCTTACTGTATCTATTGAAACAGATGCAGTTGCCAACAATATGGGTAGTAGCAGCTAAACAGGTGTGGGTATCAGAGATTAGGAAAGCTGGTTTAAGTTTAATAGTTGGACAGTTGGTTGGAGTTGAAACAATCGCAGTGGAAGTAATCTCCTACACGCAAACCAAGTCTACAAAGGGAAATGTTATGTAGGGAACAGTGGCCCTGATACAGCACAGTTATGCTCAGAATTTTTGTCAGAGAAGTGATTTTTCTGGGGAGATGGCATGTCTGTGCTGCAGTCGTGGCTGGGGACAGCATTCCTGAGTGGTGCTGGTGGGAGATACCTGCCTATGAAAGCGGCAAAGCTGAGACACTGCAAAATGTTTATTCCCTAAAGCTACTGAGAACCCCACACGCTTTACATTTCACAAGATCAAGGCTGTTAATCCCGGGATGACTGCACAGATCATTCCAAGGGGCAGCCTCCTGTACTGTGGGCCTTCTCACCTACAGGGATCTGAAACATTGCTTTGCTATGACTCCCCCCCCCCCCCCCCCCCAAAAAAAAAAAAAAAAAAGCAGAGCTCAAAGCTTTGCTAGCTGTAGTTGGGGTATGCCATTTGCTGGCATGAGGTAATGCTGATATCTTCTTGTCCTTTGCCTGTATTTCATACTATATGAGGTGGTAATGTGATTTTCTTTGTCTAGGCCTGGCATCTCCCTTGCAGTTGCATGCTTACCATCACCCACATCCTTGTCACTTGTGATTTGAATGAGTAATTCCTGACATTTGTTTTCAAGCAGGTGGCTCTGACACACCCTGACTCCTACATTCAAATACAGGAGGAACATACATGCAGGAAGGGACACGGACATCACCTCATTTCATGGAGCTGAACAGGAACATCACTCCATCAGGTAAATGTAGAAATGACACTGCATGAACGTGTCTCATGTTGCAGTAGACTAAAGGGATACGTGCAGTTGAAAAGGTGGATTGCTATGGGAAGAGCAGGTCTTCCCTAATCTTTATCTTTGTTTTTACATTAAAGACAGGTTCAGATCAAAACTCACATTAGACTCTTGACAAACTTTGTGAAGTTTTGTCACCTGCCACAAAACAGCATCTAGGCTTGATGTTCCTGAATATTCACAACTTAAACCCTCTGCCTATGTCACAGGAACAGGAAAGGTATTTGGCAATTTTGGACTGAAGTTATCTGGGTTCTTTGGAACAATTCTGAGTGAAACACCACTGGGTCTTCTGAGCACGCAAGTAGGTGACCGTACACTGTGAAGGAAAGCTGAGCTATTCCATGCCATGGAACAGTCTTATGACTGTGAGATGGTCTCAAGTCTAACAGATGTGCATTTCTTAAAGCAAAATGCTACCCTGGAATGCAGTGACCCATGACTGACCCTTACAGAAATTGTCTCTATGCTGCATACTCATAGAGTAATATTGTTTAGAGATTGGAAAAGCTCATTAAATAATCTAATTTTTACAGATGCTGTTCAGTTCCTATGTGTATTACTAGTAAATTGATTTTTATATACCCTTCTGTTACATGCTGTCCTATTTCTGTGATGAAGACTCTATTTCAAAGGCCAGGTTCCATGCGCTGCTCTCGGTGTTCCCTTTCTGCCTGGAAGAGATGGCCGTTCCATGGCCATTTGTCTACGCACTTGACTGGTCTTTCATCACTAGAAGATGGATGTGGATCTGGTACTTCTGTATACACTGACGACTTCTTGAGGAATGTTGCATCTGAGCGATAAAGCAGGTGAGTACTGCAGTTTCTGTTCCAGCCCTAAGATGAGGAGACAGAGCGTAAGGTCTGCTCATTCCACTTGGTTCTAGGACAGTTCCAGCTTGGTTCAACCAAAATCAGGAGGCTTAAATTAGGCTACTCATTACTGTTGCAGACCAAAGGACTTCTTCAAAGCTAACTAGGTGGAGAGTCTTTCTGCTTGCAACAGATGAAGATATCAGCACATTAAGTACATACAATCAAACCCCACCTCAGCATTAAGGCACCTTTCTTCACCCAAGACTGAGTAGTCAAACACTCTATGTGTGTATTCAGCCCAAGCCAGAGAAATAATTTGTACAAAATAAAACAGCAGCTTTGCCTGTCCAATAAGGCAAAGCAGATTTTTCTTTTCAGTTATAAGGGGTTTCTTAGCAGTCAGTGCTAAATGCAACTGATCCTTGCTGTTCAAAGCATGAGGTTAATCAGGGTGTTAGATCTGGTTTTGCTACACAGGAGCCTGTTGCTTTAAGCAACAGTCTGTTGTATCAGACTTGGGTAGAAATATACCGCGAAACAAGATTTTTAAAGCTGCTCAGGAAGACAATCTTGTGTTTGTTCAGCACTTCATGGATTTGTATGTCAGAGTTGATGGTTGCATGCATTAAGCCAGGCATGAGACTGTTTGTTTCTTTTGCCTTACCATTTTATCATTGGTAGAAATTGTAGGGTCAGAGCTTTGAATGTATCAGTGAAATTGTTTAGTTCCTTTATTTTTGCAAGTACAGAAACAAGGTGTATTTCCATCATGTAATACACCTGGTTTCTGCTGCTTCTGGAACACACAACACTAGTGCTGCAGGAGTCATGAGCGAGCCTATCCGCTGTGTTAGCTGGAGCACTGAAAAACAAATGGCAAGCCTTGTAGGCATTTCTGAAGTGTGTGTTTTCTGTAGCGGCATGGCCATTGCATGTAAGGTGGAGTGCAACCAAAATCTTTGTCATCCTGGCAACACAGACCGAGAGCTTTGATTAAATTCTTAAGGATCTGATCTGGAAGAAAGATGTCAGTTCTTCCTCCCAGTTTGTTTCCAAATATTTACAGGTAGGAAATATACCATGAACTTACAATTTCAGTTGTCTGTGCTGTGGGCGTGAACCAAGGTTTAACTGCACAGAGGACATTTTGCTTATCCACAAGTATTTGAACTTGGGAAAAAAGCAGGCAACTTCTCAAAATCAAGCATGATAGTTTTTTAAGCATCTGTCTCAGTTGTTTCAACACTGTGTTCCTATGTCACCTTTGATGGTGAGATGTGGCCCATTGGAACATTTGTCCTATGCCAGTTTCAAAATTAATAGACTATCAACATCAACAAAAAATAAATGGAAGCGGAAGAAAAGTTCAAGTTACTTGTGTGTGTGTATATATATATATATACACACGAATAAAATGTGTGTATATATATATAAAAAAGACCCTCACATATCAATATCAGAACAGGCAAGTGACCTTCTCTGTATGCTCTGCTTCTTTTGTCATGATACAGCTGAACCTGCACGAGAAGGATGGATATGTGGCGGGCAATTTCATATAGATACCTTGGAAACAGAAAAACATTTGCCGCATATGAAGAAATTGTGAGTAACTGGAAAAATAGTGTGTTATTTAAATGGACAGATAGAACAAAGATAGGTTGGAATGTCAGTGATACACAGTGGGCTAGAATATATTCTCAGTGGAAGTGAGAATGAGAGGAAATGAGAAAGGCTGAAGTCAAGTCTCTGTTTGTCAAAATGGTATCTCTTCCTGTAAGAAGGCCCAGGCTTTAAAAGTTTCATGGTGTAACATCTAAGAAAACAATGCAATACAAGTATCAGAACTCATTACCTGCCAGGATACTACATGCACTTTTAGAACTACCTTGCTCCACACTGAGAAGAGCCAGCTGTTGTTCGTGGTCTTAGGCATGCTAGGAGAAGGCGGCTCAGCAAGGCTTTTAACTTCACAGGAAGGATAAAAAACTGCTATAAAGAATTGAGCAATGCTGTGGCCCATAGCCTTAAACTAAATTTACTGGGAAGGAAGTGGCCGCTGTAAGTTTTACCAAAGCTGGCTGAGTCAGTGGGCCTAAACTTGCTTTCCTGAAGTCAATGACAAAATACCTGCTATCCTCAATGTGAACAGGTCTGAGTGTAGTAAAGTAGCAAACACCATGTGAAGTGAGTAAGCTTTCAGATGGGTGGATTTTTTTGCCGCTAATCTAAACGCTGGGTCTTTTATGGTATATTCTGGCTGTTAGGGACTTTTAGAATATATTGTGGGTCCTGCACCTGACTCTGCGTAACAAGATTCTGCTCCCTCTAGTTGGTGTATCCCTACTCTTGCTGTACTCTGGGGTTTGTGTGCTTTTAGGAGTGAAAATTATGTCCATTGTTCTAGTATTTGTGGGTGTTTATGCTGTAATTCGCTGACTTGATCTGCAGCAAACCTGTTTTTAACTGCAGATCTCATGTGGGAGATTGTTCAAAAGGTAAGGTGTGTCTCGCTGATTAGCTGAATTGAAGTCACCTGACCCTGAACAAATAGTTCCTGACCTGAATTTTATGTTAGCTTTATTTACTTAATATAGAAAAGTTAAAATTGGGCTGCAGTGAACTGTGTCTTTAACCATTTCCTTTCTTGTACCATTTGTAGTTTATATTATAGAGGATCTAACTTAAGAGTCAGCGTTAAGCACTGAATCATGCTGTGGATTTGGTGATTTTGCTGTTAGGTCATGTTCCCTCCGTGGATTCATCAGCTTCCTAGGTGCAGGATTTGGAGAAGCAGGTACATACAAAGTTGTTACAACATGCAATGGAGGTGCGATGGGAGGGGTGGGGGAAAGGAAGAAACTTACTTACTGAGGTGTACTGTGGGCTGATGATTCAGAAGCCTGCATGCCATTCGCTCTGCACAGCGAGCTGCAGTTTGGAGGCAACGCGCTTGCAGAACTGGAGTGCTGACTCTCCTGTTTATGCTCGCTCCTGGCGCGAGATGGTGGTGAAGTCAGGGCTGTATTTGCACTGTCACGCGATGCGATTAGGGAAGATCTGCTCCACTGGCTGTCTGAACCAGCGAGCGTGTATTAGAATCGACACCGTCTCCATGTGGGCACAGATGTTGTCAATGCTACCTTCTTGCCCAATAGGTTCCCGATTGCATATTAAGCAGGTCTGAAGGGAAAGGGAATACTGTAAATAGTTTGTGGGCGGGGAGAAGAAAACTAGATTAATGTTCAGAGGTTCTTTGCTGGACTGTGACAACTGGAAAAGCGCTGCTGCTACTAGTTCTTTAAAGGCATGATGGGCAAATAGCATGTAAGCCATTTGTCTTTCATGATCTTAGGTCACTGACTTTTCTCTCAGGTGCCCTTTCTTTACCTATAATATGTGCTATAGTGTTTGGGAAAGTCAGTCAATCATTCCAGCAAGATACTGTGGTATTCTCAGTTACTGCCTTTATTTAGACTATGGCGTTGTGGGTATGTCCACATAGCCCTTTGCAGGTTCGCGAGAGTCTTGACCCTGCTAAACCAAAGGCCTCGTTGCAGCACTAGTTCAGTGTGTAACTTGACCAGATGACTTGGCCAGCCTGTGGTCTGGTACCAGCCTAACTACATTTACCTAGCGGCTGTGCTAAACTCACGTTCCAGCAGCTATGAGCACAGGGAACCAGTTCATGTCAGCTACCGAAACATCTTAAAATCTAAAACCCAGCATGAATCAGGGCTGCACACTAACTACGGCTGCACAACTTTGAAAGACAGTGCTTCTGTTCAACTGCAAGCAAGGACTTTGTGTTTGCAGCTGTGATTAGATTAGATCTTTGTGTGGGGTCTGTCTGTAAAGCTTGAAATCTGGGTGCTGTTGGCATTTGCAAATTTGTGCTGCTAAATTAAGCACAATCACATTTCGTGAAATAGTGCGTTACGTGAGCGCTGCTGGACTCATCATCTCTAGGGCTATGAAATAACACAAAAAGAGAGTATTATTGCCATGGCCTTCATTGGTGTTGCATTCAGGACCCTGACACGTTCCATGAATGGATTAACTATCAGAACTTCCCAGAGCAGCTCAAAACCTCACTTCATTTTAGAAATGTCCATTTTAAGAGCAAAGATCTGTGTAAAGATGAACTGTGAAGAAGGAAACAACACAAAAGCAAACTGTATGCAAAAGGAAAAACATTTAACAGGGCTGCTGTATGGAGCCATTAACATGGCTCCCCTCCACAGCAACTAAGTGCCTGGCTCCATTTACCTGTCTGGGACACAGGAGCAGTTGCTGGGCCTGCCTGAATGTACTAGAGATTAGCAGGGTAGGAGAACACCTGCTTCCACTTAACTGATCTGAGAGGAAACAAAGGGCAAGAAAAGCGATGGCCTGAACAACACAGGATTGGATGAAAACTAATATGTAGCTTCAGATTGGCAATTGGCAGCCATAACCCTCAATTTAAAGCGGCCAAGAGTCCCAACTCTTTAGATCTAAAATCTTGCTGCTATGAAGATGAAAGACTTTGTTCTACATACCCCCCCCCCCCTTTTTTTTTTCCCTTTTTCTTTTCACTCAGCTGTGTCCAAACGGGGAGTAGGCAGATGGGAGTTCAGGCAACCCCAGATGCCAAGCTGCTGCAATTTATAACAGCAGTGAGGAGTGGCAGACAACTCAGCCAGAAGCAAAAGGTAGAAACTTTCCAATCATTGTGTAGGAGCTCAGTGACACCCTTTAGTTTTAGCTCAGGGGAAGACGGGGTTGGCTGGGGCTCACTGATGACCACAGTAGAAGCTTCAATTCAGATACAGGTTTAAAATTCTGGTGATAGCGAAAGAAGGGAATGTGGTGCTCTCATTTATTTCATTGAGGGCTGTTGCTAGCATCTCTGCAAGCAAGGTCTCAAGGAAGTTTTTTTAAGTTGGATTCTCAAACATTATGTGCTGAGTCCAAGACCATTTAAAAGGTGAGCAAAAAGACTAGACAATCATCATTGGAGGCTCAGTTTCATTGCCTGACTCTGAGCTGTGTTTCATTCAGAAATTGGACTTAGCATCGTTTCAAGTACGCTGTCATTAGGCTCTGTTTTTTCTTCTGTTTGCTTTGATCGGAACAGGAACAGTTCTCCTAGCTGTTAACACACAGAGATACACAACACTGCAAACCAGCCCCCTTCACGGGTGTTGTGCATTGATTAATGAGACAGCTGATGGCCTCTCCTGGGGCTCTCTACAATGCCATGTTGCTGTGGTTTTTGTGTGTGTAATAGCTTACCTTTTGCTTGTTCACCAGCTCTTGCCCTATGGAAACATAACTTAAGGCTGGCAGACTGGATGGCTGGCCTTAAGTTAGTACGTTTGCAAAGAGGAGGGCAAAGAGAAGGTAAAGCTTGTTGGATTATAAAACTTTCTTTCCGTGTTTGGATAAACACAGTTTAGTCTGACTTGCCTGCCCACTGCTTGTGTCATCTTCAGAGCGGTGAAGAAACAGTGAAATGTACCTGTGACCTTACAGTCTAACACTGGCAAAACATGTTTTAGCTGTGGAGTGTTTGATTGCATGCAAGCTATCCCTCCAGGTTATTGTACCTCTCCAAATGCTGCAAAGAGCAATATACTTCTCCCCTCCTCCTTTGCTTGCTTAACTTGTTAAGACATGGAAGGTTACTCCTGCTATGACTCCTATTCCTGACCTGACAGGTGGTGCCTTGAACTGAACTTTGCTCTCACAAACACAGTTGGGTTTCACGTATCAGCCTACCATTTATTGGACTCGCCCATCTGCACAGAATTTAGTAATTCTGGCACTGTGTGCTGCTGCGATTGTCTCAGGTGCTGGGTTAAGGAGCACTGTTGAGTGCAGGGGCTTGCTACACACACAAATTCCACACGTTTAATCTCGTGCCTTTAACTCTATAGATTGTGCAACGAGTTGCTGAGTACGGGTAAGAAGATGAAAGAGATTGAGGTGATGCAGGAAGTGATACTAATGGCTGTAGCCCTCAGATGAAAGAAATAAACACCTTTATGGATCTGCACTGATGTGACCCCTTACTGCAGAGCTTCGCTAGGAACAAAAAATTTAATATTGGATCAGAAGTCCAATGTGTTTTGTAGCCTGTTTTGAAGAACTGCTCAATAGGAGCTTATTGAAAAAATACGAATGAACTACTGTGAAGAATGGCTGTGAAAGGATTTATTGGTAGGAGAAGTTTATTTTCAACACAAGAAACGCTACATTTGTACTTTGTGGCGAGGAGTGTTTGCATCCTTTCTTTCTCTATCCAGTCTAAAGCCATGCACGTTCTCCTATAGCCATATTCAGTGTTTTCTTTTGATCATTTGTTTCCTACCAAACTTTTGGTGTCATTGACGTTCTGTGGTGTAGTTATATGTCAACTGTGTCTGGTTTTGGTCTTCTTTTTGTTCGTTTTCCCTTCTTCACAGTTTATCATCCCTGGTTTTAATACTTAGCCATTCTATGCTAGCCTGTTCCCTGATATTTGTATTGTGAAAGTAGAATTAGCTACGCTGCTGGGTACCAGTCACTAAGTACCCCAGGACACAGTATTTAACACTACTAGTTCTTCTAACCCCAATCTGTTGTATATTTGTATTTCTTTGGTTAAATCCTGCAGTTTTCACCCAACTGCCATTTGGAAAAAATTGGAAAAAATTATCTGCATTTACCTGAGGAAGGATTATTAATGTGGGGATTTGGTTGCTGTTGAGTATTGATGGCCTAGATATAGACGAATTGTTTTGATAACCACAAAGATGAACATTTCAGTAGTAAGTGTAATAAGTCACACATTAATCTTTTCAAAGATGAAAAAGACATAATAAGGTCTTCTCTGCTGTACTTTATGGAGCTTTATAAAGTGCAGAGCCAACACCTTCAGCATAAATACATCATTGCAGCGTTCCATGAATGAAATCTCAAGCTTGATGTTCAAAGATCATAAAGCCCTTGAGAAGTCTCATCTCTCCAAATAGCAGAAAAAGATTTGTTTACTATTTCTGTATTGTAAGAGAAACTCAACTGACCATATCATTATAAGGCGCCAGTAGGTACTCTATGGTTTAGTAGTACTCTGCTGCATTATATGTATCCCATGAAATGCTGCTGCTACTTAGTGTTCTTCCTCTGTAAATCATTTATTGAAAACTTGGGTACTTCTGAGTCCAGCTAGTACTTACTATTTCTAATCTAAATAGGTGGTTTGGAGTTCAACAATTTTGGAAGAATAGAAATGAAAATTGGTTTTAATTTCACAGTCCTGTGTGGCAGTATAATCTACTGGCTGTCAATAGAAGTACTGACTGAAATAAGAGTAGGTAGGTATGAGAAATCAAAGTACTGGGCTGGAACACAATAGTTTGGATATTCTGTCTCTGCTATAGATTTTTCTGTATGATCTTGAGCAAGTCTCTTCAGATCTCTTAATCTCTCCCATTCAATTCCTCTGATATAAAACAATGTACTTATTCTTTATAGATGTTTTCAAGCTAACACCATGGCTTTTGTAAGGGACACGGACACTGTGCTGTTGGGCTGAAAAACATCCAGACACTGAGTTGAGACTTTTCACAAAGATGGATCAGCGGTCAGTCGCATTACCATACATGAGCTTTTCAAGCGGGAGCTTTAGAGACATCATAACTGTCTCGATACAGACGCCAGGTAAGTCTTCCTGATGTGCACCTTATAGTGTGCAAAAGATGGGCTACTGTTCTTGGCTTGAAACAAGGTCCAATAGCCACACAGAGATGGGATTGATATGGATGAGAAGTGTTTAGATTGTCATCAAACAAGTATGTTACATGTAAATATGCTGTCTTTGCAATCAAATGGCTCCTGTGTATTAATGCGGGACAGGGTGCATTTTATTGCTGGTAATTAATTATTTTTTTGTGGCTGATAAGAGAGGCTCATTTGCAGTCATTGCGTGACTCTCTTTCTTAGGAAAGATATGATTGCCTTATTCTGTTACAATAATTCAGTTGTTTGTGTGTTGTCCCTCAAGGCCAGCTGGAACATTATAAATGAACAGAGGGTAGAAAAGTGCAGTTGTGGGGAAGTGGGGTTTGGTTGGAAGAGTTCCTAGGGATCCTTCGACTGCTACTGTGTGGATTATAATTACTGTTGCTCAAACTTAGGGATGGCTTGAACAGGACACAAGAAAAAGTCAGACGGAGGGCGGCTCCGGGCAGATGCCTGTACAACAGGCAGGATGGAGATGGCGACCCGTGGTGGTTTATGAAAGGAGCTGGTGACTTATACAGTACAGAGGGGAAAAATGAGAAATTGTTTTGGCCAGCCTCAGGGAGATCAGAGATCCAGGTTTTGTTCAGACAGGCAGAGAGGGGTCAGGAACAGATGTAGGCCTTGGAGAGTGGTTGAATCAGAATATAATTCACATAGCTAAGCCACGTCCTGGCCATTTACTGATGCAAGAGAAAATAGGTCTGCTTGTGCGTCAACTAAATATTGTTGATTGGTTGGATTGTCTGACTATTCATGAACTGTCTCAAAATTTTTGGTGAAGGGTGCCTCAGAGAACATGAGGGTGATCAAAGCCACTGATGTCCAAACAGGTTAAAATCTCAAATAAATGTCCTAAGTGTCCAGATGGCGTGGCCTAATATGGATGCAGGCTATATCTGTATTGCAATACAGGATGGTGTTGTAGCATATGCTGACAGACTTGTGCTGGTTTTAATCTTTTGCGTGTTGAATCGCTGTCAAGACACAGGTGAGAAGACCAGTGAGACCTAATCTTTTAAGAAATGTAGGACACTGGCACCAGGATGTTGTGGCCAATGTCACTCTAGCATCACACCTACAAACAACAGTTTAGACATGCCTCCACAGACTTCTGTCGCATCTCCCCGTTGCAATGCATGTATCCCAATGGGGCATATGTTTAGGAAGTTGGTGGTTTTCTATAGCTTATAGATGCCATTTATGCTAACTCTGCCTGCCAAGGCATTGGACACAGAAATCCTGTATTTGGAAAGCTATTTATTAACTTTGACTTTTAAGTTCTTTTGAGAGTACATAAATGCAGATTCAGTTATTTCAGGCATAAGTTCCTTCTCCAAAATACTGTGGGCTAGGCATGTCCCAGGCAAAAATTTGTGTCTTGAAGCTTCAGCCCTAGCAAGTCGGGGATGAAAAGGAAGAAGCCAGCTTGCTCAGGAGCACAGCCAACAGTATAATCGAACTGCAAACTGGGTAATACCCTTGCAGGATAAATCAGTCTTTCACAAATAAAGGTTTCCAAGGTTCCTCTGCAGTTAGTTATGAGGATAAGTTGTGTCTTAGGGGAATTCTTCTGCCAGTTGGGCTAATTAACATGACAATTTGTTGTTTCATTAGCCACAGCTTTCATGGGAAATATGTGTGTTTCCTTCATAACAAGGAAAAAACATTTTACTTGTTTTTCTTTTTTCATGATACTGATGAGAATTTTCTGAAAACTTCCTTAAAAAGGGGATGAAAACAGTATTAAGAAAGCCACAGTTTTAATTTTGCTTTCTTTTATTTTAAATGCTCTGTTACTAAGCATGCTTAGAACTGAGCATCAGTTCTGTCTGAATCCCTTTTCCCCATCCTTCAGTGCTTTCAAAACTAGGTTATGTCACCGAAGAGATTCTACTTGTCAACATCCAAGAAACATTTTGTACAGGGAAAGAGAAGTACGGTTCGTGATAGTGCATGATGTAGCCAAAATAGGGACCTTTTTGTTTGGTTGGTTTGGTCTTCCCATATGTCCACATCAAAAATGGAATTTCTGCCTGACTAATCCAGGAGCGAATACCACAAAGATCTGGGCTGAAGTGTCCTGTAATCATTGCAATCTCAATCATGGTGCCCGTGAACAGGCACAGGAATCCACTTGCAGGCCTCTGCTCTTATTAGCTTGTATATTGGGAGACCTGAGTTCCGGTTAGACTTTTTATTAGTTTCTGAAACTATTTTGCACGTCAAGACTAGATGGTGATGAGATTCAAGCTTCTGCTAAGTTTTTGAAAAAAAAAATCCGTTCTTGTGAATTTACCAGCAAAATTGTATGGATTGTCCGTCAGCAAGTCCTTGTCTCTGTTTGTGCCTTAGATTGTCTCTGTATATGTCGCCCCTTTTGTTTGAGAAAGCGATCGTTAACCCATCGATGTCCCTGCTATTCTGCTGCAGGTTAGGTGACCTAGGAGAGTTCCAGTTAAATAATCTAATCTTTGATTCAACAGGAGTCATATTCTGGTTGGCTGAGCAATTAGTTGGCTTTTAAAATATCAGCTCAGCAGTATGGCAGTCATGGCAGTGGGCAGATGGAAATTGGTTTGCAATAGAAGAGTGTCTGGAGGTTGATTTTAAAGTGAGGGAAGAACACCGCTTCATCCTGAACTCTTGGTTGCCAGTAGGCCTCCACTCTTCAGCAAATCTTTAGGGTGTACAGGTATAGCAGGAGCAGAGACGTACTGCGGAACAGCAGTATCAAATCTGAATCTGCGCGCAGGAAATAATTCATTCTTTGTTAAAGCCATGGCAGAGGCAGTGAGCCGGGCAAGCCCCTGGAGAGGCCGGTCTCCCTCCCAGCATGTCTACAGCACGCAAGTCAAGTTGGTTTCGCCCTGGCCGCTCCCAAAACCCGAGGACACACCTGTTAATAGCTAGAGGCAAGGAGATTGGTTGGATGGAAAGAATGCACCTGCGCAGGGAGGGGTGAAGGACTACATGTAAGATGAGCCTTAGACACTCGCCGTCTCTTCTCAATTCCAGCTTAAACAAGCAACATCGCTCTGGGCTGCAAAGAAAACCATGCGCGTTTTAATCCTTTGCTTTCCTTTTTTTTTTTTTTTCTTTTTTTTTTTTTTTCAAATTTGGTTTTATTTCAGTAGCCTAACACAGTTGAGAAGTGTGTTGTTTTTTCAGGTACAGTTACGTTTTTGTCTTCTTTTGTTTCGTGTGAATTTCACTGCGAAAGCCTCTCGCTCCAAGTTCGTCTTTTCCAGGACACGGAAAGATCGGAAGATGAAACCTCTTGTGCGCGCTCTCCCGATGATCATTTCGTCCTTTTTGTTACCCACTTGAAGGCTGGTGATCTTGGTTTGGGAGAAGGAGGTTGTGCTTCCAGCACTGAAGTTGCTTGCGTGTGTGTGTGTTCATGGCCCTGGTAAGCCATAGTGTCCAGGTACTGTGGTAAAAAGTGATCTAACTAGCACAAAGAATGACTTCTTTAATGCCTTTCCGAACTTGTGCATCGATATTCTCCTCTCGACTTAACTTCCTAGAGGACTCTGTCCTCTTTTCTCTTCTTCTTTCTTTCCCCGGGTAGATTAAAGAGGGTTTTGTTATACATATCAGGTTTTGTCTGCTCAGAGTTATGGGGGAGGGGAGAACAGCACATGAATTCAAACGTTCATTTTACAACTAGCCAAACCAGTCAGGGCAGGTAAAAGCAGAACCAAGAAATTGAATAGGAGGGAGCCAGTGGGGGAAAGCTGGTTTCACTGAGATGTCATGGTGAGCTTGGGAAAAAAAGACGTCTTTGGAGAAGGTTTATTGTGACTAAAATAAAATGAGTTTAAAATTTAAGAGGGCTCTCTCAAAAGAGAATCCTTGCATTTCAAAGAGGGTCCAGCTTCGGTACTAACAGCAGCGACGTTTCTAAATGCAAGTATGCTATCGTCTCCTTTTCAATTTCTGTGTAAGGATTGCCATTTTTCAATTACTTTTTAAATTATCTGGCATTTTAATGCGCTTTATTGCAATTGCAACATGCCCAATGCTCTAGTTTTAGTTTTTCCTACTACTTTGGAGCCAAAATTGCTTCCTTTGATAGGGTGCTGGAAGTGAAGGAAACGGATTTGGAATTTTCCAAACACCACTTTTATTTAAACAAAGTGGAAGTCAAGGAAAGATCTTGTTCTGCTTTAGTCATCGGTTTCCGCTCATGGCATGGAGAAGCCATTTTGGGTTCGTTTTGTTTATTCTTTTCTTACCTGAGGCTTTTTTTTTGTGCATGACAAAATGAGCTTAATTAAGTCTTCTCTTCACTCTCGTGCTAGTTCACTCTCGTTATGGAGCTCCCTGTGCCAGCTGTGACTAGCCTTTACTTGCACTGGCTAGTTGGACACCAAAGAGACAGAAGACAAAACAAAGTGGTTTGCTTCATTTTTGAAGTGTGAAGTCTAGTTGTGGGTTGGATGCAATAGCTGTGTTGCTTTCTCAGACTGGAAGATCGAGGTGCCTAAAAAGCCCCTTCTCATCTTTTATAATTTGGTTGGTAGCTGGTAGGTGATACTGTTGATGTGATAATTTTGGATGAGGAGTAAGAGGTGTTTTGTAAGCAAGCAGGCTTCTTGTATAATTCATCTGCCCAGATTCAGAAAGAGGCATTAGGCTTTGTAGACACTGAGGGAGTCGGCAGAAAATGTTTGCTCACTTGTTCCCTCCACCCCTTTAGTAAAACAGTCTTCTAGAAAGTTCTGCGAGGCACAAAGCTCGAAATAATCTCAGCTTGCAGCCAAAATAGTTTCAGAGTATCTAACTTTTCAGAAATAAGGAGGCAAAGCTTGTCCCGATATAAATGATGTTTGAGTTATTTACTTTCAAGAAGGTCTTTAGTAGCTGTTTTCTGAAAAATTGTGTCAAGAATGCATGAAATATTGCTAGTTTATTTACCCCCTTTTTTCAGTAAGGTTAAGTATTGATTTTCTTTTTGCTGATATTTTCTTCTTGTAATTGCAATTATTTAAATTCAGCTGACTTAACCTTTATTTGAAAAAACTATTATTTAAATATTATTTTGCTTTATTTTAGACTCCTCTGTAACAGAAGATTAGTTTATGCTTGCTTCAAGCTCGGAGAACAGCATTAATATCGAAAAATCGTGTGCTCTTCTATCTGTACACAAATACCAAAATACTGAAGCCAGCTACAAGGTTTTATCGCAGGACTAAACATTTAATTTTGGCTTTGCAAATTCAGGAATGGTCTCAGTGTTTTTAATTGGTTTTGATACCTTTTTTAAATTTGAACTTATGTTGCAGCTTGCAGATGTGGGTGTCTGAAGTTCAGTGCCTACACAGAGCTGGAGGTGTTACATGACAAAACTTTCGAAAGCACCTTTGCTCTGTGGGTGTCTAAATTGCTCCCAAAATTCGTGAATTTAACTATTGAATTATTATTATAAATTATTACCGAATGAGAATTTGAGCTGTTAAAAGACACTCTTTGATATATGGGCAACTAAATTCAGGCAACCAAAATGTTACAGAATTGTAGAAAATCGTATGAATGCCAGGATTTTGGAAACTGTCAGCTGAACACCGAGTTCTGTCTCCTCTTCCCATTCTGCACAGCAAGCAATGATCTCAGTGAAGGCACAGGTATTCCGCACATGAATTAACCTACTCGCAGCGGTAATTGTGACCACAACCTTGGCTATTTTAATACATTTCAGGAAAGCTAACAATCAGAACTTAAAAATCTGACATCTTGCAGAAGTCACTGAGATCTGGAGGTGACCAGCGTGGAACTCTAAACGCCAGATACAGTGATGCTGTTCAATTTTTCAAATGGAGCAGCAGCTAAATTCTTCTGATGGTTATACTGGGCGGTGCTGGTCTGGAGCCTGCCCCTGTTTAACACTAACTGAAATGTTGGTCCACGCAGTGAATGAGTTCAAAGGAGTGTGAGTCCTGAAACTGACCTGGTGACACAGTTTTACTGATACATATTGCTGTATAAAAATTGAGTAGTAGTTCTTTATTTCAGAAAGATGAAAAAAATCCTCCCTGAAACAATGCTTTTAATTTAATCAGAACGTAAATCAATGAAAGGACACGTTAAAATATATACCAGTTAAGGGTAGTGTTCGTAAATTGTTTCAATATGATATTCATAAAACTTTGAAAATTCTCCTAGGGCTCCCCTTTTTTGTGATGGTTTACTTATGTAGGAAATAGGGGTTTCTTAGTGCCCTTAGTCTAAAAAACACGGAGGAAGGCTGAAGTGATAATTTTCTGCATTGCTACTAAAAAGGCATATAATGAGATTTAGAATTACAAAAATGCAAACTGGACATAAAATATATGTGCAATCTGGTGTTCATTTGTTAGATATTTTGGTTGCAAAACAAGCTAATTAGAACGTTCTTACCATATTTGGGGCAGGGGAAAGTGGCCCGAGGAAATTACATTTTACAATTGGGATGCACATTTCACTTTAATTAGGGTTTGGTTTTTTTTTTTCCAACGGCTCTGTCGTTAGAGTCAGGTAAGTCAGTTTTAGGGTCTTACTTTTATTTAATCTTAGGTTGTGGCAGAAGTAACCATGAATCAGTAAGCAGTCTGAACACTAAAACAGAACTTAGTTTGCATTGATGCTTTTAAGCTTTCAAACAAGCCTGTCTGTCCTTTCAAACTCCAGGTATAGCTTTTATCTGATGGAGCTCGAAGATATAAAGGCTTAAGTTTCACATGCTTTGTTCTTTTCATCGCCGCTGACTATTGATTAAGGCTCAGCCCTACAGGTTAACTAACAAGTTATTTTTTCCCCCCGCTGGAGCTGCATTCTTTTTTCAGACCTGCAGCTACCTGGGTAAAAAATGGGCTTCTCTGTGTTTCCCACTTGCAGGATAATTGATACCCAATTGTTTAAGGCTGCTGGAACTTTGTCCTTGTACTTGAGAAGTGAGTGGGGGAGGCAGGTAAGGAAGTAGAAGAGGGGAGGAGAAAGAAAGGTAATGTAGGTAACAGCTAATTACTAGTGCTGTTTAAAAAAAAAAATAAAGTGGGGGGGGGGTTCATTTAAGTTCCTTGTTTTTCCTCCTCTTCAGTCATTCTTTCCTTTTTTCTCAAGGCCTGAACATTGGTAATAATGGTGATGATTAACTAAATGAAGTCGGTAACCTGGGCGACCATTAGGGCGGTTTTATATTTCATGGGTACCGAATAGCCAGAGAAAGCACACTATTGAGGCCTCGGGAAAAATGAGATGGGGTATTTGGGGTTTATTGGTGGTGGGTTTTTTTGCATTGTGGGTTGTTTTGTTTTTTTTACTTTGCATTTTGTGCCTTGATGTTTCACAACGGTAAGGTTATAACCACCTTCTTCCATGTTTCCCTTCTCCTCCTGTCTTTTTCATTCCTTCTCTTTTTGACTTGCCACTTCTGAAAGATTCTGCATATGACTGAGGTATAGATTCCACCTGTTTGCTGGCCGACCTGTAAAATACTATTCCTGGGGAGAAGAAAGGAGGTGAAAGGAAGGATTGATTTCTCAAATATACTAGGTATATGCTAGATGAATTGGCTTGGAGATTTTTATTTTTTATGATGTATCTTAGACTTGTCCTGCTTCTGCCATAATAACTTAGTGTTATTCTCTCCAGACAAAGCACTTAATCTCTTTTAATTGTGTGCTATCGCCACACTTGTATTTAGTGTACTAAAAGCATCTTTCATGGAAGCAGAAATTCTCCTAATTCTCAGGCCTCTGGTGGGCATGAATTGCATATTTCACTGGCAATGGTAATGTAAGCAGCAAGCCTATTGGATAGTTCGTAATTATTTTTCTTTTCTTTTTTTTTTTGTAAATACTAATAATTCATGTGTTTGCTAGGTATTAAATAAGTCTCACTCAAAGCAGACTTAATAAATGAGCTGACATTGTTTATTAGTCCAACGGGAAATGAGCATTTCTAACAAACTATTTTTAGTTGCTGAACTAGATAGAAACAAACGTGGAATTTAGTATTAAAAAAGCAAAAGATCTAGAGTTAGTATTGGGTGTGAAATGAGGATTTATCTGAGGAATGTGTGCGTTAAAAGGAAATGCCTCCATTTGACTTGTCTTCGTGTAAGTTGAGCTGGTTAATAGAATCCATAATTCATTTGTATAGTATGCCATGCCTTTTGGGGGGTTCTGTGCCTTATAGTTTGTTGTTGCAAGCATAGCCTTGGCTAGCAGGTGGCTATGGTATGTTGATTATATAGTATTGGCTGTGCCTCTGAGTAACCTTCTTGGGGGACACTAAGCAAAACATTCCTTAGTTTATGAAATCCTTGGCAGCTCCTGTAGTAAAGAAAGAGTTGTGAAAGTTCTTTCCGTCCTGTGTACAGAATTGCACATGCTAAAGCAAAGATCAAAATGCATTTCTCAAAATATCACATTTAACCATTTGAGCTAATTTTTATAAAATTGTTTTCCTAACTCACAGTAGTAGCTATTAAACTTTTAAAGTAGCAGCTACTCCATGTACTAAACCCATGATTAAAAAAAAAGTTAATTTTCTGGTCTCAGTTTTATGGTAAAAGCTATACAAACTCTTTAACTTTATTTGGTATTGTAGATGTATAACATCTTAGCAGAGATCAAGGTTTGGTGTTGGTCTTTTGCCTGCTTATATAAGCACAAATTTGCCACATTTGTGTATGATGTGTAAGTTTTCCTTGACTTCGTAATCTATAATTCACTTCTGAAACTTCTTGTTTTATATATAAAGTAGCTGCTATGGGACTAATGGAAAAAGAATTTAAACAGATGCAGTACTGTGCAGAAAATGACACAAAAGCTCTTTCTTTTGTGCTGTGATCGATTATTGACAGCGGTTAGGCAAACCAAGGAGATTATTATTTTAACGGATTAGCTCTAAAAGAGTTCCAGAAAGAGCCCTATGAAGGATTTAGGTGGTCTTGGAAACTATTTCACAGTTTTTTGTCTGTTACAATGTCAGATTTTAGTTTGTTGTTGTTGTTGTTTTTCGCAAAAGACATCATTTTCATTGCACAGTGACGATGGCTAGGCCATTAAGTGATACGAAGTTTTGAAAAGAAAATTCACCAGCCATTGTCAGGTTCAATAATGATTAACACAAACAGCAAGGCGTGAGGATTGTTTGTTAGAACAGCATTATGCAGCTAAGAAATATGTGCCTTTGTAATTATCGTTGCATGCGACCATTTCCCGGCTTAGATATGAAACCTATGCAGAGGTGGGGCTTGGGGGTTTTGGTTTGCTTTGGTTTGTGGTGGGGGTTTTGTTGTTGTTGTTTTGTTGTTGCTGCTGTTTTTTAACTCCAGATGCAGGTTCTACTGGTTGACTTAATCCTCGGGTGTTTAGCACTCATGGAAGTCAATACAGGACGAGGCCTTAAGAAGTTGACCGTTGAAGCTGTGACTGGAAGTCAGTGTAGCGCTGGGATGCAGTTCTGATAACATTTGTGAAGGTGGTGTTTTTAACTCGTTTGGAAGCAGCAGCTTGACCTACGGTGTGCTAACCATACTCTCTTGATATACTGTACACCGGTAGAGAGTCCGTATTTTCACTGGAAACAGATTTGGAGGACGTTGCAAAGAACATGGGTAATGCAAGAGGTTTGAGGAGCCCAGTGTAGGGCAGCCCTAACGCAGAGGAATCTTCTGAGAACAGTCCCGTCGAGGGCTAGCCATGGAGGAAGCACGGAGGAAGGACTGGATGACTTCGCAGGTTTGCTCTAACTTTTGATTGCATAATATTACGGTATTGTCTTTTCATAGTAATACGCTGTGAGTCAAATCCTGCTCTTGGCAGATACACCTGACGTGGCAGTGACTTGCATTTTGTATTGTCACTAGCTGTGGGGAGCGGGGGCAGAATGTAACTGGCCCAAACCTCTTCACCCAGTTGTACCACGTGAAGTATTCTGATTTCTGGTATATGGCCGCTGTACAGAGACTGTAAATGGCCATCTAGCATGCAGGCTACAGAGACAGTCTGGACAGAGCAGAATGAATGAATTGTAAAAACTGTCAGCGGAGGAGATGGCATATTAAGAAAAAGATTTTAAAGAAAACCACCTTTTTTTCCATTCCTATAAGGAGATGTAGGAAATCGAATAGTGGACTGAGGCCTTTCAGCTCTCCACATGGAATTTAATCCATGCTGATACTTTTTTTTGTCTTTCTCTCTGCATGTGTGAAGGGAATTGGTTGATCCAATTTGATTTCTGTCAGAACAGGTGTATTTGTAGCAGCACACCTCCTCATAGATTACTTAGCCTTTTGTTCGCAATTGCAAAAGGCAAGGAAAGAAATGAGGGAGCTTCAGATTAAGATGGACAGCTATGTTTCTCTCCAGCTTGTTGGAGAACTGCCTGAACACCTGAGCTGAGGGTTACTGACAGACTATGCCTGACTTGTGTAGTACTGATGAAATATGCCCATTGCCTCCTTCACGTACCTTGTGGGTTTTTTTGCAATGAGCCCATCTAATGTACTCACCTTGCTTTATGGAAGAAACTTTGACCTTCCAAGCAGCATTAGTAGAAGGAAGGGCATTTCTAGTGAGAGCTAGAGTTAAGCTTAGAGCTAACTTGACCTCAAGGGCTTTCCTCTATCACAAAATGTGTCAAAGTCAGGAGAGTGAAAGAGTTCTTAAAGGAAAAGGCCCTGAAAAATTCCTCATTTCCTATTCCTTTTCACTTTCCCTTTTGCCTACACCTATTGCAGGAAGAACCAATGCTTTCCTTTCCTATTGAAATATCTCTTTATTTTAGGTGTTCCCCTCTGGTGAGCAAGAGGTATATGAGAGATGGTATAATACTGCTCGCTAGGTACCAGTGCACCGGCACTGGTTTTGTACATTCTGGACACAGAAAGAGGTGTCCTGTTGAATCTCTTGGCAAGATTTGGATTTATACCTTCTAAGTGTTAGTTTGTGGCATTTATGTGCATGGTTTTTTGGCTTGAACATGTGTCTGGGTCAGTGCAACAGCTCTGAAATTGTTGGAAGGTTTCAATAGTAAGAAACTGGCTTAGGGAAACATCCACTGAGACCCAGGAGGGGCAGGGTTGCTGCTGAATGCCTTAGGGCAGTGATTTGATAGCTTAGAGTAGATTTCTAGGACGGTTTTTCTCTCATGCTTGTAAAAGCAGGAGATGTCACCTTCTAGGTGGGCCACAGATGAAAATACTTTGCATCAGGCTGAAATAATTCCTGCACGATTGGAAAATAGCAGGATCGTGCCAATACCTGTTTCTGTTGAGTTGGTTCCCAGTACATCAGAATTTAAATGGTGATTGCCTTGAATTGCTAGATCAGAGAAAATTTAGTTCGGGTTGGGCTGATAAAGGTCATCTAGCCTAATCTAAAGCTAGATCTGGTAGCTCATGGCCTTTTCCAGATGAGTTCAGAAAATGCGCAAGGATGCAGGTTTCACAACCTCTCATCTCACGCTAGGTCTGATAAGTCTGTGACACACTTTGCATCACTCCATTCCGTGTCATTGGAAGATGGGGCAATGACGATGCATGTGAATGCTAATGTAAAATATTTACACATTTTTCCTTTTGCGCTATTTTTAAGTGAGAAAGTGGTTTCCTGGCAGCTTTGTTGTATAAAATGTTAAGATTAAGCAAAGGCCCTTTTATCAGCTGAAGAGGACATCTTACCACCCCCCC